>NC_143569.1:4346818-4665454 GCF_054136105.1 Typopeltis vanoorti
ATGTGAACCAGTGAGGTAATCTACCGCAAAGCAGAAGGATGTCTCTTTAAGATAGTTGGAAGAATGAGTTCCTATGCTTAAGAATAACTTCGATTAATCCTGTTATTTGGAATTTTCCAGTAACAACATAGTTCTTCAGCGTGTTATTTCAATTCTCCCTCAAAGTAATAAACAAAAAAAAAACGCCTAGAAGTCTCTCTCTCTCATTTGCACAATACTTTATACCTCAAAAGTTTCATACAGATCTCACCAACACTTATGTGACGCTTTGATACGTATTATTTGTTTCGTTTATTTTGTTGAATTCATGGAGTTGACAAGATCTTGTATTAAGCTTGACTCATGAACATTTGCGATGGCTAGGCTGAATTAATGAAATCGCCCCGGCATCCTTAACATATTATTACCAAATAGTTATTTTGAATAAAGGTTAACGAATAATCAATGCCAGAGTTAGCTCCAAGTATTGAATCGGGAGCGACAATGCAGTTTTTGTGTAACACAGTAAGAAAATGTTTGAAACACTAACGAATAGAAAATATAATGGAAGAACAAATGCAGATAGTTGGGGCTATGATCCATAAAGTAATATAGTAACGAATGTAATATAAGACAAAGTGTTATGTTTATGTTATCGAAGGTATAAAATTAAATGTAAACGTAGTTAGGTGCTTAGAACGAATTACTAGTACTATACCAGAGGAAGAGGTCTTCCTTATTAATAGGACAATTATTAAATAGATCGGTTTGATTTTGAGTCATGCAATGAATTTGTTTAAAGTTCATTATTAATATTAATTTTTAAATATTTAATTCTAATGTAAAAATATTGATCAAATGCAATCGTATATTGCACTGATTCTTAAATACAGTTTATCATATATTCATTGAAATGCTTAACAGTTTGCATT
Source organism: Typopeltis vanoorti (assembly GCF_054136105.1). NCBI lineage: Eukaryota > Metazoa > Arthropoda > Arachnida > Uropygi > Thelyphonidae > Typopeltis > Typopeltis vanoorti. The sequence continues at coordinate 4,347,730 of NC_143569.1, forward strand.
AAAATTCGGCCAGTCAGGAAAAAAATTGAAGTATTACAAAGGCTAAATCAGAAGAGTTCTCCATATCGCTCGTTGTTTTCGTTTTTATAAAACATATTGCAGATAATTTATACGCACATAAAAAATAAAATAAAAACGAAAATGTAATAGTTTTAAGGAGCAATTCGTGACAGTATTCTTATATAGGGAGGGCATTAATTAAAGTTGTTTGGCATTAATTTGGCATTTGTAAACATAATTGTTTTGTTGAATGAAATCAAAATTGACAGATTTTTATGACATTTAATTAAATTACATCAGCTAGAATTATTTGTACCAGTTCAAAATGTTTTACCATATTTTGCTTCCTCAAGGATATGCCTGAAATAAAAACTGAGAAATGTGACAATTTTTCCGGATGTAAAAAAAAAAAAATGTCAGATCAGAGTTGAAGAATAACATACGACAGACAAACAAAACAAATAACAGAAGCTTACACATTTTGTGCCGTCTTATAACAAATGATTTCAATTCCTAATTCAATTAAAACACGGCGATAAATAATTAAAACGTGCGTTATTTATTATTCATTGTCTTCGTTTGACAATGAAAAAATATATACTAATCTATTTTTAAATGACTTTTGATTTTACGTGTACTTCTAACCTATTTTAAACCGTAGTTCTAATATCTGATTTTTTCCCCCTTTCAGATGGGAGACGCCTTCCACTTAACCAACGTCACAAAGTTTACCCGAATGGCACGATGGTAATTTTTAACGTGCAGAGATCACAAGATGATGGGCAGTATACGTGTGAAGTACTCAATAATCAAGGGATGTCTGTTCAGCGTACATTCAAGATAATAGTGAGAGGTTTGAATAGCTCACATTGTACTGTTAAGATATATAATAATGTCATGATTTAAGTCAAATAATTTTATTTAGAATTGTTTATCAAAATATTCTCACTTTCAAAACCAAAATTTCATTAAATATACAATTTCATAAAATAAAGGATGTTGTGGATCCATCCCTATTCTATGGCCAAATTTCACTGACTTATAATCGACAGGTTATCATTATTTAGAGTTAGTTTAAAAAATCGAAATTTTATTTCGTTAAATTCGAAGGTCGAATAGCGTTTAAAGAATAACAACCTAGAGCAAGACAGGCGTCATCCAGATATTCCCCTATCGACTCAAGCAATTGATTATGTGCCCGACAACTTATTAAGGATGGATGCATGCAGAATAATAGCAGTATCAGATTTTTAAAATCTTAGTAATATCGTAAAACTTCTCCCGGGGACATTTATTAAAAGACTAAAACAGCTGAAATTATTCTGGGAAACTCATTTTTGTAAGAAGTTAACGCTTCCTTGATGGTTTTCTGAAGTTTTCAGACCAGCGACGAAGGTAAAATTTGCGAAGTAATTTAAATATTTACCACACTTCACTTCTGTGAGTGTATGTCTATATAAAGCTTCTTATTTATTCGCGGCGTCATTTTGAAATGTTCCGTTTCGATCGAAGTAAATCATTAGATACGTCAAAGATCTTTTGAAGAGTTCTTTACTATATCTTCTCTCTATTTCCGCACTCTTAAGCAATTTTGTCTAATTCACAATATTTGTTTCGTATACTCTGCAAAAGGAGAAGATTCTTTACGAAGGAATTGGTAATGAAGTGACGATTCAATTGCTGAGAGAACTAAAATGATTAGCACCACACTTCATTCCAGTGGTTGTTTCCCTAGAGGGCAGATTTGGGAAGCTAGCACACGCAAATGTTCGCTTCAACGAACAAAATATTTCAGCATGTGCTCTTGTAGGGAATCTAGTTACTGAGCTCTTTTTTAGGAAGAAAAGTTATTAATATTTAGGAGATATTGGAGAGTATAAGCCACGAATCAGAAGCTTTTCATTTCTACAATTTCATTAAATCATATTTACTAGTTAGTACATATACTCGTCTTTTTTAACTTGAAACAATTTTAAATATGGGGAATACGCTTCTCAAAATTTCATCGAAGAAGATTAAAAGAACTTCTAATACGGCATTGATTAGTGGGCCACTAGACATTAGCTATAACGGCTGTAGTAAAAGAAAATTTATATACATTTGAGGCGTAACTCCATTGATAAGGAATTATGGTCTTCTTTTAATACATTCAAAACATTTCAATTTATGCATTTCTATATGGCACACGGATGGATTTAAATACATTCGGAAACTGGAAACAACCGTTGGACTTTCAGCAGATTATGTATTATTTAAATATGATTGTATTTAAATTTATGGAGCACAGTCGCATTGGCACATTTGGCCTCCAAAACACCTGGGTTTGAATTCTGTCTAAGACGAGGAAAAAAACTTGAATAGAATGTAGATTATCTGTTGTTAGCCGTTGTTATTAGCTTCATTATGCAAAACAGGTAAACCTCTCAGACAATAGCATGCAATTAACAGAGAATATTCTCCTCTTCGTTCATTTTCTTCACTCTCAATTTCAACAAACTCATTTTCTATATTTGCTAATTTTATATTTAAAATCAGTGTTGTGTGATCCGACGTCGTAAACGCATATTTTTAAGGAAAAAACGGCGTTTTAATAACTAAAAGGTTGAGAAGAAAATAATCGATCATCAACACCAATAAAATAGACATGTCCAATTAAAAGTCAGAATAACTGGCTTAAAGTGACAGCACGTACTCTTCTCCAATAATTTAACACACCTATTTTAATCAGGAACCAGAGCTAAAAGTAACAGCAACGTCAAATCAGCATACACTTGATCTAGAATAGCGTTACTTATCATATCTCGAAATGCTTTTATTTATATTTGCTAATTTTATCCATTTTTATGATCAGCATATTGTTTATTTAATAATTAGCATCCTTGCTGTGGTCCGGAGTTATTCATTCAAAATTATTAAATTTCTTTATTAGGCATATGCTGTAATTCAAGCAATAGTTGCATATTTATCAGTTAATTATTCTTAAACAAAAATAAATAAACTCGCATCATAAAAATATCTCCTTTAAATTTTGTAGAGCTCATGAACGCTTTCCGGTTTTATGTTGATGTTTAATCTTGTCTTCCGTGAGCATTCATCAGTGATGGCTCGTTTATCACAAGGCATTAATTGATAAGAAATACAGTAATTAATAAAATAAGTTTGTATTACACATTACAATAAACATTTAGATTATACCAAATGATATACTTAACAACCTTTACTCAAACCAAAGTCGTGGAAATTCTGATTTGCTTTAAAGAGTGTCTTAGATGGAATCACACGTCCAGTAGCAATATATACGTATTTATTCTAGCATGGCGATATAATTATTGTTTCATGAAGCAATGAAATACGAATAACAATTTATGAAACAAACTATCTAATAGAAGTGCCTGTCTTTTGTCTCTGTTGGCTTATACTGTTCTACACATTATAGCATAAGTCACGACTATTAGTTCATGGATGCACCGACCGATAACCCTTTGACTGGAGAGATCTGGATTAGAATGTCATCTAGGACGTGAAAAACCTTTATCCGGGCTTAAGTGAATTAGCCAGTCTCATAAAGTGGTGAAAGGGTTTTTCCTCCCGATTTTCCAGCAGAAAAAACCCTGGCAAAGTGACTTAATGACAAGAGGCTATGTGATTTTCTAAAAGACCTTCAGCGTGCCGCCCTCAGCAGAGGATGTCTTAACTTGCCGCTCAACTTTCCTGGGCTGTGTGTGTGTGTGTGTGGAAGCATACAGTATCCAAAAGTTCATAGTATTTTCTTCCACTCTGGATAAAAGAAAACTATTCACCTGAAGAAATGAACTTTTCTCTCTGGGGACCAGATTCCCTGATCTCAAAGCATACTGAGATCAGAGAATCTGGTCTGAGATGTAGTGATGATGTTTTGTTTTAAACGATAGGTGTCGGTATTGTATTCTTTGCTAGCAGGAAAATAGGAATAAAACGGGACCGCATCCATTTGTCACTGTTAATAAAGGTGCAGGTACTCCGTACAGTTGAGCACCATCAAAAAATAAATAAATAAATACAAAATAATAATCAGAAACTGATTATAAAAATAACGTCAGTCTATTGGGTTTCAAAATATTGTAATATCAAAGAACTTCGACTTATATTCCTGGTGTCGGAGTTTCGTGATTTCATTTAATAAGAGAATCGCAACCACGAAAATTTGAGAAGAAAAAAATAAAAAATAAATATATATATACTACTCTCTCTCTCTCTCTCTCTCTCTCTCTCTCTCTCTCTATATATATATATATATATATATATATATATATATATATATAAAGATAAGCCGAAATTTTAAACGGTTTTATGTCACGTTTTTTGTCTCCGGCTTACCAGCCCGGAACTCGGGGGGAGGGGGTCCTCCAGGAAAAAAAACCTTAGTGTGTATATATATAGAATATTGAGATAGCAAGCGACGTGAGTGGATTTTACTTCTTATTTAAACAGTGTTACAATTAATTACAGTAGCCTTAATGAAGAGTAAAATGCAGATATAATTAATCATTTTTTTCATCGTCGACCTTGACGGTTCTTCTCCCTTATAACTTATTGACAGATAAATAAATCTTGTTTCGGTTTATCTTTGAAAATGGCAACTGAAAGTCAATTGTCATTTGTCTACTAGCATCACTACTGTTATCTGAAATCTTTCGTAGTCCACGAAAGATTTCGTTTACATACATCTCCGAAGGTCTGGATTTAATGTGATAATGCGTAAAAGACTTTCGTTGTAGGAACAGTTTTGGTACCGCATACTGTATTGATGAAGACTGTGGAAAAATCTTGAGATGACTATTTTATATTCTTGATAATTGTCCTAAATGGTATAATAGTACACTAAGGGTGTTAAGACCTCGTATTACACTCATAAACTCAGAGAGAAGCGGAATAAATGAAGCATAACGTCAATCTGTTGAGTTGCAAAATATTTTAATATCAAAGAACATCGACTTATATTCCTGGTATCGGTGTTTCGTGATTGCACCGTCAATAAATAAATTGATACTTGGTGTTGCAGCATTGGCGGTAAATTACTTTTGTGAATGTCGTAACTGACAGTTGTGTAAGATAGAGATCGCTTAGTTGTTCGAATGTACATAATGAACAAACCATCTATTCTTATCTCATACAGAACGGAAGTTCTAGGAGAGTGGAGAAAATTACTCCGGGAAAGGCTTAACATGCGCTACCTCAAAAAATCATACTAACCCAGTCGCTATAAAAAAAAAAATTAAAAAAAATGCGCATCCTGCTCGCCACACCAACACACAACACCAGATTCATCTTAAAAGATAACCTGCATTTCCTGTATAACACGCACACACAAACTCCAGGAAAAAGAAAAATCCACTAAAATATACTGCAACAATAAACACAAGAACACAATAGAAATATTATTAAAAATTAATTTCAAGAAACTAACAAAAGAGTACAAAAAAATATAAACCGAATCAACTTCGATGAAAATAAAAATTATGCGCATGATAGGTAATAGTGTACCAAACGGCGGTGCATCGAGCACTCGAGGCACGTCACTTACGTACTGTTGCTGTGCAACAATAGCCTGTTTTCTGAATACCATCGTTAATCGAAATCACATGACTAGGCGATAGGCTACTGACGTCATAAGAGGTGACGTCAATAACCTGTTAAAACGCCGTGATGCGAAAAGTTATTTATCATTGTTTGGCAAATTTCACAAATATCGAATTTGATTAACGGACGCAAAGTAACAAAGAAGAAAAAATGCGACAAATGACACTACATATGTAAATCAAGCATAAAAATAAACCGACATGATTATTACTACTATACAAACATCTCCTGGAGTCGAGAATACTCAACAAAAATCTGATAAAATGCAAAGCACCGCATTCACTTATTAAAGCAAGCAAGCGGAGGACAAGTAGCATAAGATTTTCCTATGCGACATGAAAGTTTCATAAGATTTTCATAGTAATAAGATGCAGAGGATGTTTTGTGGAGCAGGTACGTATGGTACTGTGTTCTTGTGTTCCGCTCTCCAGATGTGCTTGGTTCTTAGTGCTCGCGTTTCTGGTATTGTTTTTTCATGTTCTTAGATGTTTTTGCTTGTGTTTACTATAAATGGTGATTAGTTCGTTGCACTGAATTTAAATGAATTACATAACGTGGAATCAAAATGTTCTTTGCCTGTATATAATAATACGTAATGTACAACACATAACACACTCGCTGATTATTTTTCTGTAAACAGTAGTGTCTGCTATTAAACCAGAGTTCACGAATTCTCCGTTCAAAGTAGTGCCGCCATCTGTATTTCTATACCGTTATTTTCGCCACATATATTCTTAAATTATTCAATATTTGTGTAATATAGTTCTATAAGAACTATGAAAACAAAACTAAATATATTAGTTTGAATGTGCACAATGTTTCGACCAAGTGTAGCCATTCGGCTTTTCATCAATCACTTCATTGGAAGAAGAGGATTCTCCCTAACAAGTGTAACTTGGCATTTATAAAGTCGTTGCGATATTTATGACCGTAGTAAGGTTGTCTTATATCAGATTCGTCGACATGCCAATGGTGCAATAAAACAAGAGAAGCTGGCAGGTCCAATAAAAGTCCAGCTGTCTTGGAATGATTTATAATTTATAGTGTCTTCTGTAAATTCGGAAAAGCTCCGATGTTCCTTTTTATTTCCTTGCTGTCTAAGATGTTGTAGCATTTCCTGAATTTTCAGCGTCTTCCAATTCAATACTTATTTATTCTCGTTTCAACCGAAAGTAAGAAAAAATATATAATTTATATGCGTACAGTATATAAGTGGTAATGTTTTTCTGTAATGCAATGTCGAAACAACCCTTTGCGATCTTGTTCTAAACGGAGAATTCTCAGGAAGAGTTTAAGAAATTTGGAGCATCTGTTAGTCATTTATCGAAGAATGATTGTCTTGATGTTATCAATTAGTTACGTAAAAACAATTGGCTAATTGACAAGTGTTACCTGAAAACAAATTACTTTTGATTGTTGTTTACTTGTGTAACTGTTTACAAAATACAAATATCTGAAGAATTAGAAAAGCAGTGATCGTTCAGTTAAAATGGGGAAAAAATCCGTCTGGACTAAATGTAGGTAATATAATTAAAAATATTTCCCTCTTCGTTTAATTCAATACGTTTATTAAACTCAATATCACTGAGAAAACACAAATAATTATTTTTTTTTAACATCGTTTAGCTAAATGAGAATTAGTTTTTCATTTTTAAACTACGTGAAACATCAAGATTTTGAAATCAGGCATATTAAATGCAAAAACGCCGTTTGATTTTAATTAAATCTTATCCGCTACTGAAAGATTCTTAAAGAAGAATTCAGTTTGAAGGATTTCATAATAAAATATAAATCATCAAGACCAGGAGAGAAACACAGGACTAAAAAAATGATGTAGCAACTAGAATACTTTTCCTTACCATCAATCTTCAAAGTCAGGTGCTAGTTTGGTATTTTTATAGCTAAGAAGAACCATTTTTCATATACAAGATGTACTCTTTTGGAACGACGTCCAGGATGTGATTTATGGAAAATTTAAGCAGAGTTTCTAATTTGCCTTAAAAAATTAAATGTGGAGTTTACCTGTTGTAAAAAAACTCTTCTTTCTATGACCTCCGTACACCATTTGAAGTACGACGGACTTTGTGCTCAGCATCATAGTTAAGTTTTTAGAGCCCTTGAAAAATTCGTAGCTAAGCGCCTTTTATAGTGTGACAATTTCGATTATTGATAAAATATCCTACAACTGTCTCCCTTCTGACACCACCTCCTTTGGCAACTGCTCCGATAGCGAAGCGTTCTTACGTCCACTGATTGCACTAAACTGGAACGGACCTGAGTTCAATCATCGTGATTAGAAGAATCTTTATATGGTTTTTTTAATTGAAAATGGATTTGTCCATATGATATGCAGGTGGCAGATTTTCCCATCTCAGAAACTCTGGTTTTTCATTCTGTGCACATGCAAATCAGCAGTGTTTATATGCACATGCAATTTAGTGACAAAAACACTATTCTTGGGCGCTGCGTGTAGATGATGTACAGTGGTGTTGTATGGGTAGGTACTACCTACCTATACAACGCTTATACCTGTACAACTACATTCTACGTATTATAAAGGATTTAGCAGAATAGACAGTGGGATGTGTCAGAAGGAACACTATCCAAAAGTGTGTGGCAGTATCAGATAATAAGAATAAGTATGTGAAACGTATTTATTTCTTCTAATATTAGCAATGAAAATGCAGTCTCAGACTAAAAGTAATATTTCCGTGTTCAATGAAAGAAAAAACGCTTACGATACTAAAAGATGCTTTAAGAAATCTGCAACATTTTTTCATATCTTGTTGAATAAAGATGACTTCTTCATGTTGCTGAACTTTGATGAATTCAACAGTGCTACTGACAAACCTGTAGGACTTCATTATCGGTGTTTCTAGAATATCTAATTCATGTTTTTTTTTTTTAATTGCAGGCCAGACATAACTGAAAATGTAAATAAAAAGTCACGTAAAACCTTTATATAGCATTCCTTCAGCTGCAACGTTTTGGAAATCTGTTAGCATCCAGGATTCATCAACTTGAGCGCATTTTACTGACAGGCTGATTGGATTAAAGAACGCAGAGAATAACAACTAAGTGTCGCCATCTCATATTCGTAATCATGGCTAATGGAAAGAACCTCTTTCTGCTTCAGCTGAATTAGCTCGAAGAGGATTCATAAAAAAAAGTGCAGTACTTTTGAATGGTTTCTCTTTTAAAAGTAATTTCGAATTAAAGTACGTAGTTTAAGAGCCATAGTAAAATAGGCTTTTGCCACTTCATGGAAGCTAAATAATAAGTGAACGTAAGGATAGTTGTATTCGTTTAGAAATCATTTTAATCCTTTAAAACTAGAATTTTGATATTCATATATTGTATATCGCACAAATTATATTGCATCGATTAATCGTTACCTTAATCAGTTTAGCTAAAGGCAATTCTGCATCAGCTCTTCTTAATATACCAAACTTACTTTAAACGTACGTTATTTCGGGCATCCAAAAGGTCTAGTTGTGAGGACAAGACTGATCTTGGGATGCTTTCAGATTTGGGCGTCAAACTTTATTTTGACACCAGGCCGATATTATCAGATGGCTAATATCTCTTGATCAAAATCCACTGGGGCGAAAGCCTTATGTGTAGCAGATTTTCGTTATCCACTGAGACCAATCTTCTTTGTTCGATACCTGAAATAACTTGAAAATTTTAATGCTAGATTCTATGGTAAGAAAAACGGAATTCTGACATCATGGTGTGAAAATGTGTTACATTGAGTAAGTATGAGTAACATAAACAAAAAATAAATAATAAACTAAATATTATTCTGAAAAATTAAAAACATTCGATAAGAATGTTAGGAATCTTGAGATATTCATGAAAATTTTATTTCCGAAAACAAATTACATTATTAGCCTTTATCGATAATTTTCTTTCAAAATATAAAATATTTACTTCTGTTATTTACTCTGAAGTTATCACGATATCCTCATTTATTAAAACAATGAAAGTGGTAATGAAAAATGTGATTATCGAGATTTATTAAAAATACTTAAATGAATTAGCAACGAGCGAGCGGGATGAAAAAATGCAACACGTGTGAACATTATTCAGATATATAAAATATTTTTGTTTCCGTTGATGACATAATTGTTCACTAGATGGCACCACATTAATAGTGGAAATGCAAAGCATTTTCAATTGTAATCTTTAAACTCGGAAAATTTTACGATTAATATTTGCCCTCCTCACAACGAAACGGCTATATTATCATTGTTATTGTTTATGTGATGGAATTTGACTGTTGTAAATAAATTAATATCTGTTTTTTTTATTTTTAGAAATTCGTTTTGTTTTAATAATTTTAAATGACTACGCCAGCCTGGCTGACCGAGTGGTTAGCATATCCGTTTCCCAGCCAACAGGCTGTGGATTCGAATCCCACGTAGGCATGGATGTTTGTTATGTCCTCTCCCAATATGGACTGGGTCACCATGGGAGCAGTAGACCCAAAACCTCCCACAATGGGAGAGGCCTTCACCCGGTAGTGGGTAGAAAAAATAGGCTAAAATTTATTTATTTTTTATTTAATGTGCATATTAAACCAATTGATTATGGAACTCTGTGTATGAAAGACATATTTTTTTACTGATGTTAACTAGATGAGTTATCCCATATCATTTTTGATAAAGGTTCATTAATGTTTATGGCATTTGTTATAGCCCTGTCTAAAATTAATAAAAGTTTTCGCAAACATTTCAGCCGGTCCAAAGATTGCGCCTTTTGCTTTCCAAGATGATTTGCACGAAGGAATGCGAACTGCTGTAACTTGTATTGTGATTGCTGGAGATGGTCCTCTTACCACAAAATGGTTGAAAGATGGAAGGCAGCTGTCCGAACAAGATAAAGAAATATCCATCATTTACGACGAAGCAGGATTCATTTCTACCATGACCATAAAGACACTTGCATACCGCCACAATGGTAATTATTCTTGTGTGTCAACTAATGACGTTGCCACAGGGTCATTCAGCACCTCCCTAACTGTGAAAGGTAAGAAAGTAACGCACTTCACCTTATAAAATAACATGGTACACAAAATGCAAATAACAAAAAAAAAAAAAAAAATCGTTTTTCCAATGCATTTTATTACGATTTTTGGATATGATTTATTTTAATTTGAAATTTATTTGCTGCTTTTATTTAACTCCCTAAAAACCAATCCTTCCGTTTTGTTTTAGGAAGGAAAACAAAAGTATCGCAGCTAAAGTAAAGTCAAAATATTTTAGTTTTCTTTTGTTTCTTTAATTTTAGAAAGTGTTGTTTAATTGCCAATTCCTCCCACTTAAAAAAAAAAAGTTAATTACAGCTTATGATTGCTAGGGTTAAGTAATCCAGGAACCTTGCAGCGGTATTTCAAGCCTATTGGAGCCATGAAGTAGCTCCAATAGGCTTAAAATATGGCTCCAATAAAGCAGTGCTGTATCAGATCGAGTGATAAAAGTTACTTTTCCACTGTACATAAGATGCATGTTTTTGGATGGAAGTGCTATTCACACTCTCTAAACCAGACCATATGTATCCACTTGCAGCTTATAGCAAACAGCTTAACTAAATCAGTTTTTCTTCTGTGTTTGTGTAAACTATAGCCTCGAAGACATCACCATATTATCATTATTAGCATCTTTATTTATTTTTAAATTGTTCTTGTGTTAAGATCTCGATCTTTATATTCGCAGAAATTTACAATAAGAATTATCTAATGCTGTCGGGAGACAAGACTGAGTAATTGTTATGAATGAAAAATCACACAATATTAATCTAATAATGCGCATTTATTAATATAATTAACTAATAATAAGCCCAAGCGGGCAGCTCCGAATAATGAATAAGGAGCCGTGGACCAAAGGCGCACTTCAGAACCATGATCAGGAGAAGTGCTGTAGACCACTGTAAAGATGCCAGCAAGTAGAAGAAGAAAAAGTCTCCCAGTCCTGCGCGGCTCTTTGCAATTCCACCAAGGTGGTGGTGAGAAATCTGTAAGAGCAGGGGGTGTGCTAAGAATCTCGCAGAGGAAGGTAGACCACCATCTGGAAATTCGACCCTATTTATTGGTTCCTTCAACACTAAAACTCTATCTTCTGACTCCCATATTGATTTCCTGCTTCAAGAACTGCAAAATGTAAAGTTTAATGTCCTCGCTATCTGTGAAACCCGAAGAAGCTCTGAATTAACAGAAAATGGAACAATGGCAACCAAATTTTCCTGGGAGCCTCAGATAACACTACAAGGGCTGGAGGAGTTGGCTTCATCATAAATTGACAAAGAAGAAATAGAAAATTTCTATGAACACCTACGAGAAACATTACTGAAAAAAAACCAACATACACAATAGTGTGTGGAGATTTCAACGCAAAGATTGGTACAGGATTTATTGAGGAAAAATACGTTGGACTGTGGGGGAAATGGGAAAGAATGAACTAGGTGAACTCCTGGCAGAATTTGTAGAAACAGAAAGGCTGTACATTATGAATAATTTCTTTAAAAAGAGAACTGGAAAAAGATGGACTTGGCAATCTCCAAATGCAGAGAAAAGAAATAAAATTGATTTTATCCTAACAGATTGCAAAAGAATAATAAAAAATGTCGAAGTCATTGGGAAAATTTACTGCGACATTCATTCAGACCACCGTCCAATAAGAGCTACTCTCAAAATACATAAAAAAAATGAAGAACGCATATGAGCACAGTCCAACCATAAGAAACGCTCAAAACAGATAAACCCAGAAGAATTTAGAAAAGAGGTGGAAGAAACCGACTGGAAATTAAAAAATGACATCGACGAAGATTTAACAAACTTTAACAATAAATTAATGAACTGCAAAGAAAGAACCTCCTATGAACTTCCTCCTAAGACCAGTAAACGCCTATCAGCAAGAATAATAGAACTATTGAAGAAAAGTAGAATACTGAAAGATACAGGAAAGATCATCTAGAATATAAAATTATTTGTAAACAACTGAGGCAGAATATCAAAGACGACTATAACATATATAGAACAACAAAATTGGCAGACGCAGCTAGGCTTCGCAGTAGCCTAAACAAAGTAGAAAAAGAAATAAATCTAAAGCAACCACTACCGTCAGCCTTCATAGACAATCAAGGAAACAGACACACAAACAGAGGTGAAATGGAAAAAATAGTAAAATCGTTTTATGAGAACCTTTCCTCATCTAAACAAGTAATCACAGCTCCAGTACCAGAAGAAAATTTGAAAAATCTGGAAATCCCATCTGCCCTACCTGAAGAAATAAAAATGGCTATCCACCATATGAAAAATGAACGATCACCAGGAATTGACGGTATAAAATCTGATGAATTAAAAGTGGGTGGACAAATACTCTTTAAAGCTCTAGCAGAAAGGTTTACCCGATATTTAAAATTAAGGAAAGTACGTACTGAATGGAAAACATCAAAGACCATAATTCTGCATAAAAAAGGAAATAAAGAAGACATCAGTAACTACAGACCTATCTGTCTATTAGCGCACACACACACACACAAAATATTCGCCAGAGTCATCCTAAACCGAATACAAACCTCTATCAATGAAAATAGCTGCAAAGAACAGGCTGGTTTCAAAAAAGGCTTTTCAACAATAGATCGCATTCAAACTATTACTCAGCTAACAGAAAGATGCAGAGAATACCAGATCCCACTTTGTCTTCTTTTTATAAATTTTAAAAAGGCATTTGACACTGTTGAGCATAACGCAGTATTCCAAGCTTTAATAGAACAAGGCATAGAAGAAGAAGAAGGCATACATCCAACTCATAAAAGATATCTACAAAGAAAGCACAACAAATATCACCCTTTTAAATCAACCGATTAAAATTAACTTAAGTAGAGGAGTACGTCAGGGCGATGTCTTATCACCAAATCTCTTCACATCTACTCTGGACAGCATCATTCGAAAAATTGACATGAAAGTTGGAATAAACATTGAATGTGAAATATTAAATATCCTATTATTCGCCGATGATGTGGTATTAATATCTCACTCACCCAAACTCCTAGAATCAATGCTGAATAACTTAAGCCAAAAAATATTTTTGTTTACACTGTAGGTGAATGCAAAAGATCGGAAAACTCTTAATTTCTACTAATTATTTTTCATAAGTTTACTACAAAGATAAGCTTTTAGATTGAAATGCTTAGTGTTTCTCTGTTCACTAGGAAAGATTGGCAGCAAATGGAGAAAATGGATACTTGTAAAATGTTCTCTCAGGGTATCAACAAATGCAATAATATAGTGATTTTGATCGCATATCTGCCGTTTTACAAAAATTTGCTGATGTTGATGTGTTGAAAAAAATCGAAATATTTCTCTACATATCATTTTTCATTCTAATGCAAAACTGAGACGGACCAAGATCTTGGAAAGAGCAATGACTGAGAAATTTCGTATTCCACAATCTTAACCATTACTCCCAAAAACTATCTAAATATGAACTGAATTAGATCGTATTAGACAAATTAGACAAAAGAGGTGGACCAATGGGAACTTTGTTGTTCCAATTAATAGCTTTAGCAAAGATCTAGAAAAAAGTGTTTTAAATTGAAACCAAGCACAAAATATCTTTCGAAAATCTTTCTGGAGGAACATTTTCACACGTGTGTGGTATTTTACCATAAGTGTGTGTGTGTGTGTGTGTGTGTGTGTGTGTGTGTATATATATATATAAGACCTCTTATAGCAATAAATAATTGATTAGTATCTTCTGCTGAGATCCACTGTAAGAGTGTTTTAAATTAACCTATAATCATTATCTAAATATGATGTCTGAAGTCAAATCTTAAGGGAACCAAATTCGGTTGGGTGTGCTGTCGTGTGGATTATGCAACCAGCGTTACAAATTTCACATCAATTTTGACCGTATGCATGGCCGTGCATCTGCAGAAAATTTTCCAGGGGTGGAAGGGGGGGGGAAAGCTTAGAGACAAATAATTACATCTTCTTCTTCTTCTACAGCTTCTCCCACTTAAGTGGGGTCACTGTTTGTTATGAGTCTCCTCCACACCTTCCTGTCTTGGGCTGTCACCACATCCAAGTTCTTCATCTTCAAGTCCTCTTCTACCAGCTCCCTCTATCTCTTCTTTGGCCGCCCACGCTTCCGCCTTCCTTGCACATCCATCTGCATAACCCTTCTTCCATCATATTCGTCCTCCCTCCTCATCACATGACCAAACCATCTCAACCTTGCCTCCTGTATTTTCGCTCCTAAGTTCGTAACGTTCACTGTTCCCCTGACATAGTCATTTCTCAGACGATCCTTCCTGGTCACATCACACATCCACCTAAGCATTCTCATCTCTGCTATTTCCATCCTGCTGATGTTATTTTTCCTCAGGGCCACAGTTTCTATAGCATATGTCTTAGCTGGCCTCACTACTGTCCTGTAGATTTTGCCTTTCGGATTGATCATCACCCTCTTATCGCATAACACTCCAGCCATCTCCCTCCAGTTTCTCCAACCCGTTTGTATCCTGCATCCCACTTCCTTCTCAGCTCCTCCATCTTCTTCCACTGTTGAACCTAAGTATCTAAAGTCTCTCACCTTCCTGATGACATTTCCTTCCAGGTCCAGATCTGTCTCCTGGCCACCGCCCACTGCACAACACATATACTCTGTCTTACTTCTGCTCAGTCTCATACCTCTCTCTCTTCCAGTACTTTTCTCCATCTTTCCAGTTTAGTTTCCGCTTCTTCTCTTGAATCTACACACAGCAAGATGTCATCTGCATACAACATTGTCCAAGGTGCATCTTCTCTCACCTCCTCTGTTACCACCTCCATCACAATATTAAACAGAAACGGACTTAATGCTGACCCTTGATGCAAGCCAACTGTTATTTGAAAACTTTCTGTCTGTCCCAAACAGGTCCGAACACTTGTCTACACATTTCTGTACATTTCCTGCACCAACCTGACATATTTCTCCGGCACCTTCTTCTCCTCAGACACCTCCAGACTTCTGGCCTTGGCATTCTATCGTATGCTTTCTCCAGATCAATAAATATCAGATGTAGCTCCCTTTGTTTCTCTCGATATTTTTCCATCATCTGTCGTAACCCAAAGATAGCATCTGTTGTTGATCTACCAGGCGTGAAGCCAAATTGTTCCTTTGCAATCTCCACCTCCTCCCTCAATCTACCATCAAGAACCCTTTCTAGGATCTTCATTGTGTGGGACATCAACTTTATTCCTCTGTAATTTTTACAGTCTTGTGCATCCCCTTTACCCTTGTAGATGGGAACAAGAGTACTCTCCCTCCATTCCTCAGGTATATTTTCCTGTTGGCAAACTTTCATGAACAGGTCCCACAGGGTCAATTCCCTCTTCCCCCAGTGCCTTCCATGCCTCCACTGGAATTCTGTCGGGGCCCACCGCTTTTCCATTCCTCATCCTCTTCATGGCCTCCGTCACTTCCATTCTACTGATGTTCTGCACCATCCTCTCAGAGGGCTGCCCATCTCCTCTGTGAGTCCTTGCATTTTCCTCATTCAAAAGTCCCTCAAAGTATATTTTCCATCTGTTTCTTATGTCCACATCCCTCCATAATACTCTTCCTTCAGCATCTTTGATCTGCCTCACATCGCTAGTTGGTAAATTTTTCTCTGTCCTTCCTTTGTTTCTAATTGATCATACAGATCTTGATATGCCATGGCCTTCGCCTGTGCCACAACTCTCTTGGCTTCTTGCTTTCTCTCTTTGTACACCTCTCTGTCCTCTTCCACTCTTGACTCATCCCACTTCTGCTTTGCCTTCCTCTTAGCTGTCACTGCCACTTGTACATCATTATTCCACCACCAACCCTCCTCCTGCTCTCTAATCTTTCCAGATGTCTCACCAAGCACCTCGATTGCACAGCTCAGGATTACTTTTGAATTATGTTTCCACCAATCTTGTACACTTTCCAGTCCATCCGAAATCCTCTCTAACACTCTCTCCCTAAAACGATTCCTCACACTCTACTCTTTTAAGCGAAACCACTTAATTGTCTTCATCCCATGGCAACCAGAAGTTCTTATCTTCGATCTTATTTTAAAGTCTGCGCACAGCAGTCGGTGTTGTTGTGCTACTTGATCTGTTGGAATTACTTTACAATTTGTCACAACCTTAAGATGTTTTCTTCTAGTCAAAATGTAGTCAATTTGTGAGCTGTTGTTATCACTTCTAAATGCTATCAAATGTTCTTCCCTCTTGAAGAAAAACGAGTTCACAATTGCCAGATCAAACGCTACTGCAAAGTTTACAACCCTCTCTCCTTCCTGGTTCATCATTCCCACTCCGTGGCCACCATGCACCCTTTCACAGTCTCTATTCTGTCTTCCTATGTGCCCGTTTCAAGTCTCCTCCGACAATCACCATCTCATTTTCTTCCAATTCCCTCATTTCTTCATCTAACACGTTCCAGAACTCATCTTTTTCCTCTGCTGTACAACCAACTTGCAGGGCATATACACATAATACGATCACCCGCCCTTCTCCAAGACCCAATTTCATTCGCATGATCCTGTCGTTCCTTCTACCCATGTCCAGTACTTCATCCTTCATTCCGCCACACACCACAATTCCTACACCATTTCTTCCCTCGTTATTCGCTCCAGAGTAGAACAATTTATATCCATCTCCCAGTTCCTTTGCCTTTCCCCCTTTCCACCTTGTCTCCTGCATACATAAAATGTCCAACTTCCTCTTCCTCATTATGTCTGCCACCTCTCTTCCCCTTCCAGTCATGCTTCCAACATTCAGTGTTCCCACTCGCAACATCCTCTCCACCTGCTGGGCTCGCTTCTTTAACCGCACCCGCCCTTGATGCAGTAGCCCTCGTCCACTTCTCACAGCTGTAGGGCGATGTGGCTGCGCGTCGCTTAAGGGGTACGCCCTAGCCCTTATATCATTTTCTCTTCGACTCATAATCATAGTTTGAGTTGGCACTGAAGTTTTCCGACCGGATGCCCTTCCTGACATCAACCCTCGCATTTATCCGGGCTTGGGACCGCACCTATTGAGGCTAGCTTGCCTCCTTCGGTGGCTGCATAAGACGAAATGACTTAGCAAGATAGGAAAGACTCACCCCTAGCCCTCGAATACTCTAATAACATCAGGGGGAAGGAGCAAGGAGAGGAGAAAGAAGCAAAGAAAAAGAGGAGGGCCAGTCTACAGAATAATATAACAGATGTATATTACATGAAGTAAGGCATGGTGCAGCATCAGGTACCTCGGGTTTGCCATGCCCATACTCACTAAAGTGAGCCCTTGAGGAAGACAAATAATTACATCAATAAATTTAATTAAATCAATAAATTTTTATAATTATTGATTTAATTAAATAATTACATCAATAAATGACTTTTAGTTTTTTTTTTATTTGATGTAATTATTTGTCGATGTAAATTATAAATACATTATTTTCATTTTGCATCGATTTTAATGATCTTTAATTCTTCGGGGAAAAAAAGGGTATTCAGAATTAATAGTTTTTAGCACACTTTCATATATAAAAAAATTGACCGGCATATTTTATTAAAAATCAATTAATTAATCCTAAATTAAATTATTTCAGTTTAAAAGCAAAACAATCATAAAACTAACAAGTAAAATAATATTAAATAACATACACTTACCTTTTAAAAATGTATTTTTCTGTTTAAATTTGTTTCACTATAAATTTGCAATTCACACTTCACTCAATGACTCACTAGACACAGAGGGCAAACGATCTGGTCAAAAATCAGAAAAAGATGAACCAAAAACAGGAAAACGTGTTTTATTGCTGCAATAAAGCACATGTTCTATGGCTACCCCGTAACAGGCCAACCCATAATAAAATTTTAAGACAGACAAAGCACCAAGGGTAGAGGGTGTAAGATTACATATCTCAATCAATTTTACGATTATAATTTGTGCAATTTTTTAATCGATCCTTGGGAGAAGGCCCCCCCCCTGTGGACGCTATGACCATGTGATTGAATTTTTATTGATGTATGAAAGTTTTGAGAAGGTATAGCGCATCAGCGCTCGTCTTAATTGGTCCAATGCAATTAATTGCAGGATGACTTCTGTGTAGAGTGGGGGAACAATCTGTTTCAGGATTTATTATAAAAAAAACAACGAAGGAGAATGCTATATTTGAAATACTCAAAGTTGAATATATGTGAACCATCATTTATAAGACATGTAAGAATAGGAAAGAATAAGTGTGAGTAGAAACACTTTCATTAATGGTACAAGAATTATTAATAATTATCATTTGTAATATGTGTGTTTTATAAGTTGCTGGATAGAGCGAATAGCACGATCTATATATAAAGTCTAAACATAAATAAGTGAATTTATGATGGCATAATCAAAAAAAAAACTTATCAGAGAGAGAAAGAATATTGCAGAAATAAATATGGTTTGATGGAGTAGCAAATCATCTCGTAAAATTTGTTGCACATGTTATGTGTATTTCTCTGGTTTGTGTATATTTCGCTCCGTTTTCCAAGAATTTTATTTTGTTTACTGAGACTCAGAATACATAACATCCGATCATTATCGGAATTATCCACACTTTCAGGAATCCTACATTCATTAGTTTTTTAGTATCTTCTGTCTTATCAATCTCACATATGCTGGAATTTTGTTGTAGATCAACAACGTCATATAATACACAGAATATTCATTTTTATTCAGGAATAGATATTTTTACTGTCTGTTGTTTCCGAAGACTAGAATAAAAATGTCTCTATATACCGTTAAAAATCTTTGCAACCTCAACAGATGCTATACCGCACAAGCAAAAGAAAAAAACAATTAGCTTTTTTCTCCTAACATCCACTTTCAAATTTTCAGTTCCAGAAAAACACGTGTAACAGCTGTTTGTAATACAGCCTTCAGATACAGGAAGCGCTCAATTCATGACAAGTGACAACGTTCAATTGGATTGGTTGACACAATAACCAATCGCAGATGCTAGGTGCTGGGTGAGCTCAAAATGTTAGCTTACCTAGCATTACCGCCTTCTCAGCAGTTTAAAAATACTAGAAAGCTAAGAATTTGACCTGCTGCGTCCTCTTTACATCTTTTCGAAGGACTCAAAGGTGTATGCATTTCGAAAGCATACTCGGGCCATTAACGTGAGTGTGATGCAATATTTACGCGTCGAAAAGTGCCCTCTTCATGAAGCACTAATGTTTTATTATCCTCCTGAAGAGGACAATAAAGCATTAATATATTGTGTTAAATCTTAAGTCTGCAAAAATTTGGGGGAATCTTTAACGGGAATAAATGCAAAAATATAATATCGGGGATACTAATATTTCGTGGATGAGCACCGCACACCTCATACCATTTAAAATAATCGGAAATATCTTAATCTTGAAAACTAGTATTTAATCATAGAAGTCGTAAGAAAGAAACAGTAAAACGAGGGACTACACTAGTTTCTTGATTGTATTATATAAAAGTTTGTAACATTAGATTCTTAATTATGATATGAATTTTACCTTCCAGTACCTCCCAGGTGGCAAATAGAACCAAAAGACACATCTGCGGTGGTTGGAAAGCAAGCTGTGATCGATTGCCAAGCGGAAGGTGTACCACAACCTACTGTACGTTGGAAGGTTGCAACAGGTAAAATTGACAAATATATATTCCTAATATATATATATATATATATAGCTAATATAATTACAAAATATATCATTTTGTAATTATATTAGCGATGAAGAGTTCTTTTGTAACGTTATTTTTGAAAATGTAATTATTAGAGTTTGCAATTTACTAGAAAATGTTTCTTATTTTTGTACTTATTATTTTAGGTTTGTTATGATTTTGAGGAACAGGACTCCGCTCATTTAAACCGGATGAAAGAGAAATTCGAATGTTAATAAGAAAGTTTATAGCAGATTTGTTTTTGTATAATTACGAAGACTTGAAATTATATTCGTATTTTAATCCTTTACCCAATCGTGGGCAAAGAAAATTTGCGGGTGAAATATAGTCCATCTGAAAAAAAGAATTTCCTGTTTTTCACTACTTAATCTGAGGCTAATTTCTGAAAATAACACAAAATTCTGTTGTGTTGCAATTTTTCTAAAGAACATATACCTGATTAGGAGGAAATGGATTTTCGTCACTCAGAATGAGACCATCACCCTGCTTAATGAGCCTGAACGGTTTGAACAAGAACCATGAGTGGGTTTCTAGAGCGCAAGAACTGGATCATCTAAATCTTACAACAATTACGGTACTAAATGTGGAATAGCTTTACAAACTTTCATGGGCGGGATGGATATAACAAAATTAAATAACATAATCCAGCTAACAGAAATGTAGAAAGTTATATATTCAAGTACTGCATACACCAAGATTCGCGTTGTTAATGTTATCACTGTTATGTTGCTACTCACTTACAGGGCCGTACTTAAGCTCAGGTGCACGAGACTAGCTGGGGAGCCCGAAAAATTAAGACCAATTTAAGCGCAACAGATAATGAGGGAAGGGCCGTCCCGCTTCGGAAAAAGTGTAAGAACGGCCCTGCTCACTGAATAGAAACATGAAACATCTTTTGATCGCCACTAACTAGAATTTCAGCAGTGACATGAAGCACAGTACATAAGAAATCTCAGGGTTGATATATATTATTAAAGTTTCAAGATATTGAAAGAGAATAATTAGGCATCCTAAAATATAGATTTCCTTTAATAAACTGTCAATTCGCAGTATTTGAATTCATATCATTTTCATCCAGGGATTATTTTCAGGATACAAATATTTAATACGTTTATTAAATAATTGCTTTAATAAGCGATGGCCGCTCTGGCACAACTTGTATCTCAGGGAATTTCTATTATGTTTCAGAATTATGAATGCATGTAAAATTTAATCCCTGTGGGATGATGAGACAAATTAATTGCTAAACTTTATCTTCACTTGAATGGATTATAAATAATTTTTTCAAAAGATACAGTTGTTTGAAATATCTACTTATCTATGAAAGAGTTTAGAAATAAGCTGTTAAAGTGAAGCGGAAGTTATGTTTGAAGGATGGGAGATAAACTTTAATAGCAATTACTTTATGGAAAATTTAATAAAATAAAATATTCAATTCAAGAGGTGAACGGCATCAGAGACAATGTATGTCGTCTTCACTGACAAAGAAAAAGAAATAATGAACCGGTTAGGAAAATAGATTTCTCTGATTATAATAACTTTTGCAAGCTTGTTGAATGCTGTTAGAGCATTCCTTCCTATGAGATGATTGTAACGATGTTACAACAATGCGATATGCTGGTGAGTGTAGTTTATCCTGATGACACGTACGTCCGGATGAAATAGTCAGAAAATAGATAACCCGAACAAACCATTTCTCATGTTACGAAAGGCGTACTCCTGAGATGTTGCTTCGACCTCTGCACGCACTATTTCTTTATAGAATATTAACAGAAATAATCGCACATTTTATAGTGAGACATCAAAAAGGTATGTGCGGTGTCCACATTCCTTTTTTAAAAGAAATCTAAACTAGCGTTAAATTTATGGAAATTTGCGAAACTTTTTCGCCAAGGCAATAAGGTCACTTTTCTTTTTTGAATATTTAGAAATGCACAGCGAGTCGCAGTTTCTTTTCGAAAAGGGGAATGATATTAACATCTTAGGCTTATAGTTTTGAACTTTCTAAGTAGTTTCGAAATAGTTGAATCTTTACTTTTAATCCTTGTTGATCATTGAGACTTTAAAAATTCTTTACGAATGCCTCTGAGAATTAAAAACCGATTTCAGAAGACGGTCGTTTTAATGTCCATTTGATGCAGAAAGCCTTAAGCGCAGCTGCAGTGTAGAAACTCCAGCGAAAAATGACTGAAAATATTGAAATACAAATTTAAAAAATGAATTCTGCTCCCGTGTTCGATTAAAACATTCGATGGAATAAATATCAAGGCATCTGCTGGAATGATGATCCAGTGGAGAATTGTTCGACGTCAATTAAATACTACTAAGATATAACTTGAACGCTTTCTTTAACTTTAATAGATATCTTAGTCTTCCGGTTTTAGTTATGCAGATTTCGTTTTGCGAACTTGGAGCAATTAGTTCCCACATTGGCAGATTTAATTCAACATTAAGTTTAAAAGGTATTACTTAAACAGTTTGATATTCGCTTCATCTCTGAATTAAAATTATTAATTTTTCTGGAAATTTCAGGTTCTACACCAGAACAATACAAGACAATTGTGAGCAGTTCGCGAATTCACATACTTGTTAATGGCTCCTTAATCATTAGAAGTATAGAGGAAACCGATGCTGGGTATTATCTCTGTGAAGCAAGCAACAGTGTTGGAGCAGGCCTTAGCACGGTAGTTACGCTCAGCGTACAAAGTAAGTTTATTTTATTTTTTAATTATTTTTTTTTGTCTCTTACAATGGTTACTGATTTCATCTCTCTCTCTCTAAAAATCGTATGAATCGATTATTTACATACTTTGATATCAACTATCAGCCGGTTATTAAGATGGTGCAGAACATTTCTTGTGCAGTTTTAAGAATAAGCATATAGGCACATCACACTGCACTAATGAGCCAGCAAAGCTAAATATTTTATTTCTTAGAGAGTTTTGCGATGTCAGAAGGTACATAAATAAAGCATTTGTATTAAATACGGTCTTAGAATTATCAAAAACTGATGGAAAATGATTTATAGAAATAAATAAATAAATATAGAAATAAGGTTAGGAGATACTATTCGACATAAGAATGTATTTCACTTTATCAGTTTAAAGAATATAAATCGAAGTGACATGCACATATTTCTTTAATAGTCGAGAAATAATTAACTATGGAATGCAGAAATTATTAGCGAAATATAAGAGATTTGACTTTATTCAGGCTCATGCGTTTTGATTCGAAAAGTAATTTGTGTGTTCAGTTTTGACCACAAATAGACGCATTTGAATAAAGGTTTTTGAGAACTGACATGCATCTTGAAGTTCACTGACCTTTGAGTTAAAAAAAGCTTTACAAATACTCTAGTTATTACTACAATCTCCTCTTCGGTTATAAGAAAGAAACAAAAAAACTTAAGTTGCGTTAGTGACTGTTTTTTTTTTAAAACCAAAATATTAATGTTCATTCCACATTTACTGATATTTTATCACTTTTGTACATTCGTCTGCCATTAGGTTTTCTTCTAGTATTTCTGTTAATTATATGCGAGGGTAAAGGATATTTGAAATGACTCTACTAATATGAAAATACATAATGGTCGTGATATTTATAATTAAACTCCTGTCGAAATTTTTAGAATAACTTTTAATTGGCTTGAGATAGCGAAATGTTGGCGTATATTTATATAGTTTAGTTGTTAAATAATATATTTTTTTCGTGTTCCACTTAAGTCCTTTTGTATAATACTTTGAAATGAGCATTTTGAATAACTGCGAAAATTAAATTATGGAAATGCAGCATCTCTAATTATACTACAGTAAATGCATAATTAACACACCGTCAGCTATTCTGAAATGTAAGAAATTATATTTCTTAATTTAATTAATATTTTATCGATTCTGTAATAAAGCTTCGAGAATTAATTCATCCTTATAAAAGATTTCAAAGTCTTTAATTTCTAGAGATAAAATTCGAGAGTTTAAATTGCAACAAGCTAATGCGAGTTTAAAATAAGACCAAATCTATTTTTCCTAAATACTATAAGGGAAACAGTGATGACACATAATGGCGCCTTTTATTTATCTGTCTTTACTTCAGGAATTAATTGTTGAAAGACAGATAGTTCCATGCCACATTGTAATACTAACCACCGACATTTCCAAATTTAAAATTTCCACTTCCACAGGGAGCTGAAGCAGCTCTTCAATTAATTTTTAGTTTTATAGCATTTTCTGAATGACTAGTATAAAAGTCCGCATTCTAAAAGCTTTACTTTATTATGCCTAAAAGGATCAAAATATCATTCAAATAAATCGAGATTGAAAACAAACTCATTTATGTTGTATATTAAAATAGACCTCATCTAGTGTATCCGGTAAAGAAACTTCCTCGTCATGCTTACAGCAATTCGTGATTTTAAGAATACACTAAACTGAATTTAATTTCTTCCCCGAAATTAATGATGCGAATATTTAACAGAAGAAAGGACACTGAAAAAAAAAAGTGAAAAATACCATAGATCTATAAACGAAATAATACTGGAGTTGGTTGTGGTATCGCTGTAGCATGTGATAAAGTTACCTGGGCTAATTGTTTGTGGCAGCAGACACTTCCTCCCTTCATTGTTCTTAGCGATAGAAGTATTTGCTGACTTAGTTTCTGACTGTTGATGATATATCAAATAATGCTAACGTAGTTTTATGTTTATCTCTTCCAAGAAAGATTGTAATAAGCCAGAAAATAGGCCGAAAGACTCCAATTCTTGTTGTGTGTATTTTATCAGAAGAAAGAATAGTATTTTTCCATCTTAGTAACCAAACAAATTTTGTACGATAAAATCCAAAGTTCGCTAATAAACCTTCAAATTTTTGACACTCTCTTTTTCTCTCGACAGTTGTACAGGTTACCATGACTATATGATTAAATTTACATAATTACTAATCTCCTACCAACAACTTGCCTTTAAATAAATCTGTTTCTTGTCAATACTCCAATATTATCATATCTTGTATATACATCTTATCGCTTCACCCAAATCTTAGTCTATTTCCTTCCACATGTCAGGTTTCTAATGCACTTTTCTTTTCAAGAAATGAAATGCAAAATTCTGTTTTCCCACTACAATTCTGTTACTGCTTATCTCATTAAATTATCTTTCAGTATAGGCTCACCAGACTAGATACATTATACAATATATTCATTTTTCATCAATTTCTGCCTCTTTCTACAGTACTTTCTTCCCTTTCAGAGTTGGTGTTATATTCTAAAATATTTTGCCACTTTCATGATGCTTGTTTTGCTGTACTCTCACCATTACTTCTGTTTAACTACGTCTCCATACTCATTGGCTCTCTCTTATGTTATGTATTCGCATTCTCTCCCTGGACATCTGCTGACTTACTGTAGGAAGCTTCGATGTGCTTTCTTCATTTTTATGACTTCATTCAAAACCATGCATTATGGTACTGTATTATGGATTTTCTTTCTGTATTTCAGTGCTGCACTTTTGAATTCTTGTGTGCACATGAAGTTCGAATTTTTCTTTACTTGCCTCCCTCCTTGAATCAATGTTTTACTCAAGAGTTTGACACCAAGTTTGATTCTTTTTACGTGATGACGCACCTGACCTTTATGCAGATTTACGTTTACGTATATCTGCATAAAGGTTTCTAACTCAGTGGCTGATATGTGTGTATTAAACAATGAATATAGGATGTTATACAAGGCAACAATAATCAGAGAAAGGAAGGTGTAATGACGACATTCAACGCTGAACAAATAACTTTTGCACTTAACTTTGCTTGAAATTTATCAATACACTTCTCGAGTGATAGATTTTAGGCAAAGTTATGCAAAACGTTATTTTTGTTTACTGTTGAATGCCGTCATTACACCTTTATTTCTCTGATGGCGCTGTGGCAACACGGGGAAAATCTATATTTCTATTTTATTGATTCCATGTTTATAGAACCTGTAGAAAACGGATGCTCTATGTGACAAACATGGCACTGAAATACAGAAAGAAAATCTACAATACACTAGCATAATGCATTGTTTTGAATGAAATCACCTAAATGGAAGGGGATAGAATACGATCACATTTTGATAAAGTAGTAATCTTGTGTGATCATAAACATGCACATAATTGGGAAAGGATATCGATTGTCTGGAAATGGAGATTTCATCAAAGGAAAGAAAAATGTTCAGTTTTTAAATGAATTGTTGAAACGTTTATACGAGATTACGTTACCATGTAAACAAGCTAACAGAATTTCTATATTTCAGGTGGACCACATTTTGAATCCAAATTCAGAGTAGAAACAGCAAGGAAAGGAGGGAGACATGTCGTGAAATGCAAAGTCAAAGGTGACAAACCCATGTCTTTTTCATGGAAGAAGAACGGTATTTTGATTGATTCAGCTTTAGACTCGAGGTAAGTTGAAATTATTTCGAGAGATTAAATACCATTAAAACCTGCGGAAACGAACAGTGGGAAACACATTACCAATAATCTTTTCATCAATATATCAAAGAATGAGTCGCACTTCATCGTTCTTCTCCCAAGCCGTATTTGATATTTTAAATTACAGAATGACAAATTTTTCGTAACTATGGTAAGTTAGTACTTACAGAACTCCTATGAATTTAAATACAAGAGCATTTAATAACTGCAGTTATATTATGTTAGCAATGCTGTACTGTAGAATACGTGGGTATATAATGATGTGTATTTATTTCCAGTAGACTGAATATATTTCATGACAGAACTTCATTTTCGCAAACCGGATTTATATTTCTCTTTAATATTCATATGACGTGATCAATACCAATATAGAGAACTCATACTTAATCGAAAGAAACATTTTTTAAAGTCGCTTACAATAGGAGATTTTTATCCCATTCCATAAATTTTTTGGCATCCGACGCATGCTATAACTTAGCATAATGCAATGAATTACGCTTGTAAAAATCCCCATACACATTCCTCTCACTCTATCTTACAAAATTGCTTTATAATTATTTGTAAGAAAACATATCCAGCTGCTTTTATAATGGCATAAACAAAGAAACACATAGATAGGTAATAAGCAGATAACACTACCATTCCAACATTTTGAAAGTATATCTCGTGAATAGCACAGCCTATCAGTCACCTTAGGAAATACTGTTCACTCGTCTGTCGGAGATCGTAGCGCAGTCTAATAAGGGAATTTATACGTGCATTGGAAAGGCTTAGGTTAAAGTATCGTCCAGGACTCTAGGGGAAATTTTATAAAGACTCCTCAACCAACAGATGTATCGACTGTCGCCCAGAAGTGACAAGGTAGTTCTTCCTAAAAACCAGTTTTGCTCCCAATAATCAAATATCTCCTGGAGAACATATGCAATCTCCCGGAGAGCAGCTATCAGAGGGAATGTGTGCTAAATCCTCATGGCTATACTTGTCCTCAAAGTCCTGGAAATGATTCTTCTGGGATTTAAAGCAAGTTTTGAACATGATGTCAAGCTATCAGTAAAAACCCCATGGTTATATTATGCGGCCATGTAACTTACTTTATCAGAGGAAACAGTGAAGTACGAAACTTGGTTTCCTTCTTTTATCAATTTTCTCACTTGATAAAAGAAGGAAACGATTTTTAAAGACAAAAAAGTCACCTTTCCTCTCCGTTAATCTGTACAAGAGTTGGCTGCGAGAGAAAAACTACATTGCATCAGGTTTTGAGGCAACTTACTTTGTGCAGTAGAACCGAAATAGTCCCGCAGCATCTGCATTTTTAATTTTTCATTAGAGGTAAGCTCCTGAAGCAAATTATTACTCTTTTAACAAGATAAAACGTTCACTTACGTCTATAATAGAAACTTACGTACCACAGTCCTATTTAGGTCGACCACTGTCTATAGTTTTCGAATTAATCCAATCAAATAATTTAATACCGCAGAGCTTTTGGATTTTAGTTATCAACCTACACACGGCTTGCAATCGTTCTAATTTCTTGCGTAATTCGTTTCTCCAAATGCCACTGAACTTATCTCTCAAAGAGGTTTTTTTTGTGTGTGTGTGTGGGGGGGGGGTAATTACTACTTGCACTCTTGGAATGCTTCCATCTTCACCTCTTTGCAAGGGAATTTTATTTTATTTATTAGATATGTCTTTATTTCAGTTATCACTTGAAACCTATATTTTCTTCACTAACTGATTATCTTACTTTTCTTTCTATCTCTTAATTCAAACCTGTGATTTATACTTGACTTAATCCTCCTCTTCTACTTTTATTACACTGTCGAGGTTATTCTTGGAACTTGCAACCGTAACTCGACGATAAGGTGGTAACCCCTACACCTCCAGGTGTGTCCTATGTCCGTAGATGCGTGTGTTCACGGGGTTTGTCTGTTCTGGGGAACGAAAAACCCCCACCTCCGTATGAGACCGGCTAACTCACCTTTCGTCGAAAGAGACCAGATTCCTCACTTCACTGACGGGAATCGAACCCAACCCTTTCCTACCAAAGGGCTTCGTCTATAACTACTGAGCTATGGATTTATACTCCATTTTAATTATTTTTCCGTATCCACTAATATACACATACTTCGACTCATTTTTCTTGTGTATTCATCTTGTACTGCTTCGCTGGAGTAGTTTTTCTCTCCAAAAGCAGCCACTAAAGAATGACTGGAATATCCACTATGCAACACACGCATTGTTCAGTATATGGTGCAAACCCCAAAATAGAGAACGAATTTAGAGGTTCTCTAACTTTGACGGAGAACGGCATCCTAATTGCTGTTTAAGGTTTTGCTCGAGCAGCACTTAATTCTCTTCCTCTCCCCAAAAACGTTCAAACCGCATTTTTATGAAGAGTCAACAATCTCTGGTTCAATGATCCTGCGGACATTCCCGTTCAGTGTATCAAAATTTTCGATACAGATTTCGAAGTCCTAACAATCCTCAATATACGACTACTCCGCCGTCACATGCTAGTTGGTTACAACAGCACGACACAAATCTATTCTTCCAATCTAATCTACAAATCCCTAAATTTATTTTTGTTTCTGCTATGTTTGCTGATTGTAGTTTTCAATGATGAGTATATGGGGTTCTCTTGTTTATTTAAAAATAGTTTCCTTGTAGTGGGAAAAAGAGATATTTTAGCCATTAATTCATAACAATTTTGATTTTATGTCATGTCGAGGAAACCGTTGTTTATTATTATTATACTTCCATGAAGCCAAGGACTCGTTGAGGGAGGCCATATATCACCAAAGACTAACTGTCATACCTTCCCTTCAACACATTCATACTAGAGTAACTCACGGTCTTTAAGAGAAATAATGTAGCTCTTTCCTCCTTTTTAGCTACACACACACACATACACACACACACACACGCGCGCGCGTAATTTCCACGGAATGTCTCCTTGTCCTCTTCCCGCCTTCCATATAATGAAATATTTTATCGACTGATATAACGCCCTCTCATAAATTTATAGACCTCTATCAAATCAACTCTCTTTCTGCTGTCAACCATTGTCTACAGTCCATACACTCTCAATCTATCTTCGTAGTCTACATTCCATATTCCCGATATCATCTTTGTAGTTACAAAGTTCTTACACATACTCTTCTTTGCAGTCTTTTCACAGCTTCCTTATTCCCTTCTAACCCAGGAAACCAAATTTGCACCTAGCACTCCAGGTACGATGGTATCAAGGCCCTGAAAGAGGCAAAATGACTTCCATATCGCTATAGATCAATGTTCGTTTCAACATCGCAATTTTCCAATAAGTTGTGTTATACGTTTTTATAATGTGACCTTTGAACTCTACCTTTCCATCCACCAACTGCAAGATTTCTTGAGTCGTCAATTGAACCAAGCATAATCCCACCTATATAATATGTTGCTGAATATCGCATCACACCAAAGTGCATAACTTTACGTTTACTATCGCCTTCTCAAATCGCCCTATAATTGCTATACGAGTATATTAGGAGCATCTCTGATTGGATTGCTCTACCTTTCTCTCCATCATCAGCAAACAGTTGATCTCATGTCAGACCGTTTTGAATATCATTAATATATAAACAACAATGGTTCAAGAATTTGTCAGTTTTATGTTGACTAGTGGTGTATTCCAGGGGGAAGCCCCCTGGAATACATCACTGGCAACTTAAAACTGACAAATTCACATCCTGCACATTCTGAGACCTGTCCTCAATCATCCACTTATCCAAGTGAATAGTTTACCATTCCTGAGATGATTCAAATTATATGAACATGTCAAGGGTACGAACATGGCAAGTAGTACGTGTTGATATCTCACCTTTCTCATGACGAATTCTTATCGAGGTTGTGCAATAGCTCTAGAACCTCCTTCTCATACTCCTCTACTCGTATTTCTTCGTCCAGTGTAGTGGTGGAACTGTGCACTATGTTGCATAAAACAGGTTGATATACAGTACATCTTGGCGAAGTGAGCGATCATTATGATTATTTGAGTTATCGTGTCTGCTTCTGCTACAAGGATACCGTCTGCATTCAGTAAAGTTTTTCTTTCTTTTATTTGCATCAATAATGATAAAATTCTTTTGAGTTTCATTTAGCCTGTTCTTATCATACTCCAACTTAGCTTTCCGTATAGTACTTTTATCTTTTCTGCCCTGAGCTTTGTATATTTCATAATTTTTCTCAATCTTATTCTTATGATATTCCTTACACATTGTAATTTTTCTTATGGATCTCTTGCTTAATGATAGAGATTGCATATCGATTTCATTCTCATCCTACCTGTTCTTCAAACTTTAATGACACATTCAGATACCGCGTCATTTAAACATCATTTCAAAGCTTCCCATGCACTGCTGATATCCTTTTCATTCAGCAACTGATACCATGGAACCAGGCATTGTATTCTCAGGAACATTTCATAATTTCGAGATTTGAATATAACCTGTCCCGATTCAAACATCCATATAGTTGGCTACTCACCAGGTCAGTACAGCATGATCACTGTCATCAGCTGGTGGCAAAACAATCGCATCCTTAACTGACGCTAGATTAAATATAATTCTTTGTCCCAGACATGCTTCTTCTTTCACATGATACTTGAGAAAGTAGTCTCGAAACAGCTCAATAAATTCTCCTTTCTTCTTATCATGAGTTTTGTCTACTATCCAATCAATATTTGGATGATAAATTATCCAATTAATTATTTAATAATTACTGTTTATTACTCATCAGGATTATTTCGCGATGCATTTCTTCATCCCCAGAAAATGAACAGCCAGGCCAGTAGCAACATTTCACCATGATATGGTTAATAGTATCCCCACCAGCATAACTTATTTATTCTGTCAGCGCTAAAAAATACTCTATCCTTTATCATCTCTTGCTCATTGATTACCAGTTACTGCATCTGACTCACAGGCGGATGTAGTAACTGTAATTTAATAGATCAAACATATTTTTAAGATATTTCTCGCCTCCAATAAATAAGATTGTAGTTTCCCATTAGGTATGAAAGTCATCTCTACCTTTTGACATTCCAAATTTTTCATGATACTCTGAAATTCGAACCTAAAACCTCTTGCTGGAGAGAGCAGAAAACTATCCATTCCAACAATTACTCAAATTAATGTAGAAATAGTAGTGATTCATAATGTGCATTATATAATGTGAATAATAGTTCGTAGCTTTGCAAGGCTGCACTTTCAGTTGAATAATGAATTAGAGTGCATTATCAAAACTAGTATATAGACTTCAATTCTATTGGAGGTAAAAAAATCATAGCAACCAATAATGTGCAACTTTTTAGAACATTTGAATGCAAAGTACTTCAAGGACCAGACGGAAAATGTATAGTTTTTTTCTATACCAACTATGTATTTCATATGCCTTTTAATTAGTTCGGATTATATGCGTTGGTTTTAAACATTGAAACAATATTTTAGCAAAAATGTAACATAATAAGCGAAAGTGAAGCTAGGCATGCAACAGAAGCTGCTTTGACAGAGAGCAGAGCCCACGTGGCAGATATCACTAAACCCACTGAGCCCCGATATACTGCGTGATAACAATATATATATATATATATATATATATATATATATATATATATATAATCCATTACAATAATAAGGTTGTAGAGTAGAGCAGAGTTAGTGTAATATACAAAACATAAGGATCGAGATAAATAGGTTAGTAACATGAAATTGATGAGTACATCTGAACAAATTACAAAGTGTTATTACCATAATCCCAATTACCAATATAGACCATATTGGTCTCTTCCGATATCATTATTCATCTAATATCCTCTTTCCAGTTGGTTTATATTTTATTAATTCTTAAGGATATCCGGTGTTGGCTATTCGGATTACATGTTCCATCCAATTTTGTTTGTAATGTTTGTAATTGTTTAATTTTTCTTGTATTGATTTTATTTTTATTTTTTTAAATATCTTCGTTCATTTTTGTCTAATGTTTATTTTGCAGTTATGCTGATGAATCTGTTTTTATTCTTTATCTTCTTTATTACCCAGATTTCGCTTCCATATAATAATGTGGACACTGCTAAAGCATCGTATATTTTCAAGCGTGTTTCTTCTTCTTTTTCTACAATATTTGGATTGCGGGACCTATCAGACCTATAATCTGTAAAAATTTTGAAGTTTTTATTTTTGTCATCTTTCTTCATATGATATTCCATATACGAGATAATTGAAACTATTTATCTCGTCTATTATTTTATTAATAACTATTTTACTTCTAACTGGAACTTGTCCACAAAATGTCATTATTTTAGTTTTATCTATGGATATTTTCATTCTAAATCCTGTAATGTTTAAATTATATATTGCTCTTTGTAAATTTTCTTCCTTGTCTGATATTATTACCTGATCATGTGCAAATAATAGTTTATTTAATTTACTATTCTGGAAAATTTCTATACTTGGTTATTTAAGGTGTTCCAGTAAATTAATATTCATTAATATAAATATTAAAAAGTATTGGAGATAGAGGACATTCCTCTCTTACTCTTTGGTTTATAGATTGTTTTTTATACATTTTTTTCATTTATTTTTATTTTATTATTTTGTATATATTCAGTACTGCACGTGGTAAAATATTAGGTGATTTATTCTTTGTGATATATAAAACAGTATATATCCTGTTACTTTGTCAAATGCTTTTTCATAATCCATAAACAGATGAGTTTCCATATTAATTCTCTTCTTTTTTCTATAAGTAAAAAACAAAAAGCTGCGTTCCTTGTAGTGGGTCCTTTTCTAAATCCATTTTAACATTCTAATAATATTTTTCACAGTATATTACAAAGCAAGAGTATATAAAAAAATAAGCTGCGTTAACTAAATGAAGGCAGAGAAAAAAATTGAATTCATTTTCAAAGCACCATGAGAATAATTTCCAGATATTTGAAACGAAATCCGTGAGATTGGAATTAATTCCACATGACTATTCCAAGATGATACAGGATGTGGGATGAGAATCTGTCTTAGGACCTTAAAAATCT
The DNA here is from genome assembly GCF_054136105.1 of Typopeltis vanoorti. NCBI lineage: Eukaryota > Metazoa > Arthropoda > Arachnida > Uropygi > Thelyphonidae > Typopeltis > Typopeltis vanoorti. The sequence goes on from NC_143569.1 coordinate 4,381,570, forward strand.
GCCATTTCACTGAGTTGGAAATAATATGACTGAACTAGGAAAAAATCTTTTGAAGAGATACCTGGTTAATATATTACACTTGGTTTTATTTTCCTGTCTCCGAGAGAAATGAGAACTGACTAGATTTATTCATTATCTCATTTCTAAATATTCAGTTCAATGGACTCCTCTTTTAATGAAATTTTCGATACATTTCTCAAGGAAGAAGAAGAAGAAAGGACAATAAAAGTTGTCTATGAACACATGATTAGAGAAACAGATATTGAAGGTTAGAAAGACAAGTGTAAACCATTTGTACTAGCTGAATGAGAAGTTACGCATAATTCTGTTAGTTCGATACAGCAAGGAACATATGGCTACCATCACGCAATTAGATTATTAATATACCTAAACCTCATTAGCAAGGCCGATGCGAAACATATTTTCTGTTTAAGGTTCTTCAATTGGATAATTATGGCATTAAACATCAAATTCGTTCCTTGGTTCTTTAGATCGTTTTTTATACCCTTAGATAATCCGAATTACGCAGCAGATGACCTCTTTCGTAACAGGTACATCTGGAATTATTTTTGATGATTAACATCTTCCAATTTTTCCCTGCATTTTGCGGATTATAAGGTTTCTTTCATCTTCACTGTATTTATAACTCTTTTTCCTGTAATAATCTTGTAATATGGCTTAATAATATTCACTTTACTAAACTTGCAAGTCTTTTCAACAACTCTACTTAAACTAGAAAAATTCCCGATCACCAACATTTCCTTCCTGTTTTCTGTTGAAATCCATTACCAGCAAGGAAAGCTATCAACGCAGTACAGTAAAGTCGATATGTAGTATGCCTGGAATAAAGAAACTAACGGTTGACATGGAATAGTGTCTGTGGACAGATTTTTATGAGTCTGACAGGGAAAAAAAAAATCTATGCCGTTAATACTGTGGGTGTGAACTAAGGATCAGATAATCCGAAAAACCATGTTTTAGCTATCAAACCTATAGTTTTCATGCTACTTTTACCTTACGTTAAGCAGAATAACCGGATTGTACAACCGGAATGATGAAATCAGCGATTACCTGATCGCATGGATGTGGACATTCGTACATATCCATGCGATCAGGTAATCGCTTCCATTGAGAGAATACAGATTGTATTTCATGGGAAACATGCGGATGAGAAAGCGAGATGAATAAGAAATAAAAAGCATTTACTGGACAGATACGTGATCTATTCTCACAGGGTAGCAAGATGTTGAACCAAGAGGTCATTCTTAGTTGATTGTCTATTCTTGTTATATATAGAAATGGATAAGTAGTGATTAAATTCTTTATTAGCGAGCTGAATTAGTTGCGAAAGACAAATATAATCATCTAGCGTAAGTGAATGCACCACTGTCTGATAATTTTACATAGGTATTGAGATGGGTATCTTGGATCGGCTAAAATGAGTCGCATCACTTAATGGAGTCTAAGAAATAAAGCAGCAACTTCTCACTCCTTTGCTATTCTCAGTAGTTGTTCCTCAATGCTAAAAAAATATAAAAAAAACTGTGCTCCTACAAAGCGATATCGTTACTATAATAGAACATTTGGGGTGTCATTTAAGATATGCAATCATTGATGTAGCGATAATGGAAGAATAACTTGGACATTCCCTTACATTGCAATTGAAAATTATGGTATATTGGCTTGAAAAGATCATTTGTTTTATGCTACATCTGTACTTGATTCAAGATTTATTGCTGTCGAACATTTCAAAATTATAAAGACTTATTTATTGTAGAGCTCCCCGACATTGGTATATTTCTTGATTTTTCATAAATCGAAGACATTCTGCTCTCTCATACACATTACTTTTCTTTATTAGAATGTAGCCTCCGAAAAGCTTGTAAAACTAGACTATATTAGTATTAGCCATTGGCGAGCTAAGTATTAAATTCTGAAACCCTGCTATCTAAGTCGCTTCAGATCACTGGTGAATTGAGGCTACTACGTAGTAATTTAGATTACTTCACTCTATGAATCCATAGAAGAATTCATTGAATTCCACAAAGAATCCATAGTAGAATTATTATTCAACAAATAGAGTTCAGTAAACTGAAATTACTGAAAATATTGAGTTCTTTCACATGTTTATGAAATAAAAACATATTATTGAATTTTTGAAAATTTGCTTATTCAGGTCATAGTATCATGAAATGTTAATGAATACATCATAAACAACCTAATTAGGCGGATGAATGAAGTCTAGTACATTGCAGAACAATATAACAGAATTTGCCTATCAACTTTTGAATTCTATGTTATCAGCTGTACTCTCGTGTAGTGTAGTGTAGAAGACAACTGGAAGGCAGAATGTTTACTGAAACGTATAGCATGTGAAGGAGAATAAGCTCGTATTAATTGAGAATAAGAAATAATTACATACAAACTGTTTAAATATCAAATTACAATTGGGGTATGTTTCAAGTGAAAAACAATGAGGTTAAGTAATTTTTATGTAGTCGTAACTGATTCCTGCTTTTGGTTAAGAGACTAAATAATATGCGAGGGCGGATAATTTCCATACTACTTCCTGATATAATTTTTCAATGTGTTTCTCTAACTACAGTGACTAGAATAACATTTAAAGATTATCCGAACTATAAACTAGAATTGTGTAGAAGACATCTAAACTGTGAACTAAATTTACAGATTAAACAATTATCAACGTCCAGGTATTCAGCACATTTTTAGCACCAGTCATGGACTAAACAAGGCGTGATTGACATGAAGATGTAGCCATTGCAGTCTGTGGAAAATGCTTAATAGGTCTCTTTGCTGCAAAACTCATAAAATGAAATCTGAGTTTAGCGTAATAATCGAAGATATCATTTTTATATGATTGTAACTTGATATGACTTTCACTCATCTATAAACATAAATAACAGTAAAAAATCGTAGTTTTTTAAGTTGGATCATTTTTCATACCTCCGGCTATATTATCAGTGGGTGGGCTAATATAGCTGGAGGTAGCAGTCGATTGGCTAAGAATTTGAGACAAGAAAATTCTGAAATAATGCTGGAAAAACAGCTTCAGACCACTGTTAGATAACAAATGCACTTAACTCAGCCAACCACCTCAACAGACCGGGAAATTTATGAACAGAATATCTGATCTCAATTGTATATCATCCATAACAAGCTTGTTCATTAGATGTACTATAACTTTTCACTGTCTACTTTTATCTTCTACTTACATTTGTATTACTCGAATGTGAAATGTATGTTTCACGCTTAACTAGTAGATCTTTGGATTTTATCTCTAATGAATTTTCCTTTCTTCCTGCATAGAAACGTTAGGAAAATAAAATCTCAAACTTTGTCATTATTATTTAGTTTATTTCCTTTCTAGAACCATCAGCGTTGCGCTTTCCGACTTATCGAAGTATTTAGATTATTTACGTAGGATTTTTGGATTTCATAAATCTTTGTGTGACGATTACTTATTTCTTTCTTTATTTATTATTTAGGATTATTCATCCATCGTAATAAACCGACTATAGTATGTACTCGTATGTGCTTTACCAGCAGCAGCAAGAACAACAACAACACGTCCCTAAAGGAAGCTGCACAGCTGACTCTTTCGGCTGTTAACACTAATAATGTAAATGGATAGAGAATGTGCCTTGAATGCGTAAGATGCGTGTTTTTATCACAAAATATTTGGATTCGAGATTATGATGCTAGAAAGTTATTATTTAGGACCTTTAAATATTCGGTTGTGTTATCGTTTCTTTTGGCATAATTATTGCTTTAAGGTATAGTAGTAGTAATGGGCAAGAGCGAAAATGGTCAAGTCCGTAAGGTCAATTCGCCCGACACGACAACCAATACTACAGACATATGACAGAAGAAAATAAAATAATTTCAAACTTCCAAAAAAAAAAAAAAAAAAAAATCTTAAGTGACTCACTTTTGCTTCTACATTATTGCCAGAAGTATTATAATGAGTCTTAAAAGTTCGCAATGCATTATTTGCTTAAACAAATAAATAAGAATTTAAGTAGACATTCAGTGAAATAACTAAATCAGTGTTACTCTATTTCAGTATTAGTTTAGAAATATATTTATTTCTTACAGATATTCTCTGACTAAAGAAGAAACTGAAGGTGGAGAAATGGCCAAGTTAACAATCGATAAAGTGGAGAGAAGAGATTCGTCGTTGTATAGTTGCGTGGCTAAAAATAATTATGGAGAAGATATATTGAATATACAACTGACAGTCCAAGGTAAGTTATTTAACCGCTAACACATTCGGAAATACGCAAACTTAATGCGTATCTTGCCCTTTTTTAAATACGATAGACAACTGGCGTTAAGCTTTTACCTGTGAGTACTGCCTTCGTTCAATCGGAGTTATTTACTTTATATTTTAAAGATTGCCACTGTAACGAAGGATCCCTTGACTCAATTTATCTCAACATATTCTTCATGTTTGGACTCAGTAGCCTGTCATAACAAAGCAACTGGCATTCCTAAAAATCTAATTGATGCCGTAATAGGGCGGTTAATATCTGCCCTATTACGGCAGATATTAACTTCTATGTCTGGCAACCTCATGCATTCTTCTTTGACCGGTTCTGGAATGAAACACTGAGTTGCGGACAAAAGCCCTTCCATCTCCATATGAGTCCGGCTACCTCGCCATCAGTTGAAAGGCCTTTATCCGGGTGGGTTCTTCGCGTCCTGGACTTGATTAACGCATCCTATTAACAACCTTAAAATGAGAGTTCAGTATGATTAATGGAATCGGTTTAAAATGTTTTTGACGTTACTTTTCGTTTTCTACTCTTTCTTTATTTTAAAGTAAATGAAGTATTACTTCGAGAGACTTACGAGATGATCTGATCTTTTTTTTTTTTTTTTTTTTTTTATTAAAACCGTTACAGTAAAACCCTACTCACAGTAGACGTTTGGTCGCTTAGTGACGTGATAACAAAAATAAAAGGGAAACCTTTTTGATTTCATAATAAAATGCAATGACACCAAAATAGCAATATTGGATTCAGTTTTCAAGTGGGCCAAGCTGACAATCGTATGTTATCTTCATGTTGTATTTAAATGTCCTTTATACAAAACTTTCATAACAGCTAAAATTGATTGTATTAATAAACATAAGTGGTATCCTCCAGGTGGTATTAATCATCATTTTAGGGATAAATGTAATTAGCAATCATTTCGACCCTTTTTCTGTAGTCAGTACTATCTTATCACAGAATTTGCCTCTTCATTGAAAGGAGCTAAGCATAATTATTATGATGTTCTGTAGTACACCAGTGAGATACAAAATTCATGATCATGAAATGGCTTGTATTTTCATTTATTTTTAGTTTAGAAAGTAATTCTAAATTTCAGTCAACTCTTGAAAGATCATATTTATACATTGAAATTAGTTGATATATTTAAATAAATACATTCCTAAAAATAAAGCGATTTTAGTACATTGCACAAGAATTAGTTGTATATTGAGAAACGCATGTGGATATACGAATTTCTCTTCTGACTTTATTACAGATATTCCTGATCCACCGGAACACACAGAAGCTCAGGAAGTGACTAGCAGAACAGTAAAATTTTCATGGTCGCTTCCGTTTACTGGAAATTCACCAATAACGCAATTCACTTTGCACTGGCGAAGAACGGAAGGTTAGCTGATTTATTTGTATTCATACATCGTAATATTTCTAAAAGAGCGAAATATTTATAACAAAAATTACATTTGTAATGATTTTTTTAAAAATCATGTTTCAGTAAATTTAAAATTTAATATTTATAAAATAAATATAAATATTTAATTTATATTTTCATATTTTTGTAATTTTAATATTCACTCTGAAATAAATCCATACTTAGAATATTAGGATATGTTTAGATGCCATATTTGTAACGTTTCAAACCTCAATTTTGTTTAAATATTAATCGTTCTATGCATTCATTCCCTTGTGGTGTTCATAATCATTTACTTAGTCTCTTTTTCGTCTTCTTGATATGAAAATATGGCGAATATTATATCAGGAAATGAAAAATCGCGTATATTTATCGATTTCAATTAAAGTTCATGTAATTCATGGACTTCTTAGAAATAAATCAGAGAGAAAATGGAAAAGACCACTATATATATATATATATATATATTCAAAAAAACTTAATGACTGTTACCGAGAGGTAAAAAGATGACATGGCATATTTAAAAAGATACCACTAGTTAACAAGTTTCGTTGAATAGATCAACATCTTCAGGTATCACAATCAAATAAATATATAAAGAATTACAGAGACTTAAAATTGCATTAACAGAACAAGTACAAAAAGACAGCGTATTTGTAAACATTTAGTGTTTGTTTTCAAACACGCTTCAAACAAGTACAAACAGACAGTTTTCAAACTGTCTGTTTGTACTTGTTCTGTTAATGCAATTTTAAGTCTCTGTAATTCTTTATATATTTCTTTGATTGTGATACCTGAAGATGTTGATCAATTCAACGAAACTAGTAAACTAGTAGTATTTTTTCAAATATACCATGTCATCTTTTTATCTCTCAGTATCAGTCATTAAAGCTTTTTAATAATATTTCCAACCGAGTAACAATGAATTATATATATATATAAATTTTATACAAAATCTATGAATAAACCTCCTTAACAAACGTAGTAAACAGGCTAACTGAGATTCAAAAAATAATAAAATAGATAAATATATCATTAATCAATAACACAATCTAGTGTCCCCGTGGTTAGCCTGGGGAAGGAGTGTCCCAGGTTCGATTCCCGTCGAAGACGTGAGGAACTTGAGGATTTTCCTCAGGCATAGCCAAGTTAGCCGGTCTTGGGCACGGGCAGTAGGGTTTTTTCCGCCAGTTTATCTGGCGTTTTTCATCTCGCAGGCAGGCAGGCAAACCGGCTCCGTGAACATACGCCTCTGCAGTCAAAAAAATATATCCCCAGCGGCGGACCCTGCATAGGAAGCGGGAATAACGCGTAGTGAAAGGAGAAGAAGAATAACACAATCTAGTAATCACAATGAAATTACATAGAAAACCGATTTTAGCATTTTAGGTCTGTGTGTGTGTGGGGGGGGGGGAGATATTGAATTTCGATGAAAATCGTAGTGAGATTAGAATTTCATGTCACATCGAATAAGTTTAAATCTTGATTTTGCTGGGTTCTGCAATTCACATAATGAGATTGTTATTTAAAAAGATAGGTCCAGTTTCTTAATTCATACATAGCGATTTATGCATTTACTTATCGGTGGGATACTTTTCTATTTTTGTTCACTTCCGATCCAATGATAAGTATGTCGGTAAAGTAAATCGATACTATCACTGTTATCTTGGAACTCGAGTTTCTAAAACATTTTATGTTAATGACACCTTTAAATTATTGCCCCTAAAATAGGAGAAATTTGATTATATTTTCCAATTTCTATTCTCTTGCTTCTTTTTTTCATATCCTGTAAGATCACGAGCATAGCGCAGGCTACCATAGTGTCATAAAATATACTTAAATACCTAAGAAACTAAAGTATATCAACCAGCGCGCATTCACTCTAATTAGTGTACAATCTATATCAGGGGTTAGCAAAGTGGGTGATGTGGCTATCCAAGGGATCGATAAATGTCTAAGGGTCAAAAGGGGTCAACACTAAAACGATTTTGAGTAACACCTAGTAAACATGCAACGGCAACTGTATACTATTCATTAAACACATCCTTCTCATTAACTATTCTAAGTAAATCAATAAAATGTAAGTAAATTTTTAATGTTCTTTATAAATTTCTGTAAGTATTTTCTTTAAATTCTTGAAATATTTCTTATCGAGAAACAGTAATGAAGTAAAAGGGTGAAGGAATTATTATTTTAAATTGATAAATTTATTATTGATAACATTTATTCATTTATTTAACATGATGGGGATCCATGAGGGATCAAGGATTCCATGAAGGGGTCGATGGTCTAAAAAGCTTGCCAACCCCTCATCTAGATGAAGAACTTTGGTCTGGTTGTAGAACTTTCAATAAGTAAAATGGATTCACTATCTTGTCAAAATATTATGACGACGTCTTAATAATTAGTAGTTTACTTTTGCTGTCAGAACTTCCTCTGCGCTGCCTGGCTGGACTCTGTAATACTTTGAGCATTGCAGGGGACATCCTGTACTACGTCGTTAGGAACGCTTCCGACAGATTAGTGAGCAGTGCCGTAACGAAAGAGGCGTCCGCCACGAGCGCAACTAGGTTTCGGGGCACAAAACGTTAAAAATAAATAAATAGATATAAAAGTCCGCTATTTTATGTTGTATTTTTAAATTTCGGCAATACGCCGCTTTAGACACACAAATTCCAACACACTGCAACTCATTTTGATGGAGTTAATAGTAAGTATTTAACATATTGCATTTAGTAAAATTTAACTTGTTTTATTTACATTTTTGAAAATTTTTTGTCATTTTTGGGTTGGGGGGCGCAAGTTAGACACTTGCCACAGGCGCTTCATACCCTCGTTACTGTACTGTTAGCGAGTGCTCTTTGAGGAATACACAATGCCTCGACATCATTGTCATATTCGGCGAACAATGCTTATCGGTAACGTGCCACACGACCCATTATGAAATCTGGGTAGACTGTCACATTAAGAGGTGTACCCTGATCAGCTACGATGGTATAAATGCTTTGTGCTATTCATAATGTATATATCACCTGCGATACCTAGAAGTAACAAGGTGGTAAATATTTTGACTGGACTGCGTATATATCGTATTAAAAATGTGATATTTAGATATTTCTGCATACCCTCATGATGGCATTGAGTGATAAAATGATTTGGGGAGATTTTTGCAAACCCGACTTTGGTTTTGCTCTTGTGATGTCAACTCGTCAATGGTATGTAGACTGTTATGACGTACCTCATTCATATAGCTTATACGAATCAACATATTCATAAATTTATCTACAATTCTGTATGTGGAACCTAGAAAGCATATGTAACATATTTTAAAATGCTTTAGAAATAATTTAACGAAGTAGGCTCATCATATTAAATGTTGAAGTGAATTTATTAACGTTAACACATAGCACAGATGCACACATAGTACAAGAGAAGATAAAATACCAGATAAGTAATTACAATTTGAAACTACAGTACACTGGTATTATTAACTTTAACCCAGTAAAAGGTAACTGCATTACAAAACGAGATAAAATTACAATAACGGATGGTACAAATACATTACAACATTTACGGTATGGAATGATATTACAAGACGTAATTTAAAAGAATAAACATAAATGTATAAGTGTATAATCAAGGGCGATTACGACATCGGTTACCCGTAGTGAAATAGATATTTACTTTTCTAATATTTACTATATTTTCTTTTTTAAAAACACTGTTTACTCATTACTTCCTCGTCCACTTTGCATAGGTATATCATCCGTGCCTGTAGTTTGGAAGTTACAATTACCGTTACTGGTAAACTGGAGGTTTATTTCATTGAGCACTGTCGTTAGATCACTGCAATTTGAGATGACCATGTGGGCTTTTTTAAAAATCTCCGATTATAGAACGGACTTCAAATAGGAGAATTTTTTCACATTTTATTTTTTCTTTAAGGTTGTAGCAAAATTTCTATAGTCATTGTAATAGACTAGATTGTGCAGATTCTTTCTTTCTTTCTGTTCTTATAGTAAAGTTTTCTCTTATCCTTATCACATTTTTAATTTTATCATATTATCCTTATCATATTGAACAAAATTTTATATATTTTTTTATTTTTTGTTTTGTAGTATTCAGATTTATCATTAACGTATCGGTAATTATATAATCGACATAATAATCTACATCTGACTGTTCATCATAGGATAGGCGGTAGATTTTTATTCATTTGTAAAACTTATAAATGAACCCAATTTGATGATGATCAGTGCAGTTTGAATGGGCACCACGTGGCAATGACACTCAGTAATACTGAATGATAGTCTCAAATGTTGCTGAAGTAGATTCCTAAGGATGTATCAAAAGTTAGTCTATTTCTTACGAAATATGATATATTTGACTTACCGAGTTGTTTACCTTCCTCTTACTACAGCCTGTGTTAGCTAGAACCCAATCGCCGAGTTTAATATAGTTTTATATTCCACAGTAGTGTTATCAGTTTGCCAGTACATCCATCAGTATACCATAAACCTTTATGGTTTCTACATCATGCATATTTATATTAAGGTTGTTAGATGTTTTCTTAGTACACAAATTATTCCTTCTAAACGATTACAATCTCGGCAATCATAAATATATGGCATAAACATTTATGGAGAAATTAGAAAATTCAAACCGTTTTATTCATATTTCCATTAGTGTATCGATATATTGCTCGATTTCTGTAGAGTACGAAAATTATCAAAATTCTCTACTTGTTACAAGTTGAACAGAGATACGAACACTGTTAAAAAAAAAAAAAAAAAAAATTGACCTAGTTTAGATTGCAAATGTGTCCATTGGCAATAGTAAATCACATTACATGACGTTTATATCAAGAGTGCATAGCCCTTGACTCGAGTTTTCTGTTGTATTTACTGAGGTCTTCAGTGAAGACGTCAGTGAATAAAACAAAAAACGAATTCATATGCTGAATTTTGTTTCTACTTCAAATTTTGCCTTCCGAGGAACTACATAGTCTAACATAAGCATCAAAATTGCCTCATACGAATACATTATTCTGGAATTCACTCCGGTTATCTAGAATGAATTTAAGTAACCCACTACGTTCCATCATGGAACTGGTAAACTAGAGGCATCGTACATACAAGAAATAATGCTCTGTAATTGGTGTGCGCGTGTGGGGAAGCTTCCTTTATAGACTCATAGAACTTATTAATGGCCAATTGCAGATTAGATTTTATTCACCAACTCGAGGAGTCCTTTCAGGTCATCATTTGAAACTGAAACCTCAGTTCACGCTTGGCGCAAAGAAAGTAGTATTTTCTTCTCAAAACGACTGTTTTTGCTATATATCTGAAAACTCGAGCACGTCCGGCAGCGCGAGTGCGCACACATGCGTTCACATAAAACGCATACATATAATATCAGTTAGAATTAAGAATGAGACTGCAGCACGTTTCAGCTGTATTTTGTTCCCACACAGCACGCCGCCAGATAATGCATGCAGCTGTCATGATAGTGAAAAATGGAGACAGTATCAAGACTTTCCCTTCGTCTTTTTTATGTTGTTATATTTACCTTAAGAGTATCACTCTTTGTCTCTTGACACAACCTCTGTATAATGTTGGAGTAATCTGTTATATATGCTGTGTATGCTCATTTGTGTATGCAACTTCGTGATAAATCTTTTTCTAACTTCAGCATTATCACAATATAAATTTTTGTCTTAATTTTTGGTTTTAAGTCAACAGAAATTAATGCCTTCAAATTGAGTATTCTATTTTTAACATTACTATGAATATATTTCGCATCTTGACCTTTACCTAACTTTTCTACTTCCTCACTGATCTGCTACAGGCTTTACATCCTCTCGAGTGTAGGGCTAAACACACACACAGATTTTCCGGCATCCTTGGATCCAGAATCTTGCTGGATCAACGGAGGTCATGTAATAATTCATCAGTACATTTCTGAACCACTGTATGTTTTATACTGCATTAAAACAGTATTAATTTAATACTGTATTAAATGAAATGTTTAATGATCAAATAAAATGTAAGCGGATGTAGACTTATGCTTGACATTAACACTGAACTGGCTCTAGCTAGGGTTAAATATAATCAAAATAAACTAAGAATCCCTCAAAATCAAGAGTTCACCATCAAGTACAGAATTAACGATTAGCGTGCGCACAAGAATTCCATCTATGATGATTTTGTCAGGGGATCTTGTATTCTTCATTAAAAATATATTGAAAATATCTTCTAAAGAATGTTATTTCATGGAATAATGCTTCATAAAATGAATTAAAATTTAAATGAGAAAACAGTGTTTCCAATGGTCTTGTTTGAACACCATATAGTAAATGGATTAATTAATTTTAAAATAATGTATGAGAACTTGTAACATTATATACTCTGAAAGGAATTTATAAATAAATAACTGAATACCATGGAATCTATTCGAACTAGTAAATTTGCTTGAAAGGATGTGCTACAGTTGAAGTAGGTGTAGATTTACAACGCGTTATTCCAACGTCTAGTTAATGGGGACATTCTACTCTCAAATAACCGTGCATATATTATCACGATGACTAGCTCTAACTGTCCCTCTTTATACGAGCGTGACTACGTGAACTAGCGAGGAAAATGCTGGTGCCATTGACAAAAGAAAGGATGTAGCCAGGAAGAGCAATGAACAACCAATAAAGGCAGCATTTCGCATATATGCTGTAAAGATAATGGCAGAGCAATTTAGCGACTGTTAGCGCAGAATATCTTATTAGTTGATTATCAACAAGGGAAGTTAATGCATTTATCATCCGGTAAGGAATTATCCGGCTTTAGGGTTTTCTGTAGGCGCCTTTGTTAGAATTCCTGGTTAACAATAGAGAGCGTTAATGACGAATGCTTTGGGTATCAACTTCGAATCTTACTGAGCTCTTTTTGGAACTTAATGCAAAGTTAAGAGACAGAGTTAATAGTTTATATATACTTATCTAGCAGAATATAATTGGACAATTTATCACTAGACAAAGAGAAGACGGTCTTTGCTGAAATTCATTTTGTAAATCTGTTTGCTTTTAATTATAGCTTAATAGCTTACTTTCTTCGACGGAATTAGTTATCGCAGAGAAGCATTAGTTACCCTACCCCAAAAGCAAAATGCAACGAATATAAATATATCTATATTAATGAATTAAATTTCTGTTTTGTGTCGGCCATACTTTGCTTACTTTCTCTTGAAGAAATGGACTTAAAGAAAGCACACTGAATATCGAAGTGAAGTTCAAATTGTCCTCCTCTGTCAAGAATCGGTCTTTTCTGGTTCTCTTCTTGGCATGAGTAGTTTGCACTAAAGAGAATTGTGGCACTTTTTTGTTCGTACTGCAAGGAAATAGTAACGAGACTTCAGAGCAATAATGGTTTTTATCTGTTAGGAAAACATCACGGCACTACATTTGTTGTAGCCTGAAAAAAGTTTGGCTTAAAAGAGCGGAGAAATTGTAACTTTTTCAACATACTATTCTGGGATCACCAGAAAATCTGTTTTGCCGAAAAGTAATCCATGCTACTGAATCAGTTGATCAAAAGGCTTATAGATAGAAATTAATTTGCATTTGTTCTGACAGAATGCATCTTCTGAGCATTCGTTCGTGTTGGAGTGCGATGGTGGACTCCATATGAGAAGTATGTATAAATGTCATATCTAATATCTGATTACTGTCCTTGCATTAGGGTGTACTAAATTAGTGAATTTAGAACTTTTACAAAGCTTACACATTCCAACTCATTTTAATCTAACACAACAGTCCCAGATTTGGAACACCCCCTCCAAATCCGTAATGTATCCAGCAGAATTCAATTTAAAATAATGACAGTCGATATCCTCTTGTTATTAATATTCTTAGAATGATATTCAAAGAAAAATTCTAGTGAATTTTTTTGTCAAAAATGAACACTTTGTTTTTTTATTTCACTTCTATTGTTTGTTGTTTCACGAAGAAGCTCGAGTTTAAGTACAAATATCCGACTAGCACTTAGAAAATTTCTTTGTATAGTACGCCCAGCCTTTGCAGAGATCCCCCTTGACTTTCTGCCAAGAATAGTCGATTCATGCTGTAGGGGAGAAAGAAATGAAGGATGTACGGATTGGTCGCCAACATGCGAAATCACGTGCTTTCTTGTCTGTCGCTGTACTAGTTTAAAAACTAAAATGTTCTTAAAAGAAAAGCTAAATTTTCCGACCTGTGATAATAAACAAACTCATCCCAGAAGACGGATTGATTACCCTATTATCGGAATGGATTCTCGTTTTTGTGACATGCGCAGAAGTGTCGAAGGGTCTCGAATTTGTGCGTACTATAAATATCCAAGCATTCTAATATTTGATGGAGCATCTCCTCCTCCAAGTAAGATGCTAGGAGTTTGTCCGCTTTAGGAGGGATGTCTTTTCTACTCCACCGCCATACCACACCACAGGTACATAAGATCCATTACAGAAGCAGAACGTTTCCGTCCATCTTCTTTTGATGAAATCATTTCCAACTAGTTTATCACCTGAGGAACCAAAACCGCTTTACTGATGAAGTCCGTCGATTCGACTGGTTCTCCTGCCTATCTTGAAAGATTTAATTCATCTACTTCTGTTTACCATCGTATCTGCACGAGTTAAGAACAGTGTTCATTCCGAATAAGGAAGATGCATCTGTCTACCGTCCAATTATAGATGCTCCTGTTCTCTAAAATCTTTTGCATAAAATGTTCGCCAAACATTTGCAGTCATACATCCAACATGATTTTAGGGGCAGAAAACCTTCATCCCTGCGGATGGCTGTGCTCAGAATATCTTAATTCTTTCCTATCTTCTCCTTTAAACCCGACGTCAACTTAGTTCTCTGATTATGACTTCCCTAGACCTCGAAAAGGCCTTTGATATGTATCCCTTCAAGCTATACTTCCATCTCTGTCTGTCTGTTTCAGGATGTTTAGAAGTTTTTCTCACCTACATATCAGATATTAACTCTGCAATTCCTTTACTATCACCAAAGACTCCAAATCGAACTTCAACAAAGCATTTATGGGTGTATGCCAAGAAGACCCCTCTCCTGTATTCTTCCATTGTGTCATTGATGAGTTTCTTCTTCGCTCTCCTCTTCTGTCTCTTGACACAACCACTGTTAATGCCATGGCATTCGCTGATAACTTGATACTCATAGCTCTACGAGAGAAAGCTTGCAGGAACTCCACAACCAAGCAGTCAATTTATTTCAAGTTAGAGGCTTAAACCCCAGTGTCAGTACACTTTCTCTTGTTTCCTCAGGAATAGATAAGAAATTGAAGATTGATAAGTTTGAGTTTTTCTTGCATGGCATGGCCTTGTAATCTGTCTCTGTTCTGGAGAAGTGGAGATACCTTGGTGTTCTCTTCTCTCCGACAGGTCTTTCATCTTTACCATCTTCTCTAGTATCTTTGCTTTCTTCTCTCTCTAAAGCTCCACTTATACCATAAGAGAGGCGCTTTCTAAATTATTTCCTACTTCCTAGACTTAATCGTAGGCCAGTCCTAGGTAAACTTTCTCTCAATACTATACTAGATGAATGTAACAGTTCGGTCAGTTTCATATCCCTCACGATATGCGACTAGCATTTTACCATGGTTTCCAGTGGCATGGAAACCATGGAGGTCTTCGGATTCTCTCGTTGCGATGGTTAATACCTATATTACATCTATTCAGATTACAGAAAATGTCTATCTCCATTTCAAAAGTATGACTTACTGCATCGAGGACTTCATGCATTAAAGATAATTATCGACCTACGGTGGAGGAGCTTCATTACAAGAATCTAAGCAAGTTCTCTCTCATCATCAATCGATCAAGGATGGAGCTGACTTACTGTCTAGTTTTGAAATGTAGATTTAATTAGGACAAGAATCAATGCTCTATCCACTCGAGCTCGTCAAACTCTGGGAAGAAGTGATGAAAAGAACTGCGGAACCGGCTGTCAGAGTTATAGAAACTTTGGCTCATATTGCTCAATGTTGTTATCGCACACATGGAGTACGTGTCAGAAGATAAAATGAAATAGTGAGGGTTATAGAGAACAGGTTGAATAACAGCAACAGAAAATCCTACTAGAGAATTAATATTGGATAAAGGAAGTTCGGCCTTGTATTAAAGAGAACAGATGAGTTAGTCGTTATTATCGTACAAGGATTGGATGCTGAGAGGCCGCTCACCAACCTCCATCATGAGAAAGCTGTCTACTATGCTAACAACTAAGACTTGGTTACGGCTACTTCAGGAATAATACTATATTGTCCTAAAATTTACCCCTCTGCAACTATGCCTTTTAACGGTGTATGGTGTCAACAGAGTTAGGTGAATTTTCTCTCCAGATGAATGTCAAGATAACTCTCTCCGGATGATTCTCTTTGCGTGCCTTGAATGAAACACTGGGAGCATTCAAGACTTACCAGAGAATGCTCCCAGTAAGTCTTCTCTGGTAGGTCTTGAATGACTTCTCGAATTCCCAGATATGGATTTGGATAGCACAGGATATTGTTCGGGGCCTAGAACTCTTTTGGTCCTACATGTGTGATGACTATAGTATGTCCCACTGTTTCAGTTCGAAGTCAGAAAAATAAAATATTCATTAAGAAGGACGGTACTCTTGTATAGGACGATGGAATTCATCTGTCATCTAGAGACATTCACAAAACATACCTTGTTCACATTCATAAAACAACCTCTTCATGGAAAAGCGGATGATCTTGCCGCCAAAAGTGGTAATAAAGTGGAAAATATGTTTTTAAAAATTGTTTAATGACACGTCAGTTTTACTTTCAGTTTCACAATATCATCTAGTTCGAATGAAAACCATTTGAAAAGTGACTGATCAAACACCTGTTTTATAAGAAAGGGCAGTGACTACTGACTGCATTTTCCAGCGATGTACAAGGGTGGTCTGAAAGGTTCTCGGCCTCGACCTTAGATGTCAACGCTATAGGCAAGAGTTTTTTTTTTCCAAGTTGGTAAATCTGTCATAATGATCCATGTGAAATTGTAAGTCATCTATCAAGTTTGTTTTATATAGCTGTATGAAGTAAAAGTGTTGTCTGTATCCCTTGAAATTAATAAAATTGAGTATCGTGCGTTATAAATTCTTTGTAAAAGAAGGTTTAAGAAAAAACGAAATTCATTCGAAGTTCATAAAAGTTTTTGAGCACTCTTTTCCTTTCCTTTTCGACAATTAAGAAATGAGCTGCCGAGTTTAAACGTGGCCGTACCAGCCTTTAATATGATCCACGTGTAGGACGTCCAAAAAGTGTAACAACACCAGAAATCATTGATCAGTGCACGATATGGGATTGGATGACCGGCGAGTCAAAGTGTGCGAAATTGCTGAGACTAGGTATTTCTAAAGCACGAAGAATTTCAAATGAAAAAGCTTTGACCGAGATGGGTGTCGCGCTTGCTCACAGCAGATCCAAAACGTACTCGCATGAAAATCTCTGAACAGTGCTTGGAGCGTTTTAACAAGAATGAAAATGATTTTGTGCGTCAGTTTATTATTATGGATGAGCCATGGATTCACCATTACACACCAGAATCCAAACAGTGGACAGAAGTCGGTTGTTCAGCGCCAAAAGACAAAGTCGGTTCCATTAGCAGGAGAGGGCAGGGAATCGGTGTTTTGGGATGCTAAAGGCATTTATTTGTTTATTAATTATCTTGAAAAGGGTAAAACAATAACCAGGGAATATTTTTCCGATCTTTTAACCAGACTAGACGAAAAAATTCGTGAGAAAAGACCCGGATTGCAGAAGAAAAAAATCATCTTTCATCAGGAAAATGCATCTGCTCACAAAGGTGTTTTGGCAATGGGAAAATTAAGGGATCTGCACTACGAATTGTTTTAACATCCGCTCTATTCCCCATATTTGGCTCCCTCTGACTTCTATCTCTTCCCAAATCTAAAACTCTTCCTTGCTGGTCAGCGTTTTTCTTCGAATCAAGAAGTGATTGCAGCTGTAGAGGGTATTTTGCAGATCTTACTGAGAACCACTACAGGGACGGAATAAATTGCGCTGGAGCATAGCTGAAATAAATGTATTAGACTTAAGGGAGATTATGTTGGAAAATAAAAATAATTTTGAAATTCTAAATTCGTTTTTTCATTGTCAGGCCGAGAACTTTTCAGACCACCCTCGTAAATTAAGAGTAGCGATATCTAAATGCCCATGCTATTTACATATCAGTTTATTCATAATAATACTGTTCATACAGAAGCAGCCAAAGCATTAGAATTGGATGTCAACATAAGATTTAGCTGTTACTGCGAACCAGCACTGTTCACTTAAATTGTTCAGTAAATATTTATATATTCAAATTGCATTTAGATTTTTAAGGAAGAATTTCCTATATTCTAGTCATCTAGCTGGATCTGATTTATATAGCAAGGCTTTGGACGTAAAACTTAGGACGTAAAACTTCCTAAGTTTTACGTCCAAGTGACACTACAGTGTCACCTGGACGTAATATAGGAATATACTACGTAATATATAATGCATATTCCGTAATAAAATACATAAAAACAGGAGTGGCATGATATTTCAAATCAAAGCGAACGGTAATTTAACTGAAATTTTATTTAAATGAACGTTTACTTCCAAGTGACACTATAGTGTCACTTGGACGTAAATTACTATAGTTATTTACTGTGACTAAATTATTATAGTAATTTAATCACAATGGTACCATAAATTTTCGCATTCTCTAACGGTTGTGAGTTATTTGTTCAGACCGATTCTGTATTACATTTCTTTCTGTCTGTATTTCCGAAATGCTGAAGGGTTGTTTATTTGGGGGGAAAAAAGCTACTGGATCTAAACATATTACATGCATGTATAAGTGCAAATACCACTAATATAGGAATGACATTTAAAATGAATACATAAAAACAGGAGTTGCATGATATTTCAAAGCGAACAGTGATTTAACTGAAATTTTATAAATGGATTTTTTTTAAATGCTATGAATCAAAAAAAAAAAAGAAGAAAACAAAGAAAAAGAATACGTGTGTGATATTAACACTGCATTCCAACCAGACAGACAATATTGATTTTCCCATGTAGGCTCGGAATCTCCAATCCCGCCCCTTCCATTTTTGTGGTCTATTGGTAATGCTTGCAAGTGTACCATATGCAATTTTAACGTCCACAAATTAATATTTTTGCATGGTTCCATGAGGCAGAACCTGCTTTCTCTAACATTTAAAGGGAAAAAAAAATGAAGATAAAAGCATGTCGTTTTAATGGTATTATCTGAAAGGATCCTATCAGGGTTTTCCTAAGATAACATTAAAGAATATTTTTCTTCAGAAGTTTTCTTTCAAAAAATGTTTCACTTCTTAATCCTTAACTATTCCAGAACTATACTTTTTTGGGCTACCCATTTCTGTGTATCGGTTTCAGCAGACTAAAAATTTGGAGCAAGAAAGTACATGCTGAGAGTTTTGCTTGCAGACACGAAAACTCATCTCGCATTGAAATTTAAAAGTTTCGATATACATAAAATGGTTTACGAGTTACATTTGGCCCGAACTCGGTCACTTCTCTCAAGAGAGTATGAAACAGTTTCGCTTCGTCAGGTCGTTCCGTTATGCTGTCGAAAGTGTTCTACCACTGATTGTTAAGGGAATGCTTGGCTCTGGTATGAAAGACAGAAAATAAAAACACGCACTGCTTTGACTCCCTAATGTGTGTGTGTGCGCACTTCGATAGTGCAACAGAGGAAATATCGAGATTGAAAGACCGTTTTTTGTTCTCCGTAAAATTTGAATACAAGCCAATATAAAATGTCATTCAAATATACCTTCATTTAAAGTGAATTGGAAAGAAAACTAATTTCTTTTGCTTTCCTGAGCAATCATTATTTCCATTATACTTCTAAGACGCCATAATAACTGTTAACTTAGTACTTTGCAACTAACCTAGCACAGTTATGAATTCTGATAAATATTAGAATACATTCGAAATATTAGAAATTCTAATAATCCAGATAACTGCAGAAGTTGTTTTAGCTCTATTCCGAAGAATTTCAAGCTCGTAACCATTGATGATGCACCGTACCATTTAGTCCTTAATGACGATATTCTGCTGCCAACAGCGCATACATAAAGTTCATTGCTTTGCAACATTCTATACTCAGATAGGTTTGGCAACAACAACAGATAGTACCAGTTGGCAACAACAGGTACTATCTGACCTGTTGTTGCCATAAAAACAAGGACAAACATTCATCTCTAAAATTGCATGAACTACGAAATCGATACGAATATTTAAATATGAAATTATTAATATTAGGTGACTAATATCACATTTACTTTCAGGGAACCAAGTCTCGAAAATACATCATTTATGACAATGAAACACAAAGGTAAACGTATAGTCTAGCCATAAATACAGGACTTCATCAAACTACTCGATGCCTCCAATAAATGGTGTTCTTACACTGGAGAATGAAAACCCTGTGCTACCTAGAAACACAGACGTCCTTTGTAGATGCTCTGCCTGCTACATTCCTGAACATTATTTCTAACACTTGTAAAGCTTGAGTGGGTAATAACATCCAACTCTGTATGTTAAGTATTTTACAGTATTGAATGGAATCAAACCAAATGCTTTATGTATGCGAACATAAACCAACACGCACAATTATAACAAATGACAGTAATTATTAACTAATAAGAAATGTTATAGAAATTCATCCCTTTACATACGTTTTATTAATTAACATACTTCTTGAGAGTCATCTTTGGTCAGGAAATTTTCCACCTGCGTTAAATAAGTCTAGGAACAGAAATGTAAACGATGCGGATTTTCATACATTATTTTATCGAAGGATATCAACTTACTATTCAATGTTTATTTTTAAAGGTGTGTAATGAAGGCTCAAAATTTTTTATACTATAATTGCACATCATGATTTTGTCGTATATTATTATAACAACACTACCATGCCTTTTAAGGATGTGTCCACGATATGACTTTACTGAGTACAAATTTTCTGTTCAAGTTTATAGCAAACATAGAACTGAAAATTTCCTGTTATGTTAATTTTTTTCTCGTTTGTCTAATTTTTTTTCTATATTTATAAAGTGCATTTTTCTGAAGTGGAGTAAACTTCATGTAGGATAACTGCTATACAAATAATAAAACAGTTAATTTATTAGAACACCTTCGCGTTGTAAACATTATCTCTCATTAACTCTCTAAAAGGCAGTGCCGTAACGAGGGCGTGGCGAAAGAGGCGCCCACCACGGACGCAAAAAAATAAAAATAAAAGTCCGCTATTTTATCTTGTATTTTTAAATTTCGGCAATACGCCGCTTTAGACACACAAATTCTGCAAAACACTGCAACTCATTTTGATGGGGTTAATAGTCGGTATTTAACATATTGCATTTAGTAACATTTAACTTATTACATTCAAATTTTTGTCATTTTTGGGTTAGGGGGCGCAAGTTAAACACTTGCCACAGGCGTTTCATACCCTCGTTACTGTACTGCTAAAAGGTGTTGTTTCGCTCTATTAATAGAAGAATAAAAATGCTAAACCTAAACCAATACGATAAGATAGAACTGCAACAGGCACTACGCCATTTGCTTTATTTACGTACATCTCACCAGTAAAGTTGTAAACCTATCGTACGTTAGTACCATGGATAGATTAAAGGTTAAATAATGCAGCCTTGCTCTATAGACCAGATAATTTTTTGAAGCTACTTCAGGCTTCTGATAAACAGCACCATAAAAATTGCCTTTGATTTAAATAGATTTTTAAACATCTATGTTCCCAACCTAATTCGAACTCATGACCTTCAGCAGAAAAGCCAAACGAGCCACCAACCAGGTTGTCAAAATGTTTAGAGTCATTTAGAGTCATTCCTCATCGCCCTTAATTCGGTTCGTGTTCTTATTGTTTTGTAGTTTTTGTCGCGACAAGATTTTCGTTACAAAGTTGTTCTGCTCACATTAAATCTTGGATTAAGATTACTTTATTGTATTCCTGATGATAGCCGGATTAGTTCAAATCATTTCCACGAAATAGCTAATTCTATATTTGTTAGATGAATTTCATTGCCTTGTGCAAGCTCACCCTTCTTACTTGGAGACCTTTCTGTAGATTTTGATTTTTAATGGAAAGATAAAGATATCATTTTAAAAATCTAAACACAGCAATTTGTGGATCAGATAAAGCATATTAAAATTCCTTGGTGTTGGTTAAAATGAGTGTAAAATAATGTTTTCAATACTTGAGAGCGTGTCATCGTTTGAGCAATTTCAGATGAATGCTAGAAGTGATTTAATGATTGACTTCATTTTCGAACGGGCGAATGAAGTGCACTCTTAAGTCAAATTTACTTTTAATTGGCATTACCATTGGCAACTTGTTATGGCATCAGCAGGAGAGTATTTGGAGCTTTTTAAAATATGGCCTGCATTAATGAACACTATTATACATGATTTTCTTTGAGGTGAAAGTTGTTAAGAGCACTTGATTGCAATTCCCATTACAGAAGCTGTAATTCGACTCCATTAATGGTCGCAGCATAAGGAACTAAACCAGCTTTCTCTCTTTTTTCCCACTTTCCTACAGGAGAATTTAATACACTCGAGGCTGTGTACAAATGACCCACACATTCTAGAAACCATTATGTTGCAGCTGCAGAATCACATTACTTGCAGCACATTTTATTTTAACGAAAAAAAGTGACTTCGCTGATTGTTTTTTTTTTCTTTCTTCTTTTACACTTTAATTTTTGAGATACAATCACTCACTTATTTCTTAGACGGCCTTTCGTTTTTCTTATATGTTCAATATGCTCACCAAAATCACTACAAATGATGTCTGATTTTTACGTTTCTTTTAAACTGCATTATGCGTATTTTTATGCTTCATTTAAATGCTTCTCTCCTCTTTGACATTATCTGATTGTAAAATACGGTAGAACTCTCAAATACCTCCAAAAACCTAAAACACATTTACTAATAATGTTTCTGAATTGGGATGTATTAGAATAAAACACATCATTCAGAAACCAGAAAATTCTGTTGTAGAGACCATGGTTTTCCAGTGATATGTGATGTATCAACAGTGTTGATAAAGAAAATGCAAAAATTGATTTGCAGTGCAACAGAGCTATTTTGTTTGTGTCAAGGCATTTTAGTCTGAAAATTACACTCTGTGCTAGGGATGCTCAAATGACACCCTGTGGGTCATTTCCGTCTCGTGTGGTTATTTGAACGAGCCGATTATTCAGTAACTAATGAGTATGGAAATTGAGGAAAAAATTACAAGTTTTTTTTTTATGGAAGTTATTCTGAGTTTGTCACCAAGCCGAGAATAGCTAAGTTGTAGTAATTAGTGATATAACAAATAGAGATAGCGCCTCTGTCACGATGAAAATCACTTTCTGAGAGCTTTCTGATCTTCGTGGTTGCCAATATTTTCTAATTCAATGTAAATTGCATGAAATCCAATTATTTTTCGAAACCAAACAGCTGTGTAAAAATTCAAATTGTTTTAGAATGCCCAAATTTGTGTCGTTGATAGTGTAATTGCTTTTAAAAATAATTATTAATATAAATGAAATACAGCGAATTGTACTTTACTCGTATTTAT
Source organism: Typopeltis vanoorti (assembly GCF_054136105.1). NCBI lineage: Eukaryota > Metazoa > Arthropoda > Arachnida > Uropygi > Thelyphonidae > Typopeltis > Typopeltis vanoorti. Next base: position 4,404,952 of record NC_143569.1, read on the forward strand.
TTTTTTAGAAGCTCAGAATTTTTATTCTAAAGTGTCGCTATATTTTAGCTTTTTTTTTTTTTTTTTCATTCGTAATATTTTCTGAAGTGTCACACCTCCCACTGACTAACGATTGGCACACCAGACATTTACCCATCAAGGTTAGTGAGCCTCTACTTAATTTAATTGAGAAGCCTTGCTCCAGGCTAATAAATTTGTTTTTAATGAAAACAATGCATAAAAAATATTAGAATGTCCTATATAAGTTAGATTTCAAATTATTATTATACATGTGGCTATTCAAAGAAATAAAGCAATTTGACAGATTGGTGGCCAAGTGGATAGGAAATCTGTAGCGGATAGGAATCCAGCCAGTAGATAGTGGGTTCGAATCCGAAGCTTTCATGGATGTGTGAATGTTTTAGGTTGTAGATGAATTTTTCACTAATAATGTGAGGTCCTGCTTATTGGAGAACTGAAATGGTATGAAAATAGTTCCATGTCTTATCTCTAAAACCAAGTTTACAGATTATCTAATCCTCAGGCTCTCCTTTGTATGAAGTGCTGCACAGCCTTTCTTGGATGAGTTCAGATTTTTTTAAGAAATTAAAAATTAATTAAATCAAATACAGCAATTAAGTAAGAATTAATGATTTTTTTGAAAACAAAAATGGTACCTTGATGCTCTCAGTGCATATTGAGAGCATCACGGGACTCCGTGTTTTAAAGATAAGTGTGAAATACTGCTAGAAGTACTTAATGACACAAAAATTGCTGTCAAGAAAGTATGTCTTACGATTGTATAGTTGATAAATAACTGATGGTATTAAAAATGGTATCAGTGCAATGGGCCAACTAAAAAAAAGTTGAAATTAAAAATACAACTTAAAAGTCCTCCTACATTTATCGGAGACACATGCGGCATTTCCATAGGTAAAAAAAACAACAACTGAACAATGATTAAGATTGCAAATTAAGTGAGTGATATCTACCAGGTTATCGATAATCCAACAATCTAAATATACTGGGTTGCTTCTTGCATTGGAGTGAGGAGGAGTATGATAGAAGATATGCGATTATTATATGTCGGCTGCATAAAAAGTCAACTTTTATTAGTACAATCCACACTCATTTATAATATTTCTATTAACTATATAAGGAATTAACTATCAAACCGATGAAAGTGGTATGAAAAAATCTTCGAATTATAAATAATTACCACTTATAAATAAAAATAGTTTTTATTAAAAACTTATTTGCAATATTTTAATTTAGTTTTTATTAATAACAGGTTAGTTTTTATTTAAAAAAGTCTCAATTGCGTAAGTCACTTGAATCTTCACAGTGGAATGGAAATTTTCGCATACGTTCCGTAATGTGCATACCGAATAGTGAGTATCTTGAAAATACCAAAATATACAATTAACATTCCTTTCCTTAGCTGCTGTTTGTTAATAATATTTGTACAAACTGTTAAATAATTAAAAAAATGCATGCTATTATATTTCCATTTGTTTATATTATAGCAAGGGGAATCAAGGACGAATCGAGCATTAATCAACTCCAAGTGCCAGGAAGAGAAACATCAGCCATAGTTAGAGGGCTAAGGCAGTTAACAACGTATTACTTTAAAATGAAATCTTCTAATGCTCTTGGCGACAGTGAATATAGTTCTGAGGTACTGGTGACCACCTTAGAAGAACGTAGGTATAGAAACTTACATGCATTAATTCATTGTAATAATTATATTAATTATACAATTCAGTTAAGACCTAACATTCGAATGCTGTTTATGAAACATACTTTTCGCATCTGAAGGCAGCCAATAAACGTTTTGTTCAAATTAAGATTTCTGGATTATTAAACTTAGTCATCGACTTAAATATTTAAGTGAAAAGCTAATCAAACCACTATGCTTGATTAGCTTTTAACTTATCTACTGTGACTTTATAGGTAACGTGTTCTAAGGAGATTTGCAATAACTTGACTTTCACGATTCAGCTACGTCCGCCTGCATTACCGAAATTATTTTAATTTTGAAACAAGAATTACTGTTGTTCTGTTTCCCTCTGTAGTGCTAACGCAGCATAAATGAAAGCTACAGTATTCGCTTATTATTATTATTATTATTATAGAGTGTGTAGTAAAGAATGCTGTTATATAATTTATAGTGGCAAACCTATGCACAAAATAAAAATCTTATCGTATACCAGAACTGTGAATACACCACCAAGGGTTTATGAACTGTGACTTTTGTTCTGGAAGCCGACAGCTGTTTAATGCCAAATAATCCGTGACTGCATAACATTAGCAAATAAAATTCATTTAATTGCTTAACTATTTCTGTGAATGCTATTGGTTGCTAAATTATACCACATTGGATGTTTCATAATGTATGTAATAAACGGTTAAAATGCGTTTTAAAATTTTCGTACATTTATTAAGGTTATTCCGTAAGTGTATGTATATACTGATTACTACCGAATATTACATACGAATCTTATATTCGAAGTTATTATAATATGCTCTGGAAATACGGGTTAACATTGAATAACACGACGTACCGTCTGTATTTTACTGTAATCTCATAAACGCCATTTGTTTTCCTTTATTTCTGAAATAGTGACGGCATTTTGAAGTAGCGATGTTGATAAATCCTCCTAGATGGCGCCAAATGCCAGGGATACGTGCGAATGCATACTTTATCTTAGTCATGATTTGAATCACACTTTCCCTAATATCAGATACACTATTATGTTACAATAGCTATCCAATGTTATAAATAGCCCAGCAATTTTCGAAGTATATCGTTTTGATGGTGAAGATCAATATGGTGTTAAATATATTAGGAGATTTAAATCGCTAGCGAATAGCTTAGATAACGATATTGTGTTTTTTTATTTAGAAATTTCAAAATGAAGTTGTTTCGAATTCATTTTATGTTGTTGCATGCTTTCTTCAATGTTTTATATATATAGGTGTTTTCAAATTATTTTTTCATATTAATATCTAGAAATAATTGATTTCGTGAAAAATTTTGAGAAAAAAATAAACACCATGGTTTGATTATGGGACTGTAATAACTGATGTTTATTCATTTTTCCGATGGAAAAATGGCATATGAAAATTAGAAACCGTACTGAATATTAATTGCACATTTTCACCTTATTAATCTTAAATATAATTTTTTGTATTTAAGATTAATAAGTTTTCTTTGCTGTGTAAGTTTATCCAGGTATACAAACAACATTTTTTACTGATATGGATGTCTGAGCTACGGGGAGACCAACAATACTTCTCTTTGCACAGCGAAGAAATCCAGTCGTATAAAAACATGAATAAATGCAAAAGGGAGAGAGAGAAAAGTGTATTACCAGCAGTATACTCTATGAAAGTACACACAAGCTAAAAGCAAACACCCGCATCGAATAACAACGTAGTGTATTGAATTGTTTGTCCTTGAAGAAAGACCATAATGCAGCTCAGGACTTTTTCTTTTGATGTTAGTCTGAGAAATTTCTGATAGCATGTTATCTGGCAATGCTGGTTTGCATCTGCTGGTAATGTTCTGTTAGAAGATAATATCAGCAAGGAAATATTCCTACGTCAAGAATCCGATATCATTTTTCTCTGTTTTGGTACATCGTGAAAAAGAATTCGCAATTTTTTTTTTGTAAAAAAAAAAAAAAAGTATTGCATACTCTCCTTGGCATTTTTTTTGTCTAATTCTCCTTTAAGGTTGCTGTAAAGTTAAAAATTTAGCATACCGTTAAATATTATACCACACATACACATATATATATAATATATATATGTATACACACTGTACAGGGTGTTCGGGATAAATTTGACAGTTTCGTAAGGAAAAAGAAAATCTTCTTTGTATCTATTAAATTTAATGAATTGACAAAAAAACATTACAGGCAGAGTTAATACTATCAACAAGATTTACTCAAAATAACCACCATTAGCATCGATCACAGCTTCAATTCTGCTTCGGAACCTCGAACAAGCTGATGCTACAGTCTCCCTGGGAAGGGCCGCAAAAACTGTTTTAATTTTATCCATTAACTGGGCTTTTGTATTACTGGAAGTGCGATTGGTGTCTTTTTCAACTGCGCCCCATACAAAATAATCCATGGGGTTAAGGTCTGGGGAGTTTGGAGGCCAAACATTTGGACTGGTGAAGTCGTAGAAATTTTCAGACAACCATTTTTGACTTTTCCCAGAGGTGTGGCAAGGGGCCGAATCCTGCTGCCATACATACGGCCTACCATTGGCTACCCTTGTTATCCAGGGCTTGACTACAGTTAGCAACTCCACGAACAAAGCCCGAATTCCAATGCCAGGGTTCTTCAACACCTGTTCCTGCAGATTTGCGAGGAATTCTGCTGTACGAACGCAATCAGATCGTCTGCTAGGGATCTTTCTTCTTGCTGCATCCTCGTAGTCACCATTGCAAGTCTCTAGTTCATGCCTGATTGTTTTTACTGTATTCAGGGAGCATTGGGCAGCAGTCGTAATATCCTTATTTTGATGGCGGGCACGAATCATCATGATACAAGTTATTCTCTTCCATGATTCAGGTGGGTTCCAGCTATCCATCCTTTCTGACATCTTGTATATGAATGAAGAAGGGTCCAAACTTTTAAATGAAGAGAAGTGTGTGTTAATACATGTAACTTACGGAAAAATATAATTAATTATAAATATGTCAAATTTATCCCGAACACCCTGTATATATACTGGATATATGTATGAAACCAACATCTTACTTAATGTGAAACGTTAAACTTACAACCTCCACCCGTATATGCATTTCCAGTTAACAAAATATAATTCATTTTTAAAAACATTCTGAATTGTTTTATTCTCTTTCAAAGTGAATAATTTGTTTCTTATCTCCTATCTGAATACTAAGTTTGTTCTTTACGGAAATATACTTCAAAAATACAACATACATATGTATATTCAGACGACAGTCCTATTCTTCAAGTAGTCACTAAAATCGAAAGGAATATGTATTATATGTATTATTCATGAGGGTTAAAATTCCAAATAAAATTAATTTTAGTTTGTAATTAAATTTTGTTAATCAGTACTTACATATACTGCTAGGATGAACTTTGCTAAAAAAGGAACCGTTGCAAGCCTTGGTCTTATTACAGAACATCCTTAATTGCTGTTAAGGATGTGAGCACAGTCCGGATGGAGGATGACTGAAGAGAAATCTGAAGTTACGATTAATTAAATTTTATATAAAAACTATTCTTTCTTTTCTTAGTCCTAATGAAAGCAATACGTGAAACAGTTTTGATTCTGGGCATTGTTTTTTTTTCAGTAAATAAAAAGATGACTAATATGTTAGAGATTTTTCTGAACTTATGTTGCTACTTAGAAGGCTTGCAAGTTCTTAAAAAAAGTTTTACAGTTTCTGTTACCCTCAAAAGATTAATTGGAAGTGAGAAAGCAGACGGTTTTTATTGATCGCTTTTCTAACCCTTATTCTATGCCTCTATTCCTTCTGGCTTGGCTTGCACGGTGTAAACTTTGAACGTAGTTCTTGGCATCATACCAAACGCTGGGCAATAGTAACTTATTTCCAACTAATGCAGAACTCAACTATATGGGAAAGAAATGGATAGAAATAGCGATAATGGCCATTATTGCTGAAATTTCAGTGAAGAATGAACCGGCCAGAAACCTTAAAATAAGTGACTGGTACATATTACAAATGCATCCTATGTTATGATGAGAGTTTTTACAAGTTCAACTGAAATCTGCACTTTGACGTGATGGAAGAAATCTATTAAAACTTGCACAGATATTCTCAAATTCTGCGGTACAATGCTAGAAAACCCATTTTATTTATATCAGTATACTAAATACGATAAAAATAAAATCTAACTTGCTCTAAAAGGGAAAATAACAAATCCCACTTTGTACGTTTGGTTCACTGTGTGATATTCCAAGGATCTTTTACCGTAGTGACCATGGCTTGTATTACAAACTACAGTAGAAAGACAAAATGTATAGTGATATAAAAATTATACTTCAAATTTAGAAAAAAAGTTAAAAATTTGATGGAGAAGAAAGCAAAATAAAAGGTGAACATTTTTACTAGGTAGTGATAGACAGACATGGCTAAACATACCTAGTTTTTGGATGATAGGTCTCTTGGTCTAAATACAAAATAAACTTTTCTTCTAATAAAAAGGAGTAGCTCGATACTGCCATTACCTGTTATACTCATGAGTTCAACTGAGTCAACAAACCACAGCTTAGAGAAATTACTTGGAGGAATAAAATTTAATAGACTTTTTAGTAAACATTCCTTTGTGCATTTACAGACCAGTTAGTTGGTTTGGCGCCATCCAAATTAAACATTTGCTGGCATCTTTCTGTTTTTGCAAATTACATTGCCTGAGTCCTTCTCTTTCAAAATATTAGGAGCTTCCTGTATCTCATTCTGTAATGACGATGTCCTTTAAATAGAAAGATCTGGGTTTCGATCTCATTTAAGACTTAGATAATTTGATAAACGCTTGGTGGCCCAAAAAACATAGCAGTTAATAAGCATAACACACTGCCCTCATAGCTTGTGTTGCTTCGAATATGATTCAAAATACCACAACCCCATTTCCTTGTAGTCCTGTTCAATCCGAAGTAATTCTAATTAAACTTGATTCGGTTGTTAGTACTGGACAGCCGATAGCAGTTAATTGAGTCTTAAATAGAGAAATAGTCTGAATAGTGTATTTGTACATACTGTTTACATTTTGTGCTTCCTCTCAGAAACGCGGGTGTTTCATCATAAATAGGTAACCGTCTAAAACAACACATGCATTTGAGAGAGACAATAAATTACCCTCATCACCCCAGTTGCTTCCACCCTATCATAAATAATTATTTCACTCTGTGCTGCGCGACGACAAATTAAACTCGGTCATTCCCAAGCGACTCCAACGTTAACTTTTCCTTACTTCATAGCATCAATATCCACAAAAGATCATAAATATAAAATCAATTTGTGCAATTAATTAAAATTTTGTTTTTATTTACAGCACCTCGAGAGACGCCTAGGAATGTCAGAGCAGTAGCAATTTCATCCAATGTAATAAACGTTTCTTGGCAGGTGGGTGAAAATTAGTTATTTTTTTACTTACATGTATTTCAGAAAATTCATTTCATAAAGAAGTTAATGCATTTCTCCTCGTTATTTTTACATAGTTAATCTACAGAGGTTGAGTTGTAATGGGAAAAAAAAACACACCAAAAGCTGGGTTCGAATCACGTCAGCTGTATATAGCGGTACAACAGCCTTTGGAAACAAGTTGATAAAATATATACACACACATACAGTTGTCTTGTTAAAACAAGAAAATATTACATAATTCGTCATTATATTAGCTAAGTGAACGAAAGTTAAAAGTACGAGTGGATAGAGAAATTACAGCATTAACAGAGAGAAATATTCAAAAGATAATAATAGTTGATAAGGAAATTAAATCGCAGATATCAGTACTATTTCTTCGAGGATCCCTCAACTCCCGCATTACTTAGTCCGATTTGGATTATACTTGTACTGTAATTCTCCTGCTAAGCCTTGATTCTCCTGCCTTCATTTCTTGATTTCCTGTCGACAACGCGCTCACGACCTGAGTTTGTTTTGAGTTCTCGAATAGCCCCTGAAAACCGACTAGTTTGAAGCCATTCTTAAGTTCAGCGAAAGGAAAAACACTATTACTTTAGGAAAAAAAGTCAGACGAAAAGTCGTTTCTTTTTATATTGTGATGCAGATGCAACCAGGAGGTATAAATAGCACACCCTTCATAAACGATCATAATGCTGTCAAGAGGTATTTCATTTACTTAAATTTACTAGGATGTTATTTTTCATTAAAACTTCTACTAAAATATACAAACGTGTTGGGAAGTATGGTGAGACCGGACATCAAAATGTTACAATTTTGTGTTTCAGCCTTCTCGCAGCTGTTAGAAATATCGTTCATGACGCTGGCTTGTTATATTTGTTTAGTTCTATGAATATCAGGAATTCGAAAGGTTCTTCAGTTAACAGAAAACAAAATTCCACACGCATTCTAGTCCACTGAATCTGGAGCAGTTGATATTAGTGGGATATTTCGCAGTGTTTGACCACATGGCATACATTTTAACTCAACGTACAAGTTCTGTCTACGTGGTCTAAATACATATTGGAGTCAGAAATGGTTTACTACTCATCATTATAACGCTAATTACGGATATAGACCATACTGATCTGCTCTAGTCTCCATTATCCGTCAAATATCCTCTTTTGAGATCTACCCTTCTTTCGAAATGGTTTATATTTTATTAATTGTTTAGGATACGGGTGTTGGCCATTTGGTTAACATGTTCTGTCCAAGTTTGTTCGTAATTGTTCAGTTTTTCTTCTACCGATTTTATTTTTAGTTTTTTTTTTTTTTAATGTCTTCATTCTTTTTGTCTAATAATCTGTGCTTTGCAGTTCTTCTCATGAATCTCATTTTACTTGTTTTTATTCTTTAGTTTGTTTATTGCCCAAATTTAGCTTCCATTTAATAATATAGGTACTGCTAAAGCACATTTTCAAGCGTGTTTCCTGTTGTACAATAATTGGATTGAGCGTTCTATTTATCAGGTCTATAATCTGAAATTTTACTCCTTCATTTTGATATCTCTCCTTCATTGTGATATTTCACATCCAATATAATTGAAATTATTTATCTGTTCTATTAATTTATTAATACATATTTCACTTCAAACTGCAGGTTGTTCACAAAATACCATTGTTTTAGTTTTATCTATGGATATTTCATTCCAATCTGTTCTACTATAACGTTTAAATTATATATTGCTCTTTGTAAATTGGCTTCTTTATCTGATATTATTACCTCATCTGCAAATAACAGCGGTTTTTTTTTTTTTTGTTATTCCAAGAAATTTCTATACCTGGGTTATTTAAGGTGTTCCACTGTATATTTCATTAATATAAATACTAAAGAGTTGGTGATAGAGGACATCCCTGTATTACTCCTTGGTTTATAGATTGTTTTTTTAAACATTTTTTTTCATTTATTTTTTATTTCATTATCTTTGTATATATATTCAATATTGCATATAGTAAAATATTAGAGATTTATTCTTTGTAATATATCAAACAGTACATATCTTTTCACTTTCTCGAATGCCTTTTCATAATCTATAAACAAAATATGAGTTTCTAAATTAAATTCTCTTTTTTTCTTTATAAGTAGTTTTAAACATAAAACTGCATCCATTGTACAGCATCCTTTCCAATATCTATTTTGACATTCTGATATTTTTTCACCGTATATTTTCAATTTTTCATTAAGTATTCTACTATATTTTTGTAGCATGTATTCAAAAAAACAATTACCTCTGTAATTAGCAGGTTTACTTGTATCTGTTTTTTTAAATATAGGTATTGAATATAGCTTTACTACTCTATTACTTATAATCCCAGGCATATTCATTTTATACCATATAACAACAAAGTGGTGCTGTCATTGTCTTACACAGCGGTTGTGTATAATCAATTATTCATCGCGATTGATGTGTTTTGTTACCTCTAGCATTTCAGTAAGCCTGTTAACAAATATTGTTTCATTTTTTCAACAGGAACCAGCGATTAACGATGACGTCGGTCGAATAGATGGATATTATGTGGGCTACAAAATGCACGGATCAATAACACCTTACGTTTTTAAGACTGTGGAAATCTCAGAATTTCCCAAGTATGAAGTTCAACTAAGTAACCTTAATAGGTCAACTGAATACAGCATCGTAGTTCAAGCTTTCAACACCAGAGGTGCTGGTCCACCATCTGATGAAGTTCTTGTGCAGACCTTGCAGTATGGTAGTTAATATATATTCAATTATATAACCCTTTTCTTTACAATATTTAGCTCTAAATACTTCATTTACAATTCAAAATACCATGCTTACGATAAGGCGGACATTATGTGTTTTTTTCGTTTCAGATCGTCCGGGTGTACCTGTCACAAAAACATTCTTCACAACGTCCAACACAATTAAGTTATCTTGGGAACAGGGTAGTTTTCACGCCGCACCCATCTCAGGTATTTATGTTGCTTGCTCCGTTTATTAATTTCTAGCTTATTACTTAATTAAATTTAATACGCTTAACTTATTAGATAATGACTACGCACCATGTAAAAGAGATGCATTCTCATGCGTATTGTTATACTCATTGAATGAGCCATGTGAAGTACGATCATGTTTCTCCAGATTTAGATTTATGGAACCCTTATTACAAATAACCTTAGAAATCACTGTCAAATTAATGTAATTCGTAAAACAAATATGTTTATATCAAAATGTTTTGGAAGAATCAAAGTGCATACGTATAATTTAATATTCCTGGCGTTTAATGAAATATCCTTAGATAGAAATACGTCTAACTTTATCTTTGTACTTCGCATTTATAACTAAGTGCAGAAATCTAAGTATACATCATAAGTCTGCTTGCAGATGATAACAGTTGTTCACTTTATTCCATTAATTTATAATACCAAGGCTTTGGCCATCCTATTTCTGATTAGTCATGATAAAAAAAAAACAGATAATTTTCTAAATACCGTATAACCTCTCGGTAATTCCAAGAAATTTTTATATCTTATGTACTATACATTCTTCTTGAATTATCTGTAGGTTCGCTATTGTTCCAATTAACACTGATTTCAATGAAATTGTATTACTTACAGAATACCATTTCGTTGGTGAAATATAAAATTTATTCGGGGATTCTGCTCAAATCATATTTTATTTTACTTCTCGTATTACGAGGCAGTATTCTATTTATTTTTATTATATTTCGATGTGTAATAATTTACATATTATTGTTACATTGTGTAATAACAAACAAATCTTCCATTGGCCTTTCTATTTTCCATGGATTTGGAGGCAAAAAATAATTTCTGCTATAAATTTTGGAAATCGGTAAGCAGTTAGTATTCACCCTTCATCACATTTATAGTTGAAGTCATTTTACTCATGTTTTTTAGAATATGAGTAACAACAGTATAGTGCATATGACACTTGCTGCAATCCAATGTGTCAAACCGAGCTCGTATTAATATGATAAAGATTGCATGTTCTATGGTAGAATTTTAGAGTTACAAGGTTAAAATTCTAAGTTTCTGGGATTGCTGGAAACCCAACAACGTCGACTAACTAGGGAAACAGACTAAAATGCATACGAATGTTCCACATGTTGGAAGAAGAACAATAATGCTGTTTCTTTTGAATTCTAGCGTCAAAGAAATTCCACGAGCTTACATATATTATCACTGTATTTTGTTTGTTTTCTGGATCAAGATATATTTGAAAATGTTTCTTCAAAAAATGTATAATTTCAAAATCCTCACTTTCCTCTACTCTTTTTTCCAATTTTACTCACATTCTACCTTTCTTTTTCTTTTCTCTTGGAATCCTTTTTGGTATAATTGGAAGAATGTAACATGTCGTTTGATTGTAAAGATCTAGGTTCGATTCCCGTCAAGGATATGAGATACATTATAGGTCTTGGCAATCGAAGCTGGGAGTTGTCGGCCTCACGCATAAATGGCAGTGTGTTTTTCTCCAAGAAAGCAGATTTCTTTTTGAAAAACTGGATTTTCAATTAAAATCTTTACCTAAATAGATAATTTTGTTCGCATCCTTTCCTTTAATCATCGTGTATGTTCTGGGTTTGAAATGATCTCTTCCAGTGATATCCGCCTACTGGGGCACTTATTTCTACGCCTGTTATATACATAACAGGCGTAGTACTGACTATTTTGTAATCGACACATGCAGGATTGGTTAAACCAATGGAACATCGGTGCGTGTTGCCGATGTAATTGACAGCCGCAACGTTGATGAACGTCTCACTATTGTTCAAAGGGATGAAGAATTTTTAAGATGATGCGGAAATTATTCATTTTCTTGAACGATATCTAGAGGCATTATAAAAAATATTTATATTTTTATTAAAATATTATATTTTAATAAAAGTAAAATATTTTTATTTTAATATGTTGAATGCAGTGCTGACATTACCTTAAGATATTAGGAAGCGAATGTCCTAAAGCTCTTGACCTAGTACATCTAACTGTTGTTTTCTGTATAGTCATTATGCCGTGTTTTCCTCGCTGAGGCCTGAAGTAATAGAATGAACGAATCTTTAACCGAATTACCCTCATTAAGTGTACTTCAAAGGTCATTCAAAATTAATACCTTTGGTAAATTCAGAACTAGTTGTTTCACTGCATTCTGTCTAAAACAGCCGAAGCCAGTTTTCTTTTCTGCGAGTCATTTCCTGTTTTTCTTTTTGTATTATTTCTATCGCTACATAATTCCCTAAGAGAATTAGCATGCGAGTATTAGTATCAACAAGGTAAGTTTCACTAGCAAACTATTTTTAAACAGTGTTATGCAATCATATTCCCACTCATATAAGGAAGACGTTTTACATTTCGGTTGATGGCAAGATTATTTGCTTATGGACTGAAAACGTTTGTCATGGTAATTCATAAACTCTTTACTATATATTAATAACAACATATCTGTGATTATAAATTATATATGAAAGGGACGTAAATTGTAATCATTTACAATTTCAATTCAGTTTATTCTGCACTTCAGTTTGCGGACAGTTTCGTTAAACATTGTGACGCGGCATATAAATATCTTTGTATAGGTGTATGTATTTGATTATTAGCTGCATGTATTGTTATATAAAAATTAGCATTATCGGCGCATTTGGGAAAGAAAGAAGTCAAGACCTGTGATGTTATTTTTGGATAGTAAAACATTGCTATTACCGCGAAACCACAGGAGAATATTAAAATTACGTGTTTTTATTGCATAATATAATTTATATTCGCTTGATCCTAACCTTTACCCTGTATATCTTGCCGATTATAAATAAAATCTTTTGAAGGCATACGTGCGAGGAGTAAGATTATTTTAAACTATTTCACAGAGGACAAGCTAAAAAACCACGTTCACTACGGTACAGGTACTTCGAAAATATGTACCTGTAGAAAATATACTTAGTTGATAGAAAATATACTTTATTGTTTTCAGTCAACAGCGTAATCATCAGTGACGTCATTCAGTAGCATAATCACTAGTACACACGTAACTCATTTTCATTTTAATCTCATAATTTAAAGCACTACATATTATTAATTTGGGCAGTAGCCTCATGGTGGAATAAAGCATAATACTGATATTCCATTTGAATAAAAGACCTACGATCTTTTATGGTACATTCCTAATATTTGCTTTTTGTAGTCATACGTATTTAAGATTTTTTTTTTTTTTTTTTTGCAATGTTCTCAGTGAATAAACAAAGTGTCCAGGACATCTATGGTCTTTATTATTGTAACCTTTTAAGATTCCTCGGTCTCACAACATTATATTAAACTACTGTGTTCACTGAAAGTAGGATCTTGTGAGGAGGCACGTCAAAATCTGTAAACGAAGTCATCGTGGAAAAATAGGCGTGGTATCTCTTACTTGCGTTACTGTCGTTTGCTTATACAAATGAATAGTTTCTATATGAGAATAATATTTTTGTGACAAATTATCGGTTATTATTGATGATAAAGAACTTCATATCAGCAGTATTTATCAAAGAATATTTAATACGTAATATTCGTCGTTTCTTTTTCGTTTCCGTGCTGATGACATAAAGATTCTCCTTGAAGTGTACCCTCTCTATTTACCAATGTGAAATGATCCATTACCGATCGCATTATTAACCTTAATCTTGGTGTAGTAAATCAGATAGATAGTCAGAGAGAACAATTCGCTATACATGCAAAATAACAAAGACGATTATTTATACTCATAGTGTAATACTAGGATTCTTATGTGTAGTCTACCATTACTGTTGGAAAGTTTCTTTTTCTTTTTTTTTTTGATGCTGTTCCAATTAAACTGGACATCCTAATATGGTATTACTGTCTGAACTCTAATAAATAAAAAAAAATGTATTTTGAGCGCTAAATCTATTTTAAAGTACAGCGATCTGGTTTGATCGTTGTCTCAGCACAAATATTTCATCCTACTCAGCAAAACGTCTTGATTTATACAGTCTCGGACAGTTGATTGCTGACCCTTCAGAAAGTAAAGAGGCTACGCTATCATTCTGCGTAGAGTATAGGGATAAAAAAAGAGGTATTGTCAGACATGACTAAGCTTAGGACAACTATTTGCGAATGTCATAAAATGATAGTGTATGTGACAGTAATATTAATGATAAAAATGCTGTTGAGGTGAATCAGTCTTGCTCTTGTCGTTATTTTGTTGCCGGTTAGTATAACAATCGTTTCTGATATTATTTTATTACCAAAAAAAAGGACACCGACGAATTAATAATCGTTTTCATAAATGATCTAAAGCAGCCTCATCTTAATTTAATGATCTATCTTGTCAGTAACAAAAGCTGCTTTAAATGGCTAAAGTGCTATAAAATATTACTATATCTTGTTCACTGATATGCAAATTTCCTTAATTCACTTAAAATGCTTTTCTCTCCATTACTAAAAGCATTACCTCCTCCACTTTCCAATGATAATACCTTTTGATTTGAATTCCGTTTCAGTCGTAATAAAAGTGGAATATTTATAATAGCCTTTCAAAAACGATGAATCAGCGGTGTCACAAAGAAGTGGCATGATTCCCCCCCCTTTTTTTTTCAATACAGAACCGGTCATAGAACATAAATAACTGACATAAAAATCTTCAGTATCTCTTGCACCAGTTATTATTCCTTCGTTGCATCATAAATGAACACTTGCCCGGCGCATTCAGGAGGACATCGCAGCAAAATTGTTCTTCGATTAGAAAGACCTACATTCGAAGAAACTTAATGAGAGCTTTTCAGATGAAGGCGAATTACTTTGATAATGACTGGTTATTATCAGAGTAATATTAAATAAAATCTATAATAGAAGATTGCAGGATGTCCATGCGGATCAGTCTTAATTTCAATCAGATCATTTTTACAAAATGATTTGAATTCATATTAATCACTCCCTAACAGAATACTGACTATAATGAAAATTAGTATTTAGGATCCCCATTAAACTTTGCCGAATCCTGTTAATTTTAGGTTAATTCAATCCATTTATAGCCACAAAATAATATTTATAAGGTAATATCCCCAAACCGGTTGAAGTTTAATAAAAACGCGTTATAGCTTTTGATGTGAATTTTCATATTTTTAAAATAAACGTACAACTGTTTGAATATTGTGAATTTCCCATAAACTTTATTGTGTTCGAGAAAGTCGTGAGTCGAATTAACCTTGAATGAGAGTAAATGAAATGTTTATTATATCAAAACTTTCGAAGATCTTCGTAGTGTGATGTGTATTTAGCACCGTACACTGCATTAGTTTTTAGTCAGTACTTATGAATCGTGAAACATGTTTTATTTTCGTTATAAAGACGTTTTTATTAGCAAAAATGACTAAATGGTATGGTCATAATTCCTCCTGACGTAATGGAATTCAGTGAAATTTTGTATATTTTAATGTTAATCTAACTATTGAAAGGTGAAGTTTAATCATGCTTATTAATGTTATATAGCGCATGTGTGGGATAAAAGTTAGATAATCCATAAATCCTGATCTAGATAACAAACATGGAATTTTCTTCAATCTATTTGGGACCTCTGATAAGAAGTGTGGAGGAGATCCGAAGTGTGTGTGTGGGGGGGGATTTCTACCCTCATACGATTCAAATCCACCGTTGAGAGTAGATACACTATCCGTTAGGCCGACATTTCGTTAGCCTAATTTTATAATCATTATTAAAATTGGTCATATCAATTGGGAATACCGGAATGTTCATTAAAATGAAATTATGTGGAATATATTCTAAAACAGCTCTATATTCAAAAGTGTAAAAAGTGGTGTCTATACATAAATATCAAGAAACTGGCATCGTTATAAATGTCTACAGTCATATCCTTCGTTGTTAATTTTACCTCCGTTGTAGAAATTTCGTCTTGTTTTGAAGGCGAATAAAAAAAAAAACATTTCAAATTCAAAAAAGATTATTTCCAACTGATATAGTTCTAATCATGACAACATTTGTTCCCTGCTTGTTTTATGACAACATAAATGCTGGTGAAAGGCCAAGCCCTAATTTATCGAAAGCAACATTATGTAACATAAAAATCGTTCTGATAACTGATAATGTGGAAACATTACTGAATTCCTTTGTCTCAACAGGAGCCAACTGACGTGATATTAATCAACCGAACAACCCATATATGTCAGAGCATTAATGGAATGGTTGTTCATTAGTTCTTATGATGGAAAGGTGTTGAATTATTGATGGTTCAGCCTTGGTGCTTATCACATATCTTGGGTCGTTCCCAGCAGTTAGGCTAAATAACCGAAACAGGAAATGCCCTTCTGATGTGCTTATTTCGAAAAGATGGTATCTTTCGACAAAATTCAAAAGGGTATTGACTATATGGTTTTGAACTGCTTTCTTTTATGGAAGGACGCCAGGAGTTGTCAACCCGGTTAAGGGATAAAGACACAAAGGTTTAAATTTTTACATTTTATACAGTGATAATTACATATTTACTGAATATAGGATTATTAAAGTTTTAAATTTCCTCTCCGAAACTTGGGAAATGTTGGGATCTTTTACAGACTTTGTTTCAATGAATAAGAAATTTACGAGTTTCACGCAGGATGAAATTCTTCCAACGTAATGATAAAGGAAACGGAAAATTTATATCTTCCAAGTAGGATGGATATGTTTAACTCGTTGCCAACTACGAGTATACTCGTAGTTCGTAGATGAGCTTCACAAGTCAACTACAAGTATACTCGTATGTTGATTTATCGACCTCCTATGCCAAACACGAGTTAACCCTTAGTATAATTACCTTATTTGGACCCTTGGATTCTGAATAAAGCGGAGAGCACGTCTGGGGGCTTGGTAGAAGGGAAATAATTTCAACTAAAATATAGTATATTATGTATGTGCCTCAGAAGCCAACTACGAAGATACTCGTATGTCGATTACCAACCTCCTATGCTATGCCAAGCGCGAGTTAATCCGTAGTATAACACGTAATTTGTAAATCAATTTGAAACTAATAAAATCAATAAAATAAGAAACCAATCAATAAAATAAAAAATCAATCAATAAAATATCTGAAATTTCAAATGATACTTCCCAAGTTAATCTGCTGCAGAAAGATAACCTGCGAACTAATATGAAAATGAATCACTGGTAGGTAGTGAGGCGAACTTTTTTCCACTAGCCAATATGTCGAAATCATTTTTAAAAATACGGAATATTTTTAAACTCTCGCTCGCTCGCGCGCGCGCGCACGCACACACACACACGCACACTCACATTCACCAATAATATATAGCAACGCTTTTTATTCAGTTTCAATTTTATTTATTTATATGCTAATAAACTTAAGGCCATATTTTTAGATAACTGTATTTTAGGTGATGTTAGGTTGCTAAATAAATTTAAAACCAGCAGAAAATCTGTTCACTGGATCAACTACTTACTAGACAGAAGATAACCTTGAGACGTTTTTTTTTTAATCTCCTTTAAAATTTGATTACAGTAATACCTTACGTAACAACGCTTCGCTTTACGATAGTTCGCTCATACGATGATTCTCAATTATGACCAATGTTTATTTTACGACATTCTCTCATATACAACGGTTTTGGCGACAAGACGCTACGCTACCGTGAATGAATTGACTGATGCAGTTTATTTACGTAACTGCTCGCTATATTTCTCTGTTTTAGTGTTTCTCTGTGAATTATTGTTAATAATATTAGATAAAATTTATAGTAAGGATGCTGTTGCTTCCTCTGAAAAGAAGACGCGTAAACCTGTTAGCATTGCATGCTAAGATAAAATCATTAAATTTAGTGACGATGGTGTATCGAGCTCTGAGATAGATTGCGGGTTAAACTTGCTTCCCACCACTAAGTGGCGCACCCAGGGGGAATAGGGGCCTTGCTCCCCCCCAAAGAAAAAAGAAAAAAACACTAAAAAATTTTCCAAAAAATTTTTTCCTAATTAAAATTCTTCCTTTTTTTTATTTATGTTGTGTTGTGTCTTCTATTTCTATACTACTTATGAATTAGCGATCATTGCAGGTGCTCAGTCGTATGCGATGCGTAGTGTGTATTCTCAAATCGTCTACTCAACTCCCCTCCCCCCCCAAGATGAAATCCTGAGTGCGGTGCTGAAGTTGTTAGAAACAAAAATAAAGTGAAAAGCTACACTAGTTAATACTGCAGTTACTCGTAAACGTGACACTTACTAACGAAATGGAAAAACTTTTAATAGTGTAGATTGATGATAAACTGGCTAGCTTACGCCCAGCTATTCACAATAACTTTTCCGTTTGCGAGAAAAGATTCTAAATTCTTCGTTTGCATATCTTGAAGTAAATAAATGCTTTATTTACATCATTTACACACACACATGCTGCTTAAAAATATTATTAAACTAACTATATTTGACAAGTGGGAAAACAAAGGCAGTGATTTGCTATACGATGGTGGTCTGGAATCTAAAGTCGTATGACCGAGGTACGTCTGCATTTCTTGAAATATTCAAGTATTCAAAAAAAAATAAATTAAAAAAAACATTAATTAATAAACATGTAGAATAAAATTATAAATTAATAAAATTGAAATTATAAAATATTAAAAAAGTTTATACTCCCCAAAATCCTTGAATTACCGAAATGAATCGACATAAGTATGAACTCATGTTAAAAAAAGTAATTTATTACTATTTTATAAATGTAATATTCATTTGGAAAAGTTGGGTTGGGTGTCAAATGCACACACATTAGACACGCTAAATATATACGGATTGTTTCAAATAGTCATACCGAGTACAGTAAAGGCTGTGTATCATGTTTGGAACCTAATAATGTATCACCTTCCCAATAAAGGTCATCACATGACTAAACTCTTCCATTATTCAACTTAAATTGCTGCATTTCATGTCCACCAATTTGCACTTACAACCTTATAAATTAAGTACACTGAACACAGCACTGTTTACTATCCATTAACTCGATAATTGTATTCTTAATTAACTCCAGGCATCAACTTTTCATTGCAACCCTATCGCAAGCTTCCGCTTTCCGCAGTTTGCACTAAATGACTAAATCATTTGTTAGCAACCTGGAGAATTTCTTGTCTCGTGCGCAGTCAACCGAGTAAGCAGATGTCTTTTATGGTAAATATGTCATAGAGGTTTATAAATAATTACATAAATGCATTGTTAATTTGTGTGTATGACAAATATTTCATCAATCTTGGTTCTTCCTACAGAAAAACAGAATATGCTTGAGGTAAATCTGAAAGATGTATTGCAGCATAAAATGTTTAAAATGAATTATATGTGACTAAGTAGCCAACAACAGGAGCATCGGTTAAATGAATTATTAAAGTATATATACAAAGTCGCAACGAGGATAGATGGATTAACTATTCAGGGGCCATAGGTTTCGTATTAAAAAATAATACATACTTGTGGATCATCAATGAAAATTTGAGAGCAATGTATGTGGTCCATGCGCTAGTTTGCCCATCCAAAGTAAGTTGTGAATAAAAAAGTCGATATTTGTATAAAATATTTATCACGAACAGAATTTTTTAAAGATCGTTTAAAACAAATATTTGAAAAATGATTTACATTAAACAATTCAGTGCAGTAGTAATACTCGTGGAAAATATTCAACCGACATTTTTATTGTTTTATGTGAATCCCACATGCGAGAAGTTGTTAACCTATAGTACATTAGTATTTTGAGTGGAGTAACTTAGATAACTTTAAGCCCTAATGTAGGGACCAACCATGGAACTTAATTAAATCACATCAGGTATCCAATAATATAAGCAGTGCATTAGTTTCAGGCTGGACGATGAAAATGATGTATGAAAGTTGGCGTCACCAGCTAAATTATTAAAACATTAATAACCTCTATTGCCCCACTGAAATTGAACTATACTGAAGATCTCAATGATGAATAGAATCTGGTCGTAACATGGAACTAATGACAAGAGACAGGAAGTGTTTTATATAAATATGAAATACATTGCCTGCGAGATACCTCCCATTATTATAATTCTGTTATAATAACGATAAATTATTTCTCTACGGGGATCTAAGTAATATTGGGATCTAAGCTGCTTATATGAATACAAAAAATCGATCCCTTTTAAAAATAAGATTTGATTCGATAATTGTCAGAGGTTTCGTATAGAAAACGTCTGACAACTCTATGAAAACTCTATTGGTGATAGTAATACTACAGAGGAAATGTGCATATTGATAAGTATTTTAATAATGGGTTCCATTTATTCGTAACATGATCAGATTTACTAAAATGCAGAACCGAATATTCCTGATAGAGTAATAACAGCAATTTGACGGAAACAAATAATTAGAAAGCAGTACCAAACGTTCAAATCAAAACAAAAGCTAAATTGGGTCTTCAAGCAATGTAAATTTACTGTTTTAAACAGCAAAATCAGGATGAAACTTTAATCCATTTGTTCTGATATGAACAATTTACCTTCGTTTTCTTGCTAAATATACACTGAGAACTGAACTAGATCATTGAAGTTAATTCTTTATAACAGCAACGTTTCACAACATTGGAATTTATCGATTTCGGTACTGTAATATTTAATATTGGGATCTAAGTAATATATCGGTCCCATTAAATTTTGAAAACCAATGAACAATCAGTTTCCTCATTATGCCAAATGCAAGAATTAAGTTGTGATTCTTGTAAAATGAATAAACTGTTTTTTTTTTCTCTCCTCCTAACGAAGAAATAATAAAACTATTTATAGATACAATTTTTCTTGTCGAAAAATCGACAGAGATCAAGAAGATAATTTATTTCATCGACGGTATTAAAGACGAACGCCTATGTGATGCCTCTGTATTCTTTCCATAAAATTGTGTGTGTGTAATTTAGTTTCTAAATCTGAATATGATCACATAGATAGGCTTATGTCGTTTACTTTTGTATATGGATTCATACTTTGTTCGCTGCACTCCACATTAAAAAAAAATACTCTAAAATAAATAGCTTAACAAGGAGTTCGTCATTATCCTGGTTATCACTGGATTGTTTTTATGAGAATTATTGAATTATTAGGAAAAAAACAAAATTTAATTATATCAAATTACTATGTAAGCTAGGAAGTGACCAAAATTCCTCAATTTTTAAGGAAATCTTAAAAATCTTAATGTCTATACAGTGTATTATGTACGAAGGTACACTTTTAATAAATAAGAAATAAATAAGAAAGTTTAATATTTTAGCAAGCAGGCTTTTAGATAAAAGATTATAGCTACTTTTAGTTTAAATAAACAATTGTTTATTGAGAATAGGATGAAAGATACTGATTTAATACATTAAAAAACTGACACTTGGAACTATTCAGGTTTGTGTCCTTAACTAATAAATAACTGTCATGCGTTAATTTTAATCTACTCTGATTTTTTTTAAAGAAAAAATCGGAATCTACAACATTTGTTTTGTTTTTCAGGTTATATTCTCCACCATAAACGTATTGGATCGCAGTGGGAGGAGACTCACTTAGCGGGAGACAGAACTAGTTATACGTATCACGATTTACAGTGTGGAACCACCTATTCTTTCTATTTAGTAGCTTTCAACAATGCTGGAAAAGGACCACCGAGCTCAGAAATATCTGCTAGAACAGATGGAGGAGGTAAGGTATAAAAATGAATTATTGATCAAAACTACATTTCATACATTAGGAAGTATTCCAAGACGACCAGTTAATATTTGCGACCAGTCATGACAAGCCAGTAAGATCTCATAATTCCAGAAAGGAAAAAAATAAAAGGAGGGAAACTATTCTGAAAGTTGTAAAGTACAATCGGTTTTTAAGAAAAATTTTCCAGTCAGAACCATGAAACATTTTAGATTTAAACAGTGACTAGAAAATGTATAAATTTCCTCCGGGAATTCTGATATATTTACTGGAACTTTATTCTTTTTACATAAAAATTTCTGCGCATTCCTTTAGAAATTTATGACCAGCTGTAAGTTTTATGAATCTCCAGCTATCTGTTCTCGAAATTCTTCGAGTGCATGGGAATTCACCTGCCATGCACGAGATATGAGTTCTTTAAGTAGCTTTTTCAAGTATTTTCACAATATGTACAAGAAAAAGACCCTAAGAACACTTCAAAAATCACGTTTTAAATACGCGTATATGAAAAGAAAACAAATCTGGATATGTTTTATTTTTACAACATACATCAATGGAGATGAAAACTACACGCGGTAGTCGATGGATTAAGGAGGGGAGGGAGTTCAAGTCTTCTGATAGCTGAAGCAAGGCTTGTTTTCTTTATCTTTCTTGGAAATATTTCAAAAGGATAACTACATGTATAACACTATATAATAGTATTTATAATCATTCATACATGCAAATAAGAAGTATGAAATAAAAAGCACTCGAACACAACACAGAAAATTAATAAATTCACTCTTCCTTTTCATGGCATATGCAGTAGAAATATTGCGTCGATTAAATTCACACTTTTATTACACAACCTGTATTTTGCTATTGGATGGACTCTGTCATAACTTAAATTATAAGTGAAAAATACCCTGAGAACTTCTGTTTAGGTTAATTACTGCCAAGAATGTACGTTCGGAACAGTATGGAATAATACACCATTACCAGATAAACATTGACCAAATCAGAAGCCATGAAAGTATGAGGTGCAAGCTGACATTCATAGATGTCAGAATGTAAAGGTGTCGGACTGATTTAGAAGATTGTTGTAAGTTACTTAGTCTATCAAATTATTCGTATCCTTAGTATACAAAAGAGTTCTGACGACACTGCTTCGAAAGAAAAATGATTCCGCAGATTAGACAGATATCAAAACATCTCAAAATAATTCTCTTTAGCTGCAAATTAATGGAGATTCAGAAATTGGATCTCCGTTAATTTTCAGGAACCAATCACAACTGCAGTAAGCCGCGGTATAAATGTTAATAAAACTGAAGTATAATCAGAAGTAGTAATCAGAATAATGCATAGTCATCATTGGAATGAAGAAGGGTTAAAAAAATCTCTTGTTTGGATAAACGTTATTGCCACAGTATGCTGCTCCAAAAATAGTCTTGGTCATGGAAGTGGGGGGGGGGGTATGAACGCCTCACTTAGGGGAGGAATGAAAGAGATACTCAGATATTATCATAAATCGATAAGACTGTCTACCAGAACAATCACAGCTGTAACTCAGATCAAAGGAAAGATGATTTATAACTTGTCCAAATGAATATAACATAGCAGGAGGATAATCAGAGCTTCGAAACAAGCGTCTAACTTAGTAAAAAGATAAAGGGAATATCAGTTAAAACAATGAAATCATACAAAGAAAATCAACAGAAATTGTACGAGTTAATTATGTAATTCCTCAAAAAAAAAAAAAAAATGCGCTTGGCTTACATTCATATATTTGTATAGCGAAATCACAAAACAAACTGGAAACCCAGAGAAAGTTATTATTATTTCTAACAAAATAATGCAAGATATTAAGTTATCAGCAATTTGGCACTAAAGTAATTGAATACTTCTTTCTCCAATATGTTCAGGGTATTCGGCATCGTCAGTCTGGATGGTGGAATAAAATGTATATCTACTTTCTACTCAACCAAAGTTTCATTTAGGTCTCTGAACAGGATATTGGTATTAATCCGCTATTAATACACTACAGATTTACAGCTTTTCTTGAATGAGTTCACAAAAATTAAAATTAATTATTAACTTGCACATGAAAATGTATAAGTGATGATATTTATCCTTAATTTTGAAGTTCCAAACTGGAAAGTATTTGGGTTATCATTGCATACTTTTTACATTTGTTTAAATAAACATAGTTTTCACCATATCGAATAATCAGTTGCACATTGGCTTTTTGAATTATTAGATTTAACATTTGACTTGCTCTGTTGTTAAAAAGTATTATTCAAATATTCAATAAACATTGAGTTTAAAATAACATTTTGTATAAACTAAAACAGATCTTTTACGTTACGAATGTTTTAAACTTTTCTCTTTATTTCACTACGTTAATGAAGCACAAAAAATTTAATTCGAAACTCGAAAAAAAATTAAATTCCATACTACTCCTACTCATTTGAATTAGTTATCTCTTCTTTCTAGAACCAATATTTCTTATACTAGGATAAGGGACATCCCCTTGACTATAATTTGTTCTTTAATAAGTGATTCCTCAAAGTTTATTTTTTAAAATAATTTACAGTTTACTATAAAATATTTTTCCCTTTCCGTTACATGAAAAATCCTTTGACTATAGATTTATGTTTCAATAAGAGAGTGCTCCTGATATATTTTTTTAATTTACAGTTTAATATAAATTAATTTCCTTTCCGTTACACGAAGTAATTTATAGTGTCCCTTCATATTAAATTTGATCAATGTTTTGCATTTGCAAGTTCAGTTGTTCAGGAAGAGAAATAAATGTGTTCATTTTCTTATAAGTTCATCATTTTAATTCTAAAAACAAATTCGATTAATTTGAAACGCTTAGCTCATAAGCTAAAATGTTGGATATAAAGCAAAACTTCGGTATGGGAGAAAATAAAAGTTTAATTGAGTGTAAAACAAATTGCCTGACAAGGTTATTAGCAATAAATTTCCTGTGAAAATATTACTTTCATTTTTGCAAAGAAAATGCTTTTTCGCATTTAACCGGCTGTAAATAAAATTGATTTACTGACACTTTTAATTAACTGTTAGCAAAGAAGTGAAGAATTATTGCATGGACCTAAAAACCGCATTCATAAAATATCATAATTTCATTTAGTGGGAAAAACATCGTAGCATTCTTTTGCTAATTAAAATTTCCTATATTCAACACCAATAAACAATGTAGTGAATCATTATCTCAACAAAATGATTGATTAGCACCGCAGTATTTGAATAGCTTTCGTAAATAATAATGATGATATATTTAATCATACCAAAAATAGCCGTACAAGTAGAGGGTTTCAAATAATGAGGAAAATGAAAAGAGATACAGCCGATTTTTATTTTCTGTAAAATGTTAGTTTTACAGCTTATCAGCTGCATTCAAAGATAATTGAATTAACAAATGCATATACGCTTTTAAAGGCAGATGTAAATTTATTATTTGAAAACGCCATGCTGTTTTAATACAAAGAATTGACGTGTTTAATCGTGCTTGTGACATAGTAAACTATTATTAGAAACATGCAGGCACAATCAAGAATTAATAATAAAGATTTTGCAGCTTTTTCGTTTGAAAATATCATGCCATCGTCAGTGCACAAGAAAATTCACAAAGTACTTTACGAACAATCAAGAGCCACGTTGTGAATTTGCTTGTGCACAGATGATGGCCTATTAGGTTCAGATCGAAATAGCTGAATAATAGTTATTATTATTAATTCTTGTGCCTACGAGTTTCTAGTAATAAAAAAGTGACGAATTTTTATAGATGCTATTAATACTTTATACCTCCCTATTATGAAAATGCTGCAATATGTGTAAGGGTTCAAGCATGATTATTTAAATATACTACTTAAACACGTTTTTTAAAAAATCAGAATTCGATTTTTCAAAATATCCAATATTTGTTTGATTTATTGCAACACAATTCGTGAATCGATACGAATATCCATAAATTCATGGAATATATTCTGGTAATAACTGTGTGTTAAGTTCCCAACTAATTACAGATCATTCGGAGGGGTGGGGGGGGGGGAGTTAAAATGTAGCATTTTCCAAACCAACTACAATAACAGAAAAGTGTTCAAAATATACTTTTCATAGAATTTCTCCTAACAGAAATGATATTTTATATATTTTAATGTATACTTTATATCTGATAATTGCATTATTCACAGTGTAGAATATTATTTAACCAGTAATTTAATTATGCTTCTTATTTTGAATTTATTATTTAGTAAAACAAATGTTTCCTGTGCACATTTTTATTGTGATCCTTCATTGAAATATTTATTCTTATAGTTCCAGTTGCTCCAGAGAAGACGAGATTATTGACTCTTAATTCTACTTTTGTGACCATTCACCTGAGCACATGGCAAAGCGGAGGTTGTCCTATAACTTTTTTTGTCATCCAGTATAAGCCACGAGGACAAAAGGAATGGACATTAATGTCAAATAACATAATCCCGGATCAACAAGATCTTATAATACCAGATCTCAGTCCCGGAACATGGTATTCCCTTTTAATGACAGCACACAACGAAGCAGGAGCCACTGATGAAAAATACATTTTTGCTACTTTGACTTTGGACGGAGGTAATTTGAAAGATTATGTAGATAAATGCTTTGATGAGGGCTGCGTTAAAATGATGAGAAAAGTTCATTAACATAACGAGTTAGAACAAGCGCTTATTAAGTTTCTTATTACCATAACTTAAAAATGTCGCGATTCCATTTACACCAGAATACTTATCATAAATAGAGCCTATTATCTTAATTACGGCTTAATGAAAGAAAATACACATTTGAAACAATAGCTAAAAGTATATTTAATTAAGGATATGTTTTAAGACATAACACACTGCTAAACTTTATTGTTGGCAATATAATGGAAAGTGGAACAAAGACTTTTCTTATTTTCCATCGAATACTTTAGGGAATGGACTGTTTTAATGCTTAATGAAATCGGTGAATATCAGGGATTCCATTAAATGTCACTTTCTCCATTTTGCTGATCATTAATGATATATTCCGATGGCGACTTTATTCTTTACACGGAAGGGATATCCTCATTGACTTAGGGAGCTGAAGTGATTTTAAATGTTCTCCGGAGCAGAATTCCTGGAGTATTTAATCCTCATCTTACCAAGTTGACTTTGATATAATTTGTTTTAAGCAAATAAAATTTTGTTTCTTTTTTCCATTTACTGTCATGTCAATATTTGAAAAGCTAGATGTTATCATAACGTTATGCAAAATTGATGTTTTAAGTGATTTACTTCGTGATTCGAAAGAGTACGAAGACTTATTTAGTATAGTATAACTGTTGTTTAGAAGTGTACAGGATTTATTCACATATGAAGTTTTATTTAAACTTATATCAATTAAGTTTCAACTCTCAAAGGGTATCGAAAGCTTTGATAAAATCAATAACCTCCTTCATAGATTTTACTGAAGCTTATTTTTATTGACTCAACAAGGCTTTTGATTCTGTTGATAAGCAAAACTTGCAGAAACTGTAAGAGCTTATGGAATGCGTGACAAACTATAAGCATTATGATGACTGCCTTACATAATAACAGTGAGGCTTGTATTAACGTTGAAAAGGCTTATAGTGAATCGTTTAAAGTAATAACACAAAATCGCAGGATTATCTCCTGTGACTTTTTCTATTTATTCTTGTAATTTAATTTGTGATGAAAAAGACGGAAAGGGAATGATTTGGAATTAAAGTGGCCTCAAGTATCTTACAGTACTTGATCTGGATTGTGCTGATAATTTGGATTTATTCACAAATTATAATGTGGAAGAAATGAACTCCATATTTTTGCAATTGATGATGCTGGGACTCAAATAGGTTTGACTATCGGTATTAAGAAAACGAAGCTACGAAGACAGGTGATAAAGATGAGATCTCTCTTTTCTAAAGAATATATAATAGAAAAAAATCTCATTTCATTTACCTTAGGAGCTGTGCAATCGATATTAGTGAAGTGAGGAATGAAGTGGATAGCAGATTACGGATGATATCAGGAGTGTTCAAAAATATGGATAGTTGGGAAAGATGTAGACTTGATGCTTTTAATCAACGGTGTTTAAGGAGTGTTTCGGGGTTACGATAGTTTATCGTAACCCCGAAACCCATGACTAATGATATTTGTTGGATGAATGATAATCGCCTTTTAGTTCTGTCCTGTGTAAGGAAAGGATGTGATGGCTCAGCTATGTCCTCAGAATGCAAGACATTCTGATGGTCAACAAGGTGATGTATGTTCAGTGGTCCAGAAAGTGTTCGGGTAAGAGGTAGGTCCGGAATTAAATGGATCGACAATCTCAAACAAGACATTTAACATTAATACATGAATCGATAGCGTTCGCTCAGGACAGATACACGTTGTGTAGGAAGCTATTCCATCTGATCAGATCTTCGTGAACTCTTGGTTGCTCGACATATGTATTTCGAAATGAAAATTTTTGACATTCGGTTTTAAAATTAAATAAATGCTTTAATATCTCGTTGCTGAATGACGAAAGTGAAATCCTTCTTCCTGAAAAGCTGTTTATTACTAATTTTGGGAAAAAATTAGTATATCTGAACTTCCGGGCATTGCTACATTACAAGGTATTTTGATTATTAACTTCGATTAATATGATAGTCAAATTTATTTGCTTTCCATAGACTTTCAAATTCTAAATGTTCCACATTACTATACTCAAGCGCTCGACATAAGCTTTAAACATTCCATTCAAAGGCATTTCAGATGTAACAAACTTTGTGTGATCTGAACCAAGCCATTCTGAACCTTCATGAAGATCACTATTTTTTTTTTTTTTTTAAATATGTCACCAGTAAAGAAGAGCAAAACACTTAGCTCCTTATTCTGATAAAAACCTAAAGTAATCTTAGATTCTCACAGTTTGAGAATCTAAGATTACCTTAGATTCTCAAAGTTTGAGAATCTAATGTAGTTAAGAACTCATCGTTTCCACAAAAGGAAATTATGTGAAATATATCAATGTCTATTCTTGTTAAAATACTTATCATATTGTACGCAAGATTTAAGAGGTGGAAATTTTCACAATGCTCTCCAACATTGGTCAAATCATTACCCCTTTATACAACTCTGCATTCGCTGATACGACGGTTTTAGCGACATGATGCTCCTTTGAATTAACCGATGCGCAGTTTTCATGACCTGTTTATTTACGACGTCATTACTTGCTACGTCTGTTTGTGTTTTGGTGTTTCGCTGTGAATTATAAACATGTTCATAACTTATTTTTTATTGTTAATAATGGCGGATAAAATTCAAAATGAGGGTGCTGTTACTTTTACTGAAAAGAAAATGCGTAAAACTGTTGCATTAGATACTAAGATTAAATTTTTAAATTTAATGACGGTACCGAACACTGAGATGGCTTTCAAGCTAAACTTACTACGCAGTAAGTTTAGCCTGAAAACTGAAACTGTTACAGTTGTTTAAAACAAAGTTCTTAGTAAAATGAAAAATACTTCACTAGTTAGTAGTGCAGTTGCCCATAAACGTGACAAGCTTATTGTTGCAATATAATAATAATAATAATAATAATAATAATAATGGTGTACTATTCATAAGAACCTTTTCATTTGCGAAAATTATTCTGAATTTTTCGTTTGCATATCTCACGTAAAAATGCGTTATTTATGACATTTATGAACATCTATGACTGCTCAGAAACCTTATTAAACCAATACATGTATCAACAAGAGGAAAAAAATAGATAGTGATTCTCTATACGAGAGTGGTCTGGAATCTGACTTGTATGACCGGAGTATGGCTCTATTTTATGAGACTATTACTCTTGCATTGTTACTGTCCCGTACTCTACCTGAACTAAAAAATGATTGAGATGTCTAGTTATGTATGTAGTTATCAAATGTCCAGCAGTCATATTTATAAACAATGTGTGTCGTTCATTAATAGCGTTATATAGCACATGCAAAGTTTTGGGCGTCATACATGGTACTCAATAACATAATGGCTATGAAATTTTTCATTAGTTCCTTTTAAATTTTATTTGTGCAGACAGTTCACATGTAGATAAAACTGTTGTAGAAATAAATATTCTTTTATTTAATTTATATCGTTTATTATACATGGCACTACGAAGATCAATATATTCTTCTTTTTTCCCTTTAATTCATGCTTTTATTTTATTATTTCTCTATAGAACCACCTCCTCATCCATCGGAAATCACAGGGATTCACAGTGATCTCTACCGTCATATGACAGTGACCGTTCCAGTTGTAAGTTCATCTGTTGTATTAATAATTGTTCTTCTTGCTCTATATGTGATAACACGAAAAAGAGTGTCACAACCAAGGCAGCATACACCTGACGGTACGTATTTGTTACTTTCGTATGTAAGTTTAATTCCATGTATGGCCATGATAAACATGCTACTGATTGCATTCCTAACAACCTTCAATTTAAATCAGTATTAATTTTCGTACATAAAAATATTTTTTTCTGATTAGAAGACAAATTGCATGATCATGTTCTATTCATAAACAACATTATACATTGAAGGCATTTGGAGCCCATCAACCACTTCATTACCTTAGTTTCTAGAATTGAATTGAAGAAACATTTATATTCATTTATGTCTGACTGGAAAAGCGCTAAATGCATTATCCTGAACACTGCCATTCTTGATGTCAGTCTCATGTAATATTTGAAATTTGGGAAATAACAGTAATCTACAGAGTTCAGTAAACCGCTTTTGCTTACAAAAAAATGATATCTTTTAATCTCCATATTTTGGTAAGATCCTTCAACCACACAGTTTCTCAACTCAGTGTTTGGAATAGTCAAGCTGCCTGTCTAAATATTTAATCAAAGCAAGCTGACACTAATAGTGGCTAACGCAATTTTGTCTTATTTCATTAGCAGAAACTTTACATATAGACATAAAATCTTACTAATATATGTTCCAATAATACAGACTTATTGTGCAAGAAACGTATGTGAAACTAAAGCTAATATCCTACTGAAATATCTGTGACTTTCCCATCATTTTTATCTTAAGAGAATTCGCAAAAAGAAGAAATTTGAAGACCTCTTAAATAATTTAAAGTAAAGCAACTTAAAGTATTCATATATATAAATGAAAAATATCAATATCATTAAATAAGCTAAAGATGAAAATAAAGAAAAGAGTTAACAGAGGTAGAAGATAAAAATTGAAAAGGGGCGAAGAGAAACAGACTTGTAGTCAGAGAACAGCTAACAGGCATTAGAATTTTAATAGATAAAAGTAATTCATTCATTCATTCATTCCTAAGCATAATAACAGCAATATTTGCTCTGAAGTGCTTGTTTATAGTATCAAATATGTTCATATACAATGAAATTTTATTGAAATGCTAAACCATCCCAAACATTAGGTATTTTATTTAATCTCTTAACATTAGCTGTATTAATTTTAACATCATAACGTTTATTGGCCGAGTGGTCAACAAATATGTAGTCCAACCAACGAACAGGATTCAATGTGGTAATGAATGTTTGTCTTAATGATAGCAATCTTTGTCATGATGATAGCAATGTTTGTATATTAACTGAGTATCAGTGTTGAAAAATGGAGGTGACTTTTTTATAATATTTTATTTTGAATTGAAACAACTTCTGCCATCCTATATATTTCTCCAAATGTGTGACTCTGGCATCTCTTCTCCAATCTGGTTTCACTTCTAATATCCACATTATCAGTTAACTCATATCTTGCTTCATGGCTGAAGTGTTCACACTTTCAGCAAGGACTTCACATTCCTGTATTTTTGTACGAATTTCAACTTCGGAAGCCTTTATCATCTACCTTTTACACTCAGTCTCTCTTAATAAAAGATCCACTATCTATGTTCATGTGCTTATATATATATATATATATATATATATATATACACGCACATTTTCTAATGCTTTCCTCTCAGAAAATTTAATATATTTTCCATTTCCAAACAGTTGTACCGGCTGCCTGCTGGAATATCGCTAGATTCAATTTTTTTTTCTCTATGGAAAAGTGCATTCTGATTTCATTAAACTTTTTTTTAGTATAGTGTACACAGTTTACTATACCTTGGAATATATAAATATATATATTTTTTAATTTATATTTTTGTGGAGTGACTGTTTTATAGGATGTAGTTCTTCACAGATACGGTTCTGAGGCTCTGCGCTTTTTAGAGGCCTCTAAACAAAGATGAAGAGTCATGTCTACATATTCAGTTTACTGAAAGGCATAATATCAATCCAACGTCTTATCTTGGTAATTAACTGAATATAGGAACAATGGATATTTGAACGCTATTGAAGATTCCGCTCTCATAGTAGTTTAGTATGATCAACTTCGCTGAGGTTGAAATTGATAGCTTTATCTACAAGACGCCGATCTCATTGAATGGTTCTAACATTTTTCATTTATTTTTTGCTTTACACAGCAAAATGAAATTTAATCGTGAAGTAAAGGGAAGCAGCGTCAGTAGCTGCTGTTGAATAAGAATAGTATATGGATAACAAAATTTGAACATGTGGATCATAAGTTCTTAGATAAAATGAGATGAGTAAGAGAATATTCATTTAATTTAGAAATAAAATTGATTTTTAAATGTTCAGTAAAATAAAATGTGCTACTGATATCGACACTCCGATTAAAATTTAATAATATCAAGTCTTTATTTCTCGGTAGAATTATTTAGGTTGCCAAGAACAGGTTTAGTAACGAATTTAAGTTTAATAGTCAAATTTACACAATGTTTAAATATAAGTTTGTTATTGAAATACGCGAATTAAACGTTCTTCCCACTTCACCTGCTAAATACTTCCAGAGAATATTAACTACGGCATTACGTCTGCATTGACACATTGATAAAACACACTGAAACATAAACGATTTTAACAGACTCGCTATTTTTACTTATCTGGTATTGATCTTGCATTCTAGATTTTGATAATGTGTAATGTTCAGTGAACAAGGCTCTTTTGTTATTATTTTGGATTATTCAAGATATTTTATAGCCAAATTAACTAATAGAAAATGCATCATTGAACAAATTTTCGTTATGGAATCATTTCTAAGAATAATTTCGGAAATAAGTTAAAATTCAAAACATGAATCACCACATATAATGATTCATGTTTTACTACTATTTTATGTAATAATATAAAACAGTACTAGTCTAGTGTGTATATGGTCCTCTTCTGAAAAATGCGAAATCACGTGGTAGACAACCATAAAATTGGCGACGAATCGTATGAAGAGACGCTTTATAATAAAACGAAAATTAACAATTAGCATGAGCACTGATTACTTGATCAGATGTAATTATAATAAAGATGTTTCTGTACTTAAATGCATAAATACTTATTAAAACATTATACAATATAAATAATTTCTTTCTATTTAGACATGTATGTCCTGTTTCATTCCATACATTATGTGAAAATAGTCTCATAGCACTTACTGTTGTATAAAAATTGTGTTGAAGTGTCACAGGACATGTTAAAATATTCATTTCATCTTCCAGTTAACATATTAAGCTCTACGGAGCTGTCAATGCCAAGTAACTTGAATTCATGTAACCCTAATTAGTATCCCTATAGGACAGGTGATTTTGTCCAATGTCTGTCAACTGAGGATGTTCTCCGGTTTTCAGAATTGTGAAAAGAAAAACCTTGTCACCTCCATGAGACAAGCTAACTCATTTTCATTTTGTATAAGTATTTCTCCGATTCCGAGAAAAATTAAAAACAAGGTATTGCCAACCATGGTGTATTGTCGCTACTTATTAAGATAAGGATGATTTCTCAGTTCTGAAATATGCCATAAATTCAAAACTTTTCCTGGATGCGATTGCTGTTATATAGTAGTGAAAATGAGAGAAAAATGTGCTTCAATAATGCTTTCTATCCGTACTATTAAAGAGCCTACTGTGTTCGATCATATCTAACAAAATATTGTAGTGAAAATGTTTAGAAAGAAAACCAGTCAGAGGAAGACAGTTAAATGTGGAGAAATTCTGTGATCGAATATATTGTTTCAAAATGCGCATTTTCTGCAGTTTGAGTGGAAAACGAAACAGAACAAGAATTTTTATAAAAGTTGATAAAAGAAATTCAATGACGAAAAGGAAATATCGGAAAAACTTGGAATCCGTATTGGAAATAAGCTAAATCTGACTTTTACGAAAGCTAAAGAAATTTAGAATCTAGTATTTTATTCATTTTTTTACTAGTATTAAATAAACTATTGACAGCAAGAGTAGACAGGACGAGCACCACTGTTAAAAATTGAACAAGAACTTTTTCCTATAGTGTACGTCTGTCTAGAAACTCTTTCAAATGTGGGACCCATGCTACAGAATGACAGAGATAAACGTATATTTCATAGCTGGAAATGAAATATTCATCTAAAAAAAGCCGACTTTGCTCACCTACATAACTTCTACATTCTTCCTAATGGAGAAAAGAATAGACGTGACTAGAGAGCAGTAATGTACCACGCTGCCTATTGCATTCAATCATGCTTTTTCCTTTCATGTTTGGCATTGTGCAGAAGCTCGATCAACTTTCATATGCGAACCGCGCTATGTGTAGAACTAGCTGTGTAACATGAAAAAAGCATAAAATAGTTTGGAAGAAAATTATAAATATGCAGAAAAATAAAGTAATATAATATATATCATTTACAGAACTTTTCTGACACAAGCATTCCATGCTTAATACTATTTTTCTTAATACATAAACGCATTACGTCTCTTATTATAATCACATTTTAACTTTTATATTCACAGATATAATAGAGTTGCGATTAATCGAATAAAAGAACAGTCAACAGCTTTTATTGGTCTGCTGGTGAATATGAGTTTACAGGAACACAGAATGGGTTCCTGTAAACAAAATGTTTAACACATCTTCGCCACACAAAATAACAATTTTTTTCTTATTTATTTCTTTCAATTAACCAGCTATCCTCGGGTTCTCCTCACCCCGGCTAATTGTGACTTCACTGTATATGCATTACAATTTGGAAGAACACCCCCACAAAGTAATCCTTTTTTGTACTCTTCTTTATTTATTTTATTTTATTTTTTATTTTTTTGTAGCTCCTAGCCACAATTTTTTTTTTTTTTTTTTTTTTTTGTAAACTTCCAGTATATTAGTAAAATTTAAAAATAAATTCCTTCGGTGAGCCAAGAAATTTGTTTATTAATTTTAATATTTATTTTAAAAAAAAAATCTTTAATGCATTTCTTCAATATTTCATCCTGGAAATTACGGTCCGAAATACAAATTAGTTTCATACAAGGTAGAAAATGCAAACGATGAAATGATTTGAAACAACGGGAGCTGTGTGATGTTATACATGACACAACGCAAAGACATTACTGAGGAGACATTATTTATTTATAAATCCATTTATTTAATTTAAGTTATAATTATTTATAATAAATTACAAGTATAATTTAATTTAATTAATTTTTACGTGCTTTTGAAACTGCGCTAGAGAACTAACACGGAACTTATTCAAGCCACTTCAGCCCTACAAATAGTGGGCGTGTCCTCACAGCGGGAGTGAAATTCCTCTCCCACCTAAAGACAATCACAACCATCCATGCCCATGGCTAAATTCGAACCTACAGTTTGGAAAGAGGATAGGTTAACAACTTGGCCAACCAGATCCTTAAAAAGTAATAAAATAAATCCCAGAGGCACCGCTGGAAACGAACCCACAATTTCCTGGTTTATTTCTTTTGTTGCAGAAAAGTATACGTCAATCAGTTTCTTTGTCAAAAAACATACAGCCAATGTTTTATTATTATCTGTTTTTTTCTTATAATTATCGTCTTTTCTTGATTATTATTTAAGAAAGAGATGATAATTTAACCATCCCTTTAACTATTTAAGAGATCCAGTTTACAAATTCCTTAATTTGATTTCTCTTGACTAATACACGAAATTAGAATACCGGACATGTTTGCATTTCATTTAAAAACTTACAACGGAAATTTCCAAGTTTCGTTCTAGTGCATAATAAGTTCCACTGCGAAGTGTGTTGGACACCGAAACAACTGTTGAGGTACAATATCAAACGCAAATGTTTCTGTCATTGATGGATTCGTGGTCCTAGTGAAGCAATGATCCAGATATGCTCTTCTGCTTTACTGAGCAGAATTAAAAGGTTTACTGTTTGTTGAAGTGAAACACATCTCCAGTAAAGCCATAACGTCATAAACTTTGTCTCATTAATCATATTTTCGTGCTAAGAACTTCCAAACTTTGAAAAGATGCGTGTAAAAATAATAAAAGCAATAAATGGTTAGGCAAATCGTGTGTCTGATAATAATGCATACATTGTTTAAGCGCGTTTCAAGCAGACAACCGACTCCATTAAAGGGCATTAGCACTTATCTCCCAAACAATACAGATAAGAAAGAACAGCCTTACTTTTCAGCATTCACTGAAGTGAATGTTACCGAAATGCTAAATAACGGTCATTATCTAATAATTTCCCATGACTATTATAGTATATTTTTGTTTTGCTGGCAGAAACAATAAAGTGATAATATATAAAGACAATGTTTTCAAGAACAACTCATTGTCCACTTCATTATGTCGAGTACTAAGAAACTCGTTTGAAAGAGCTTAGAACAACAAAATTTTGCTGTTCAATCTTATTTTTTATGCATCCCGCTCACGTAAGGTTGTAAACCTCTAGTACCATGGATGACGCTATGGATCTTTTGTATTTATTTATAAATTTAGTATTTTCATTATCCGGAAACTGTGATTCAGAGAATAAACATGGAATCTTCAATAAGTGGGGCAGTAGTATCACCTTATTGTAAATTAATTGGTTAGTTTTTCAAATAAATACAGAATAAAATATTGAAGAAACATTTTGATATGATATTTTTTAATTGAAAAGACTTCTCAGCCATTATACGGAATGTCAGGTGACTAAAGTAGTACCACAGCGTGTAGAATTGGGTACAGCGGGTCATGATAGAAAGTTAACTTATACCCAGTGCCATAACGAGGGCGTAGCGAAAGAGGCGCCGCCTATGGGCGCAACTAGGTTAGGGGCGTAAAACATAAAAATAAATAGATATAAACGTTTGCTATTTTATATCGTATTTTTAAATTTCGACAATACGCCGCTTTAGACACACAAATTCTGCAACACACTGCAACTCATTTTGATGGGGTTAATAGTCGGTATTTAACATATTGCATTTAGTAACATTTAACTTGTTACATTCAAAGTTTTGTCATTTTTGGGTTAGGGTGGCGCAAGTTAGACACTTGCCACAGGCTCTTCCTACCCTCGTTACTGTACTGCTTATACCTAAATGATATTTCTGGTATTACATGAATTTCGCCCGAAAGCAGTCTAGTAAGTCTGATGGCGAAAAATACTTCATTACGTAATTATCGAATTTAAGGATTTTCAAACGTTTAGGAATTGATGTTCTCTTTCATCTTTTATTTGTTCTGTTTTTTTTTTTTTTTTTTAATTCTGATAAGATCTTAGTTCTTCCTTTATCACAGAAGACCTCACAAGTATTGCTCATGATTGCCATGCTAACAGTTAACAAAATAAAACGAATAAAAATAAATGGAACTTTCATTGTATACAAGAACTCTCGTATATGTCATCACTGCATTCTTAGTTGCTAGAAAACGTTTTAACCGAATTTTTAGATATTTTATCACTTTGTTCTCTCAGCAGGATTCCAAGTTCACTTAACACTTGACCAAAATAGAACTGCTAATGTGGTATAGGTCTACAAATTTTAATGGATGAGATCGCGAAAATATCACGAAATGCAACATAAGATTAAAATTTTCAATGGCGAAGTTTTTCGCCATTAGAAAAGCTGTCCTTGCACATTATGCCGTTGTGTGCTGACATTTTTACTATCAACGTCCCAATGTGTTTAAAAAGTCTCATCAAAGTGAATTTGTTTTCTGATTATTTTATTAAATTATCAGTCAGTAAAACCCTTAAATCCTGCTGTAATAAAATTGTAGGGCTATATAACATAACAATGATAGTTGTATCTCTATATGTGAAGAAACTTTTAAACAATTCTAGTCATTTTATATACATTAATACATCGTAGAAGCAGGCAGGACAAAACTGCCTAAAAGAAAATATGAAACCTTAAACTGAGTTGTGGAAGTTCGTCTCCTTTCTTTAAAGTTCTTATTCGTAATGCAGTCTACTACCAGTTATGCACGTCTTAGTTCAAGCTGGGGTATTCAGCATCAAAAGATGGTCTTTATTTTATCCCTGTTCTGTCCCGATAAAAAGCTCACGCACCTATGAAAATATCATGATTGCGAACAGCTGCTAAATTTTTGGAAGGACATAAACCTATACTTTCAATATTAGATGGCATTAGAGCCTGGTAAAGATAGTTTAGGATTGTTCATTATCTGCTTCTTTCTGCATATAAATGCCCTGGTTGCTCTTTTGAAATGCAATGATTCTTTACTAAACTAAACAAAATAACATAAAAAAGATTTCAACATTCATATTTGATGCAGATTTCCTCTTCTAAAGAAATGCCAATGGTGTATTATTATTATCTATAGGTAATAATTTGCATCGTCATGGTCCTTATTAGTTTTATTGTATATCCCTGTTGCCTTAATGTCGCAGAACAGCTTTCGCATTATCCATCTATAACTTATTTTTGTGGACTCAGCTTCCTTGGTATATCCCCAAAAATGTAATAACAGCACACAATCACGAAGGTGTTTAATTAGTGCGAATAGTTTTTGTTACAATTTGCAACATAATACAAAGTATCATGTTACTATGTTTTCTATTCTTCAAGGGTTATAGAATTATCGTTTTACGTATTTTAATAAGTAATATGTTTTGTGCTAGGTGCAGATAATTCTCAGCCAGTGAAAGGAGAAAATGTCTCTCTTTCGGTGACCTCCGACCACACGCAAGATCCTGTATATATTGCAGCGCCATACGATAATAACAGAAGCTCAATGTATCACAGAGAACAAGGCTCATCTTACAGAATCCCTCATGTGGAAAACTTAGCTTTGTTTGAAAAGACTCGTAGTGAATATAATTATGACATTCCCTATCCTGCTAGGCAGGTACGTATGGTCATTCTGGTTAAGGAAATAAGTTAATTATTCTCTTTCGTAAAGCGATTCTAGTGGGGAGAGAGAGAGAGATCGGGCTTTCTCTTATCTAAGTATATTTAACTACGCGAAGCAACATTAATAAACCTTGTGACAACTTATTTTCTTGAATTACAGTTGACAGTCCATTATATAACATATCATAATCTTACTATCAAAGCATCTTGGCTAATTTTTAGTTAAATACGCATAAATAGTAATAATAATCAGACTTTTCAAAGTCTTTAAATTGCAGTGTATCATAATTAGTAAATCAGAGAAATTCTGGCGTGTTTTGATATCGAAAAAAAAAATCATGAAAAGCTCTAAACTAAAACATTAGAATTTATCTTTTCAGCATAAGCTATGTATTATCCATAACTTATCATCATCTTCATAATTATTATCGAAGTATTAAAAATATCAAGAAAATATTCTATAATTAATAAATAAATATATCTAACGATACTTCATCCAATGATAATATGATCAGGAGTTAACAAAAGCCTAACAACATAGTCATTATTGTCATCGATAAATTTAAACGAGATATTTAACGAACAATATCATAGTGTAATAATTCGTTAATTTTGGCACCGGACTCAGACTTAAAACTGACAGGTGCCTTTCTAAAGGTAGGTGTATTTTGTTAACTCGCAAAGATGTAATCTACACTGATAACGAAATATGGAGTATAATGTAATTATTAAAGTAGTTCATGTATATGTTATTAATCTGAGAAATTCAGAAAGAATGCTTGTGCTTCTGTGCACAAACGAGTGTTCGTTTTCAGTAATGGCAGTTAATTCTATTGTGGAGTGCATTGATTCTATTAACAAACATATGTAGGTTTTCTAAGTTGTCCTTCCAAAAGATGAAGATATCATCCACATATCATGAAAAGGTCTGCACATGGTGGCGACAGAAGGCTGCCCATGGCTAGGCCTTCTAATTGTTTGTATAACTTGTTAACTTTGAAAAAATTTGATTGTAGCCAATGCTTGAAGATCTTTGTAATATCTGTAGGAAAGAGATCTTTGATAATTTTCATTACTACTTCTACTGGCACATTCGTGCGTCTAGACTGGCCATTACGTCTGTTTATGTTATTTTAATGTTTTTGAGTTTGTCCACAAAGTGTTGAGAATTTTTTAAGTAGGACTCTGTTTGTCTAATTTTTCCCTTAAGTAAGTTCGCTAGGTGCTTAGCCAATAGGTACGTTGGGGAGGACCTGCCATCCACAATCGGACGAAGTGGCACTTCTTCTTTATGCACTTTAGGCGCTCCATACAGTCTAGCAGTAATGGAATATGAGGATTTAAGTTTTCGTTTTAGTTCTTCAGGTCAAGAATTCATGTTACGGATCAGGAAGTTTGTCTCATTGTGGTTCTTCATGGTAGTATCTCTGTTGATGATTTTGTACGTGGAACTGTCAGATAATAAGTCGTTTATCTTCTTAAACTAGTCTTTTGAGTTAAGTATAACAGTGGCATTCCCCTTGTCTGCTTTCGTTATTATTATTTCTTTGTTCTTCCTCAAGTTTCGAATAGCTTTCCTATCATAAGAGTGGTATTCAGTTGTGTTTGTTTTTCTGTTGCTAGGATGATAGTGCTTTTGAATCTAATATCGTTGGCTACACCTCGTGGTAGTGGGTAGAGACTTTTTTCAATTCCACACATAAAGTCCATTTTTGGTATGTAATTAGGAGTGATTGAAAAGTTAAAACCTTTCTTTAGAATCTCTGATTCATTTTTCGAAAGGCAGTGAGTCGACAAGTTGAAAATCACTTTGTTAACTGGGAGGCCTTTGTGTGTCTGGTATTTTTTCTTGTACAGTTCATTAAATTTGAAACATGAATCAGAGATTCTAAAGAAAGGTTTCAACTTTTCACTCACTCCTAATTACATACCAAAAATGGACTTTATGTCTGGAATTGAAAAACGTTTCTACCCACTACTACAAGGTGTAGCCAACGATATTAGATTCAAAAGCACTATCATCTTAGCAACAGAAAAACAAACACAACTGAATACCACTCTTATGATAGGAAAGCTATTCAGAACTTGAGGAAGAACAAAGAAATAATAATAACGAAAGCAGACAAGGAGATTTCCACCGTTATACTTAACTCAAAAGACTATTTTAAGAAGATAAACGACATACTATCTGACAGTTCCACGTACAAAATCCTCAACAGAGATCCTACCATGAAGAACCACAATGAGACAAACTTCCTGATCCGTAACATGAATTCTTGGCCTGAAGAACTAAAACGAAAACTTAAATCCTCACATCCCATTACTCCTAGACTGTATGGGGTGCCTAAAGTGCATAAAGAAGAAGTGCCACTTCGTCCGATTGTGGATGGCAGGTCCTCCCCAACGTACCTATTGGCTAAGCACCTAGCGAACTTACTTAAGGGAAAAATTAGACAAACAGAGTCCTACTTAAAAAATTCTCAACACTTTGTGGACAAACTCAAAAACGTTAAAATAACACAAACAGACATAATGGCCAGTCTAGACGTAGTGTCCTTGTTCACGAATATACCAGTAGAAGAAGTAATGAAAATTATCAAAGATCTCTTTCCTGCAGATATTACAAAGATGTTCATGCATTGCCTACAATCAAATTTTTTCAAAGTTAATAACAAGTTATACAAACAATTGGAAGGCCTAGCCATGGGCAGCCCTCTGTCGCCACGATGTGCAGACCTTTTTATGGAGAAATTTGAAGATGAAATCTTCACCAGCATTATTCCTAAACCTTCTATATGTGGAGATATGTGATGATATCTTCATCATAAATGAAGGACAAATTAGGCAGTTAATTCTGTGACAATATTCATCCATATATACATATATGGATGAATATTATTTATATATATATATATATATCAACCAAACACATAGAGATTATAAAACACCTTATGCCCGAAATGTTTAACAATAATCTTTTTTTTTTTTTTTGCTGTATAAAGGTGTTTTCAACTACTGTTATAAGAAAAGTGTTTCATAGCAATAATCATATTGTATTAATTGCATTTTATACAATTACCTAATACCGTAACTTTATTATATCTTGTCGTATAAACATTTCGAAACCAATTCATCCAATAATTTGTGAAATATTTAACCTTCAAATAAAATTGCGTATATTTTATTTTTAAACTAGAAATAACCTCTCAATTATATGGCAATAACAAAATAAGTAAAGCATACGCCATTTGCTTTAATATTAGATTGGTACATACAAATGGTAGCATGCCTGCTGCCAAAAATTCTATCCTTGTTGTCAATATTTTCATTAATAAATGTAATATACAATCCATATAAGGATTAGAATACTCATGAGTTTATACATGTTTCGCATAAGACAGAAACTAACAGTATGTTATATTGCAGACAGAAAAGAGATGTAGTCCATATGAATCCGTAGGTGTATACCGTCCATCCAGCCAGAGAGGCAAGTTTTATCTAACTGAAGAGTGAAATTTCGTTCATAATTTGATGCTATTTCGTTTTAGTAATAGCTATATTCTAATATATAATAACGTGTTATAAACGATTTCATAAAAATTGGTTATATACGGTAAAGTAATAGCTAATTCTAACTGAGATCTTAACTACAATAAATAAAGCCACATACATCAGTTTTAAAAAAATCGAAACAGTTTCTTCAAGACCAATTTCTGTAGCTTCTAGAAAAGTCGTCGTCGAAGGCAAAGGGTAATAGTGAAAATTCTGCGACTGTCATATATTACTATGACACATAGGAGACATTCCTGACAGTTAATCTAATATCTGTAGCTCATAAAATCGAACTTTTTTTCCTATGAAGAACACAACAGGAATTTAGCTCATCTTTTTATTATTAACTTTCACACTGTCTATGTAAAACAATATATTTCTCTGAAAAATATAAAAATATATGCATATTCCTTTACTGTAGTCATTAGTTATTGCAATGATAAATATTAAAAATATAAATTTTGTCGTCTTGAGAAATAATTCATCATTTTCAAACATGCTAGAGTTAATTCCTTAAATATGCAATTTTCACAGTAGAAAAGGAGTAATCAAGTTATTAATTCAAAGCATTTCTTACTTAAAAAAAAAAATGAATTACAACATTCTAAAAAAGACTTGAGCTATACACTAGGTATACGCAAACGACACCATTTTCAAACTAAATAAAGATGCTATTAAAATAAACAAATGGAATGTTGATCAAAGAAAATGTGACTATTAACTTCTGGATAATCTCTTAACAAAGTTAATAAAAAGATTAAGCCAATGGCAAGGAAGTATTTTAATTTTAATATGTAGGCGCATGATAAGTTTCTCTCCTGACATTATGAAACATCTTCCCCCTGCAGATTAAAGAACTAAAGAAAGCATGATTTCATTTGACTGTCAATTTTCTGAACATCGAATCTAAGTATCTCCTGGTGGTAGAGCTCTCTTGTTTCGTTGTACTGCACT
Source organism: Typopeltis vanoorti (assembly GCF_054136105.1). Classification (NCBI taxonomy): domain Eukaryota; kingdom Metazoa; phylum Arthropoda; class Arachnida; order Uropygi; family Thelyphonidae; genus Typopeltis; species Typopeltis vanoorti. The sequence continues at coordinate 4,448,463 of NC_143569.1, forward strand.
GTCATTATCAGCTTTTAATGTACTTATTCTGCAGGAAACACACCTTTTCACTTTATTTCTTTCTTCTTTTTTCTTTTTTGTAAAGTTGTCTGTTTCAAAGTGCTTAGATAAGGTTCACAGCGTGCGTGCTTTACATGTGTTGTCTCATTAATCTCGTCTTTTGTATATGTGCATGCGTCGCTCACGTGTGATTAATGATCCTATCATTTACTTTGCTGCTTCACCGCATCCATTTCATCTATGCGTTCTTCAAGAATAGCAACTTCATCCAAAGTTTGGAATGAATTATTCTACATGTTTTACATCGATATTTTACATGTCGATCAGTGAATACATCCAAAACAGCTCAGTTTCTAGATGTTTCAATGAATTTCTTCAATATTTCAAAGAATTTCCCTAATCCAAGGTTTATTTCAGATTTATAAAATAAATTAAATCAAATTGCATATTCTTTGGATTATCATGTGACTTATTTCTCATTATCGTATACATATAGTTGAAATGTTCTAATTTTTATGCATCAACGTCTATAAAAACTTCATAATGCGGTTTATCCCATTTCCATATATCCACTAAAATAATTTTTAGAATATGTAAATGTGGGATTGGTTACTATGAACGAGATCTTTCTAAACATGGAAAATATTTTATTATTACTCACAATAAAGGGAGTAAGAGCTTTTTGTTTTCTCTTGATGCTTAATTTCCGTTATATCCAGTTAAGCAGATTTAAGAGAAATGGAGGGGAAACCTATTTTAGATTTTATTTTCTGAAACGTAAGAACATTATAAATTTAAGAATAGGCGTATTTTATACGGATACCCGAGGGCTCTTCTTAACTTTGGTCCTTTGTTGTTTATCTATTACAGTTTTGGTTACTAGAAATTTATTTGCAAAAATCGTTTTAAGTAACATACTTATCAACAATTTATTAACAAAATTAGCAATTAACAAATAAATACACTGGCTTCATGGAATATTATATTACGGTCGATGCAGCTAAACACTGTCCAGGTTATTAGGACCAAACATCAGTTCAGTTCACATTTGTAAGAATACATGAAATAAAATCATATCAGTTTTGTGATATAATTAAGAGAAAATGCCATTATCGGGTCATCGGATCGATAATAATCATGAATGTGCAGCATTAAAATAAACACATCACAGTGATGATTTAGCAAAAACAAAATCACAGTGATGATTTAGCAAAAACAAAATCACAGTGGTGCTCTAGCAACAATGGTCGAGATGTGTTAAAATACAATGCCTTTATTTCTATGTATTAATCATAGCATGTGTACAGTATTTATATAGTCATATTGGTATCACGAATATCTTGTAAGGAAACACGTTGTTTCCTTACAAGATAAACTATGCGGGATACTACAATAATTATAATGCAAAGATTCAAATAGTTATTGCTAGTGATATCATATATATCGTTATTTACAACTTGTGATGGAAAGGAATGTTGAATGATAAGCAAAGTGCTTTTAAAGCCATAATTCACATTGATCAGCATGCTCTGAGAGAGGAAGATTGATGGGTCAATAAGTGTAGACAGCTTGCAGTGAGTGCCGCATAAGGAACGTAAGTTTAGCCCTATAGATAAGCAAATATAACATTTCCTACAAACTCACATTTTACAGAAATGAATTATTTTTTAATGATTTTAGCTATGTTTATATAATTCCTAATTGTGTTTTATATGATATTATATTAGTAGATTTTTTTGCCTGGAAGTATAACAAGGCAAACCTTTTGCTACCAGATATTATTGTTAATAAACATTAGCAGTCAATTCAGAAATATATCATTTACTACAAAAACTAAAAAAAAAAAAACTGTAATGGTCATTAGTACCTTTAATTACTGACCCAGTAAACATGTTGCATCAATGTTTTTGCCCTTAGTTTGTAATGAATTTCTCTCCTATTTCACCACCATGACAAAATAGGGAGAATGATACCTGCCATTTGCTTGAAAAAGTTTTGTCCCAATTCTAAATAAGCGAAGAACATTTTCTAGATTTTTTCCTCTTTAAGTGAAGCTGAGGAATAATTGTAAATGACGATGACCAGTTATTCTGAGTATTAAATTGAATGTCATGGATACTAGAAGAGGGCATAAAATACACACTCTTTATAGCCTTAGCAGTCTTGAGTTACTTCTAAATAACCATATAACCATAAGTTATAAAAGAATGAATTAGGCAGCTACGTTTCAGTGTTTCGGGTTTTTTCGTTTCTTTTATGACAATTTTATTAAACGGAACGTGGACTTTTATATCATGAAATAAACTTTCTTCTTTCGAGACCACATAATTTTTTCACTGTTCTCTAAGATTCATATATGCGAACGAAATATGTTCTCAAACAAAAGAGTTACTTTACATAACCGATACAGGACAACAAATAGAAGATAACAAATCATTTTGTATAGAAATATATCATGTGTGGGATAAGTATCGTCCTGAAACTGTTCATCGAGAAAACCTATATGTCAGAACATAAGTCGTTCGATTTCATAACTACTTAGAAATGATGATAATCTCTGAAATCAGGATAAAAATAAATATACTCGTATATAAAGTATATCGGCTAATATAATTGGTATATGATTAGCATCTGGTTCATAGAGAATAAATGAATTTCAAGTATCCTATATTTTAATTAGTTTTGCAGGGAGACTTTTATATATATATATCAATAACGGGTTTTTTCAAAGGATAACCTAGCTAATTGTAATCCCAAATTAAAACGTAAATATTGATTTCTTTGAAAAATACCTCATTTGTTATAAAAATCTACGTAATCTATTTCTGTAATGAATTTTGAAAAAAATTATAAAGGGAAGATATTGAATTGGAGTTAAATGCATGTGAAACGAAAATAATCTGTCAAATATGTGGCAAAGAAGAATGGCATGACAGTAAATAATATATATACTTATAAATCATGTCTATGATGTCTAAATATCATTATAAACTATTTGGGCAAACTCCTAGTCAATTTAAAAATATTTTAGACAGATTTCTCTAGTATTACAGCATTTAACTTAGGCGAGTTATTTCCAACTATTCACAGCAGATTGGTATATGCGAAACATTGCCATCAACAAATGAGTGGCTAACCAAATCCATTGAATATCCTTTATAAATTCACCCACTTTCTTAGCTCATGTCTCTAAATAGGCCCTTTCCATTTCCATTGAAAAAAAAAAATGTCATAAAAGGGAGGGGGGGGAGGTTAGACGGATGTATTGGAAAATATGACTTAGTGATCACACAAATAGATAGTAGTTATAAATTTAAATAATAAAGAAAATTAAGAAAAGAATGTTTCATATTATCATAAAAGATTAAAATTTAATGCGTGAAATGATAGTATGAGAAAAGGCAAACCAAATGAAACAACAATACTAGCCAGTATGAAATGAAAAACAAGAGCTGCCGAAAAGATGGGCGAGACGTTTTATCTCGCAGTACATGTAAATAGAATCATAATAAAATTTTATAAAAACATCGAAACTCAATATATTTCTTTTTCTTTCTCTCCATATATAATAAAATACTTTCGCTTTTTGACCAATGCTTCTATGTTTCCATGGAAACGCGTTCTGTTTGCACGCAAAAATGGTTGGTGTGTGTTTCATTCTCAATACATAAGCCGTTGGCACAGCGGCTTATGAAATCTAAGCACTGCTCAGATTTCAAATTCAGCTCGTCCCACAAATATTGATTTCAGTTTTGTAAACAAAATAAACGGAATAGTATTTCAGTTACTCGAGTAATTCACTTCATCCATGAATATCCGTAGACATTCCACACTGATTTCAGTTATTATTTCATTACGTGAAATTACTGAATAGCTTAAATGCCAAGAATTATCATGTTTCTTACTATTTTATCAAGTGTTTTGAGCAGTTTACGTAGACAGAACGCTACACGCATAACAATAACCCATATCAAGATAAAAAAAGTGGAAACACCATGATGAAGCTTAATCAACAAAGACTAAGATAACGGGATTTATTCGTACGTAGTAAAAATGCTTTGCTGTATTATGGACAGGATGTCTGTTATTGCCTTTAAGCGGTACATTAATATCATAGCCCAGTGCGAGAACCAGCTTATTCGAGACCTGAATTTGTTTGAAAATGCTTCATATTGACTCTGTAAAGAAGGATTTCCGGAAAATGTAAAAAAAAACAATGAATAAATAAATAAAAAAACCTTTCCCACTCAGTATTAATGGCTCCAACCTTTCGTGAGTAGCAGTTGCAAAAAAAAAAAAAAAAAAAAAGTTGAGCTGTGGGAAAACCGTTCAGCTTGGGATGTACCATTTCGTATGTACACACCTAGAAAAGGGTATTGGATATGAAACAAGTTCTACAAGTTTTACTAGAGCTTTCTGTCTCTGCGTGCTTAAACAGATGACATTATTTCAAAGATCTTGCTTTACGCAGGATTTAACCTTTTAGTATTGCGTGAGCATTGACGTAAAAACTTCGCCACAAGTTTATCGCCTCATAAACATTTTTTCTACGATACTTTATTCTGGCAGAGTCTAGAGTATGGTAGATTTATTTTTAGAATCACTCCAACTTTAAAAGATTGGTTTACCGAGAGGATATCATTTCTATTCTCCGACATAGAAGTGGTTTAAAATATGTTATGTTAGGTTAAGGTGAGTTTTGCATTAGAATCATTATTTTACTTATTCTACCATTTATAATTACAATGCATTTAGAACTGCATTGTAATTGTAAATGCATTGCATTGATGGGATACCGTTAAAATATTCTAAATGAAATACAATAATTCGTTTTTATTATAGAACGATTGTGTTAAATTCTGCATTGAATTTTGGAACTTGTTTTAAATGGTATAATATGAATTCCACCCACGAAAAGCTTCGGACCCTATAGTACATTTGAAGTAGAATTTGTATGAGAAAATTGCTAGCACTCAAGAAACTTATTTAATGGGAAGAAGAGGTAAAAATAATAAAGAACTGGAACAGCGAATTGGCATGTTGATATTCTATACAATAATGACAAGTTGTCACAACGGAGAGCAGATTTTTTTCTAAATTTGGTTGGTATTGTATTTTAAAGAATGGTCTCTTTTGTGTGATATTTTAGTTAGTTTATATTTGCATCCAGCCAGAAGAGTTTGCGGTTCCCATCCATCTCTTTGACAAGCTGCCAATAAATGTGATAAAATATACCGGGGAGATGTATCAGTTTTTCTCTTTTGACATGTTAACAGCTATTGAATTTTTCTTAATGCAGCAGAGACCATCTATTCTCCCACATTGCAGTTACTTGGAAATTAAAAATAAGATGAATCACGAAGGAAAAGATTAAACTTTGAATAGATCGTTATCATTTCTCTTAACATAAAGAAATAACGGTACAGAGTGAATAATTTCAATTATATTGATAAATGGTTTAATCCTTATGGGTAAACGAAATGTTTAAAACCATTCAGATGGTTAATTAGATCTCTTTCAATCAAAAGGAAGACTTAATGTGGTTTATGTGAGATCAGTGATGTCCAAATCGTTCGGATATGTTATCCGATTACAAGCTAAAGGCTACGTGAGATGAAAATGTATAGTCGAAGAAAACTGAAAATAAAATGCATGTAAATATGGCAAATTAGTATCATTTAGTTTTTATTGAAACGCTTAAAATGTCATAATTTAATTATAAATATTTAGTAGTATACATTTTTATGAAAATATGCACAGTTCTGAGTTATTTTCCATATTTCTGTTTGGATATTCAAAAAAAAAAAAAAAAAAAAACATCGATTCGCAATAAACTGTGAAGTTTATCATATTTCTAGTTTTATATATTTTAATTTCACGAGAAGGAAAAAAAAGTAGTCTGCTCTGCGAATTCTTGTGGGATTAGCACGCCAACTCAATGTCCGGATAGTTTTATATGCACCAAGTAGAAATTCGAACAAGCATTCGATCCTCATCTTTGATTATTTGATTTGTATCAGAAATCAATTTTAGATGAAAATTGTTAGCACCGTAAGCTGGATAGGTATTCTTGTATTAGCTGATGGCGAAAATATATTTATGTTTAGCTTCGTGATATTAATAATAAAATGATAATTACTGCACATCTTCTCCAAATAGCTTATAACTTGGGAAGCGGACAGAGATATTCAAGAAAGGAAGAAATAAGATACGAAATCCCCGAAAGGCAAAGCATAGTGAAAAGTGAAGTGACTCGACTATGGAGAGAAGAAGGAGATGGGTAAGGAAATAGTGAATAATGTATTTTAATATTTTATCAGTTTATTGCATTAATCTCAGCTATGCATATATATATGTCAGACTACAGAACTGTTTCGTAATTTAAGTTCGAAACAAATGTTTAAATTCAAATCGACATATTGCATAAATCATATATAAAAATCAACTTAACTTGCAGGTTAAACACATGAATCACATCGGCAATGTCTTCTTTCACATATTACCAGAAAATGTGTAGTTAGACAACTTCATTACAAAATCCGTTAGTACAGCTGGAACAGTTTATTGAGAATGGTTTGTAGTTGACCTTTTTTCACTTACCATAGTTAACCCGAAGTTTTATTGATGCTGATTGCTACGAAATGAAAACATTTGTGAATTACACATATTTAACTACTTATTTTGGATGCCGAGTACAGAAAATATTTGGTCAGGTCTCATAATCTTGTTATTCGAACTGTAGGAATTGAATAACGATTTCTGATAAGAAGGCGGGGTGGGGGAATTACAGGTAATTGAGAAAAAAAATGAAACGGCGACACGTTTCGATTAAGTTTTGAGTCCAGCCTGTATTCTTCGCGGGAGAGACTATCAGTGCTTGGAACTCAACAGGAGGAATTTTACACCATTTATCCGACTGAAACTGAATCAATTCGCCTTTGTTTTGTGGAGGTGGGAAACGTTGCCTGAGAGCTACCTTCAAAATGTCCCATAAATGTTCTGTAGGGTTTAAGTCTGGCGATTGGGATGTCCATGACAGAGAGGACACTTCACCGTCATATTCCGCAAACCAGTGAGTAAACAACATTTGCTCAATGAATGGGAGCATTATCTTGTTGAAACGTGGTGGCTGCGTAGGAGAAAAGTGTGTCAACATGGAATGATGATCACTTATGAGTGAAAGAAAACGTGCAGCATCCACTATCCCTTCCAGTACAACACGTGGACCCAAATCATGCCATGAGAATGCATCCCAGACCATTACAGAACCACCAAAACCTTTCACTGTTGGAAACAAGCACTGTGGCTAGTAAGCATCCTTCGGCTGACATCACACACGTGATGTCAGCCTTCGTCCATTTGCAACACAAAGTGTGGACGTGGATTCATCGGACCATATCACATCCCTCCACAGTTGTGTAATCCACTACCTATGATCTTTGCACCATTGGACGGACGATATGCATTGATGGTAGTGATGGAAGGCTTGCGTAAAGCAACCCCACCTGGATATCCACCTCTGTGTAGTTCCCGGAGCAGAGATTGTGTTGAAATGAGTTCTCACGACCATTATTGAATTTTTCACACAATTGCTCAGTATATTTTCGAATTACTTTTGGTACTGTTTCTACGTGTTCCTTTTTTACGTATTTAATATCACTGATTGGATGGTACAGGATGATACACCACATTTAATTTGATGTGCTCCACGATTGTATTAAGCGTGGATGGACTTGTGCTAAGGAAGTTACGATCGCATCATGTTTTGTATGTAACTTTGATGTCAACTCTGAACTGTCCCTGTAAGTGTACCCAGAAAATTAAGATGTCATGAATTATATCAGATGCATTTATCTACCTTAATTTGATTTGCAAAGCAGAGTTTATGTATCAAGTGTTTTTGGAACTATTTCATGAGAAAGGTAGTAAAGGCAGCGAGAGAGGAATCCGGCAAGACCAAAATCATGTTTGTAGATCACCTCGTTTGAAAATAGTGGTTGCTGTATAATGAAAGAAAAGTTCTTTCGTCTAAAGCAGATAGAACACGCTAACAATATAAAGTTTCAATAACGAGAATATTAATCATCATGCTTCCTAGCATTATGATGATGTTTCTTTACGTCATTCAACCAGGACTGCAAAGTTTTTGTGAAACACACAAACTTCGGTATCATTCATTTGGGAGAAGTGGAGTAAAATCCCAATGTCTTTTCAAGACATCATACTGATATGAAAATCCGGAAGCCATTTAGGCATTGCAATCTATACAAAAACTCACAAATCCTGAAAATAGTAAATTTCACCAACCTTGAAGTCGAAAATTGAGAGTCCTGGAAACATTAGAACAAAGCATGCTTCGATAAAATTCTCTTTGTTCCCATTTTCGGAAAGTAACCAGTAACAAAAATCGGGAAAGATGCAGTTTCCCGTCCCTTCATTCAATTCGCTATTGCAAGGTGCAGTAGTTCTTTCATGAATTACAGTATATTTTGAGTGATTGTCTGCTGTGTCTCACTCCTAGCAAAAACAAACGACAAATTCATCATTTTCACTTTAAGATCAAATTACAGAAGATCGAAGATTAGTCCCTATGATTCGTATATGAGAGTATCCAATGAATCTCTATTACCTGGCTTCTAAATCAATGCATTTTCTTGATTAATTGTAGTTGCATATGGAATAATCGTAGTTCTTAGGGGAAGTGAAATGGCCAACGGTAAGTGTGAAAATTTTGATTTCTTGGCATTTTCTGCTTATGAAGTCAGCTGGAGCTAAGTTTAAAAGCCTTGCCCCACCTGATTTCAAGGCTTTTAAGCTACAGAGTTAGAACACAAAACACTCATCTTCATGATCACAAAGAACATAAAGAATTGTACTGTACACCAAGCCTGATGTTATACAGATATTCAAATTTCAAAAGGCCAGCAGCTGGTATGTTGGAACTTTCAATAATAACATTAGACTGGTGTATTTTTATGCAATTACTTATTTTGTGATCTTATAATGACAAGTTATAAATTACAAACGTAAAGCTTATTATTCATTAATGTTTGATGTTCTGCTTATAAAAACTAATACAGCATGAAACTACTTAATATCGTATCACTAAAACGATTTCTTTAGGTAGACGGCATGTACTCGCATCTGAATCGTTGCCTCCTGGTTTTCCCTTTCAGTCGTTTCCGGCTTTGTAACTTTTTTGGTGACTTTGTAGGTATTACCCACAAAGTATTCCTGGTGAGATTCTTACAGGGTAGTTCACCATTGCTCCCCCCCCCAACAATTTTATCATGAATACGTCCCAGCCATATGCCGGGGACCGGCATATGGCTGGGACGTATTCATGACTAATCCATGTATGTTCACGGGGCCGGTTTATCTGTTCTGGGAGACGAAAAACCCCTACATCCGTATGAGACCGGCTAACCCTCCTTGATAAAAGAAACCAAATAAAGGTTCCTCACCTCACTGACGGGAATCGAACCGTGGTCGTCCTGACCAAAGGGCCCGTCTATACTGACTGACCTACGAGGGAGGCTACGTATTGATGCAGCTAGACATAAATTCTTTCTTATTATACTAGTTAACAAATATTTTATATTCATGATCAAAATAGGTGTTAATATTTTGAATTCAATGTTTATCCCCCCCCCGGCCTCTTGGGTTTATTGTTACAAGAATGGTATACACATTAATATCAGTATTGTTAGAGATAAAATTGCAGAAAAGAAACTGAATTAATTTTGCAAAATGAATATGATCAGAAAATTTGTATTTGCATATTTTAATAAATATCCAGATACAAATTATAATAATAATAATAAGAGACTATACAACATCTAATCAGTGCCTGCAGCAAAATAGCTCAAACTGACTATAAATACTGCCATGATCAAGTGGCCAAAATAATTCATTGTCATGTATGCAAAAAATATGGCTTTCCTTCTTCTGATAACTGGTGGCAGCATAAAATAGGGACTGTATTGGAAAATGAAACAGCAAAAATTCTCTGGGACTTTCGAATACAAACTGACCGGCATTTGGAACACAATAGACCTGACAATACAATTATCGAACACCGACAGGTTTGGATTATCGATATCGCAGTACTCGGTGATAACAACATTAACAACAAAGAACTGAAAAAATTACTAAATATCGAGATCTGGCAATCGAAGTTGGCAGGCTGTGGCTTAAACACACTAAAGTTATCCCAATAGTTATCGATGCACTTGGCACAATTTCAAAGAAGCTATCCAACTATTTACAACAATTAAACATCAACGAAGTGACCCCATATGACCTACAAAAAAATAACATTACTTGGAACAGTCCATATTTTAAGACGCTACCTGACAGTCTATTCTTAGATTCTTGGGTAGAATCTGAATTGTTCTGTATCACCAGTCAAATTTTTGTTTATATGATATCTTGTTTTGACTGTGTATCAATTATAAACTAGTATTAAATCTGCACAAATTTAAGTAGTTGTAAGCAGTCATTTCTTTCTATAAGCACTTACCCTCCCCTCCTCTCTTTGAATAAATCAACAATAGTCCCCTCGTATTCTTCCTACCAGCATTTTCCCTCTTAACGTTGCATATAGAACCCCTTCTCGTTTCCAAGCAAGAATGTGAATCTTCAGTGATATTAGGGCCTTGATCTTATAGTACTTTAATATAAGTTGTTCAGTTAATTCTTTATCATTTTTTTCATCATGTTTCCACACAAAAAAGGCTATTAGTAAATCTACAGTACATTTGTAGCAGGGGTTGGCTAAGAATTATTTTCAATTAAATAAAAGTTACTTGTGTGTGTATGTGTGAGTAATTTTTTACTTAATTTTTACATAGTCCAGATACTCTGCTCTAGAGACTAAATGTGAAACTTTTTAAAGCCACTTCAGGCCTCCACTAGGTGCAAGTATTCAGTTCAGAAATCATTTATCAGATCTCTGAACAATATCCATGCCTTCAGAAAGACACACCTTGCTCTGTAGATTCTGAATTTTTTAAGTACTACAAGATACGTCAATTTTTAGTCCAATTATGTAGTGAAGTTAAATCAAACTCAATTTAATAATTTTCAGTGATGACAAAAATATTTTATTACTGTGAAAACAAAAAAGTTGAGATGGTTATACTTTCTTCATAGAATAGAACGTTAAGAATCTTCAGCGATATAGAATTCCAAAGTTTTGTAAATCTTTTTTCGCAAATCTCGCAGTAATCTTATTTTGCATCAATATTTTAGTTGCGGCCTTGCTACATTATGTATACATTATGAGATTTCCATCAGGGAAAGCAAAATTCAAGTCTCCATATTGTTGTGCGCGCGAGAAATACGTAAAGTATTTTGGAACTATTAAACCATAAAACTGCTTTAAGCTTGTCTTACATGACTCCTTAAAAACATCACCAGTATTTTAACCATGAACATCGATTATTTCTCTAAAAAAAGGGATCATTATGCAAGCAGCAACACATTTCATTCTTTCTCTCGAAAGATAAGGCTTGGATTTAGAAATTTGAGTTAAAAATTATTAATTATATGAAGAGCTTTTGGCTTTTCATAATTAATAATTGTTAATTAATTAATTAAAAATTATTAATTAATTCGGCGACCTAAACTTATTTAAGTTAAGGGATATTACATCCTATATTGTTTCATAGCCGAATAAGAAACTCAAAGAGTTTCATGCCGAATATATAGTAAATATATAAAGTTCGGCGAGTCCAAGCGTAAGCAAATACTTGGATAGTGTTACAACTGACCCCTTAGGGAGTGCAACACTGAGGCAACTCATGGTAAGGGAGGAGCAAGCTCCGATCACTATTCTTGGTATTTTCCCATAATGTGAAACCCAGTTCCTAGGAGCTCTGTTACTGTTCTACATTATGAGTGAGAGAAGGTCACTAGCCAGACCGGTTTCAACTTTTATTGAGGTCTCATCAGTGAGTAGGTAGAATGGGAGTTCATGTCTTTCATCATCGGCCTTTGGAGTATAAAAGATTGCTGAGAGTCAGTTGGTAGTAAGAGGGGAAGAGAGCGAAAGTTAGAGTATGATAGTAGGAGGTAGTAAAGAGGCCTCAGTCAGCCTGTTTAGCTGTATAACCCAGAGGTTGTGGCTGAAAGGTCTGTGAACATCTCCTTGCACCTATTCTTTAAAAAAAAAAAAACTTTGAAATAAACTTTTCTTATATGCGTTCGTAAAATAGTTAACAATTAAAAAAATTAACAATTTAACTAACCAGGTGCCTATGGAGGTCCTCTCCTATACTAAAACAGGTCCTCACCTGTTTTAGTATAAAACTTAAGCCGGATTTTTTTTTTTTTTTTCCGAAAAAATAAACACTTAGGTACGGGAGTCAAAAGGTAAAATTACTGCGGGAATGAAAGCGTTTCTGAGTGAATTAGAGCATAAAAAAAGTTATGAACTTTTTTCTTTTTTTTTAAATATATATAAAAGAAGCAGTAAAGAACTGGCCAACCTTACACCACAGGGAAAACAAGATTTGGGGGAAGAATCTGGCCCGAGAGATGCCGCTCCTAAGGAGCAGCACCGCCTCGCAGTAAGCCTTCGCAGCCCGGGTTCTCAGATCTTCCTCCTCCTATATGAACTGTAAGAACCTGTGAAGAAAGAAAAGAGAAAAACACATGTTACTTTTAAAGGAACAGACACGGTATGATCAGGCCCTGTCTCAGGACACAGAGGATAGGAGGCTTGCACCATTTATTTACAAACCTCCCATCCCCTAGTATATGCCTTTCTTGTGCGAAAAACCTAGGGAGGTAGAAATAGATCCCGCTGAGTATTCTGGCTTGTATTATGTTTTCATCGCTGATTTGGGACTTTTCCCGCACTTTCCAGATGTGATACTTGATTACATTGATGAGGAAAATTGCAAATTTCTGAATTTTCTTGACTGGTGGGGGAAATTGCAGGTACAAGACCTCCTCTAGTGTAAGCGGCTGGGATTCCCAGTACTGCGCTTAATCTCTGCCAGACATTTCGGGCGGGGGGGGGGGGGTGCGGGGGCACAAGTAAAAGAAATGTCCCACAGTTTCAACGCTCAGGCAGACGTCGCAGAAGGTGTCGCACGGTCTTGAATTGTATCGGGACATAACCAGTTTCACCGGTAACTGACCATAGGCTATTCGCCATGCCAGGTCGCGGTGAAATGGCTATCCCCAGCTATTTCTGATATTTTGAAATAGCATTTCCATGTTAGTTTCTATATTTGGCGTATCACATCTGGAAAGTTGAAAGAACTCCCAATATCTTGCTTGTGGCTTTAAGTTTAGTATTTTCCTCCCTTCGGTTTTAAATTTTTTAAGCTGTTGGCATAATGGATTATACTAGAAATACCAAGTTTGTAGCAAACAGAACTTACACATACCCTACTATGAGAATTGCCAAGAAGGTGTCCTAATAAATTATTAATTATATGAAGAGCCAAAGGCTTCAATTCGGCGACCTAAACTTATTTAAGTTAAGGGGTATTACATCCCATATTGTTTCATCTTATTCGGCTATGAAACAATATGGGATGTAATATCCCTTAACTTAAATTGAGTTAAAAAGTTTTTGTTGAAGAAATCCAAGCAGTTCAGGAAGCGGAAGTTAACTGCGACTGTTAATTTACTAAATTGCTACTTGGTTGACATTGTTTTAACTGTTAAGAATAGAATGCTGTCCCTCTGTAATTCAAGTTAGCAAGATTACTATTTATTTAAATAACTAGTGTTAATGTTTAATGTTATTTTCGACCACTGAATATTATACAAAGAAACAATAAAACAATTTAATTGGTCGAATATAACATTAAACACAACATTATTCCCAAGTTTTTAAACTAGTGTTACTGTTGTCGCTGTCAGTAAAGTACAGCCTAATCTCAATCGAAGCCAAATTTCTGCTTCCTCAGATTAAGTTGAATTTTCTGATATACGTATTCCAAGAACTAACATGCTGTCTGTGACAAATTTACGTTTTTTCCTTTCAACTTGATGAGGAATGATTGCTATCAAACGCAAACTGTGTTCCAAATTTTGGCAGTAAATGAAACCACCTGGAGAAATCCAATTGAAATTTTAACCAAAAATTTATTAACACCTCTAACCAGAGCAGAGTTAGTAATATAATTTCAACGTTTTGTATAAGAATTTGTATAAGAATTCTAAATACCAACAGTCCTGAATTCGCTTGCGTATAAATACGGCAAAATGAATTTAATATTCTCTTGCACATTTCTGACAGTGCCATTTAAGTTGCATTTAGGATTTAGGATGTACAATTAGATTGGCCGTGTTATTCGTTTTGGTTACAATGGGATAATTTTATTGACTAAATAATGTAACTAATAGTAATTCTCTATAGGGAATTAATATTGTTACTATCGAATAATATAAAGCCTCTGCCAAAGGTTTTATATTATCTTAGTTAAAAGTGCAGGAATCTTTAGAAATGTATTCAACTCTGAAAAAGTGGAAATATTCTTAAAACCTGCCATTGAAGTCGCTACTTATGAGGGAAAATTAATTTATCATTGTTCATACCGTCAAATGTTACAGAAAGCAAAAGCACAGATATTCTTATTTATGCTTGGTTTTCTTTAAGAATAAGCAAAATTATAATTTGCAGGAATTCAAGCACCGAGTCCGACAACGAAGACTTAGTGTACTCCCTCCACTCAACACCCTCAATAAAAGCGGTTAGGGATGATGGCAGAGAGTGTTCGGAAACTGAATGCGACAGGCTGTGTAAGTGCCACATATGTTATTTCTTTACAAAATAATTACATTTCACATTGATTTTAATGAATAACTGTTCCCGGGAAAATATGTTTATAGTAAATTTCTTAAGGCTTTGAATAATGTCGATTTTTAGAATGAAAGATAAAGTTCAAACTGAACCACGACTATGCCATTAGTTGTTAGGCTATAAAAGTCATGTTAGCACTAATTAAAAATTTAAACTGAAATGGAAAAATAGAGGAAATTCTGGCAAAACAAGTCTAATATTCAGTGTTTTCAACGACTAATCAAAAATATTTTTCGACTCTGAAATGTAAATAAATAAATTTTCGGTGATCTCGTACTTATGTATTCATATATATTGCTATTATTATTGTTAAATCCATCACTGTAACAGGAGAATGTGTCAAAGTATTTGTTTCGATCGTCCGTTATATTACACTGTAATCAGCATGGACTCACGTAATTATTGAATGGTGCCTGTTCACTGCAGACTTGTATCGGATAATATTTAGGCCATCAGACTGGCATGAAACACTAATAGTTGAAATATATTAACAGATACTAAGCAATAATATTATTTCTTTGGCTCTAAGTTGATTTTTTCCAATGTCGTCCAGTTACATCAAAATAGACTCATCGGTAGAAAGTGACCACACACTTTTTTTTAGCTCTACTAGCTTTCAGGCCGTCTAATTGCTGAAACTAAAAAAAAAAAAAACGTATTGAAAACTTATCAATACTTGAAAGGCTGTGGACGGTTTCTGATCAGGAATTGCACATTTTATTTTTGGCGAGTTCACAACGAAGAAACTGGTGTGGAATATGGCCGTTGCTTCTGTGTTATACACAGCTATACCACTCGCTCAAAGCTTCTCTTCATTAAGTTCGTTGGGTAAAAGGAGCATCTAATAACTGAAATGTTTTATTTGATTCCAAGCAATATTTCTATATTCGACAAAATAGTTTCAAATATGCTTCGAAATGCAAGTTTGTTTTCAGTCTTTTTCTTGTTTTCTTTACCGTCCCATTAATACGTTCACCAAATTCTACCTGAAACCCATAGAGCTGAGGGCTTTCTTTCTGTCTTCAAGGCATATTATTTAAGAAATACTTCTGTTCTGGTTATCGTCGCTACTCAGGATGAGAAAATCCTCCAAGACTTTAGGAGATAATATAATATCTTGCAGATATAGCAAGAAGTGTAGTAGTAGCAGCAGCAGCGTATGAATGATATTTGGAAGAAGCTGCTGAAATATATGTTCAGTAAATCAAAAGATTCGATAAAAACAAAACCTTACAAGAGATTGGTGACAAGATAGTGCTGCTAGCTAAGACGTTGGAATTAGAAGTCGGCAATAAAGATTAAATGTAGAGCATTTTTTGGAAGCTGTGAAAGAACAGCTCTCAAAGGAAGGCCTTATGCAGCTAGAAGTCCAGAAAGTTGCAGAAAGAGAAAACGGAATCAGTCAAATCTCCAAAACGTTTGAAGTGATAAGAGGCAGAAGCATTTGCCTCTGTTAATAATGAAGTTCGATTGATTGAAGAACTGGATTATAACATGGAAAGATTTAACAAAGCAGACTGAATTAATCAAGCTGAAATTGCTTTCTACATAGAAGATTATTTTACGCAGAAAAGAATACGAAACCTTTTTATGCTAAGTTGGACGTCACAGAAATTTAAAATAAGCTCTCCCCGCGGCCACGTCATCCTCTGAAGATGAACTTTAACTGTCCAAACGTTTTGCCTCTGAACCATCCTATATTTTTGCTTCAGTTCATGAATTTGAAAAAAAATCGCTGTTGATTACGTAGCCTTTTCTGCTTTATTTGTCTGATGAAATGTCCAGTTAATAAAGCAGCAACTTTGAACCAACATTTATTCTTCTCTGGCTCCGTGTGTTTCCATGTGATTATTTTACTTAAGCGCATAGAACAGACGCACTGGTACATTAATGCCTTTTTATATAATACCGTTAATACAGTACTGTACACAATAATTATACACCATGTTATAATTTATAAATTGTATTATTTCTCTATAATACAAAAAGTACAATTAGGGCGAAGAAATCAGACATATTAAGTGATTTCCACTTACGAAGAGGTTCCGTTCCAATGATCCCATCGTAAGCAAAAGAATGATACACATTTTAGCAGTCCATCTGCCCTTCCTTTAAACTAATTAAATACAGAACTGCCCGGTCATAACTATAATTTCGAAAGAATTGATGTCTTACCCTAAAATTTCAATACGAATTGTAGGTATGCTTCTTCTATACAAATATGATCACCTTTAATGGAATAGGGTGATTGGTTCTCATTCTGTAGTATCCCATATCTGTAATATGCGAGGACTATCAATGGAGTTTGCTCGCGAGAAACCCTTTCATGTTCACGTAAGGTTTTTCTTGTTATTCTCAAAACGTCGCTTAATTTTCGTCGATTTTTATACATTGTTTAATGCCACTCAGTTATCCTTACAAATGTTTATAATATTATGGCATGTTTTCTGAAATAGATTGATTTTTAGTTAAACTCGGAATTAAATACGCTGATGAGCATTTTATTCCACTTTCATAACTCGCCCTTCGCCACCATCCAATTAACATGTTCTAACTGAATAATCCTTAATGTGAGCCACTTGGCGTATTACTATTTTTTTTACATCTTCTGTCAGTACCATTCTTTTTACCGTATATTAGCATAATATACGGTAAAAAGAAATAGATGGACGAAGGGTTAAATAAGCGGAATCCGTTTTTAGAGACCAGAAATAAATTTGTTCCACTTCGGAAGTGAAGCGTAATGACGATCTGACAATTAATAAAGTAAAGTATTAAAAGATTTGTTCAGAAAGTAAATCTATTTCATACGATATGCGTAATTAAATTCATGAGCAAAATATATTTCATTTTATGTATTCTTATAAGCCAGTTATGTGCTTCATCGAATAAAAGAATATTTTTTGTGAACTTAAACTTTGAATTTAGATTTTGTTTTCAACTGAACAACGGTTAAAAATGCAGCACTGAAATTGGAAAATAAAAGTACAAGCAAAAAAAAGTTACCTGTATCTGTGTAAATTAGTTTTTACCAAACTCACATATTTTGTAAATTTCCACCTAATGTTAGAGCACTGTGAACTCCCAATTCCCAATAGATATCTACAAAATGAAACGAATGCGACTGATTTTATATAACTGAGTACACCAAGTGGAGAAGTGGATGAAAACCAACACAAACGACACACTAGCTCTGTACCAAATAACTCAGCACTGTCATATGACTGAACTTTCTGTCCCTTTATAATCTGAATTTCGATGCAAAAAAAATCGGTATTGGTTCTACTTCACTTTAAAAAAATTCTTTAGATTCAGTTTCCTTTTTTAATTTATTATTCACATTCATAGCATTGAAACTGAAGTGAAACAAACATTTCCTGGGAAAATAGTGATTTTTTTTTTTATAAGTCAAAAATGCATTCTTAAGAGATGTATTAATCGAAAAGTTTTTCGACTATTACATAACACACGTTGAGTACATCTTATCTTATATTTTGGTGAAGATTTAATGGTTTAAACCATTAAATATTCAGTGTAGTACAGATCTAAAAAGTGAAGGACAGATTTATAAATCTGTCTCCTTCAGACTACGCATGATGCTATAACATCAAGCGTAGTCTGCTATTTGTAAAAATTTTGTAATGGCATTCAATTTCGAGATTTGCCGAATGTGGTTCAGATGCAGTAGAAGACTGTCATAGTTTTATGGCTAACTCCAATTTCATTCGGAAACAGTTAGATATCATTCTGAGAGAATTCATACAAAGATGAGCCGGTTTAATAGGGATACACTAAGGAACATGAACCAGTTGCATGTGCATTGCTTCATCACCACAATGAAAGGAGTTAAATGATTTTATTAATACTCAAAGGTTATAAGATCGTGCACTCTTTATAAAATTCCTTCAGAGACCAAATAGTACCACGATTTATCCTTTACAAAGCAATATATATATATAAGCAAACCCGTCGACAGATTTGTCAGAAAAAAAAAAGCGAATGAAGTCGTTTCTTTAAATTCTTCTTTTATATTCAATTTTACGAAAAATCTATAGAAAGCTCTCTCTTTCTCTCTCTCTCTGTGAGAGAGAGAGAGAGATTCTAAAAAGGTTTTGCAAGTAATTATAATATTTTTATAATCCTGTAAATTATATAGCATTATGATGAATTAAAATGTTTTATTATTATAAAATAAAGAATTGGCAGTTTATTTCGCAACTGTTGAAGATGGTTCTGTGCATATGCAATCCGCAGTTTTCGGTAATTTTGAATTTCATTTTTTGTTTCTATAAAGAGACCGTTATTTATATATTTATTTATATTCATTGTCTCTCTCTGTAACACACAACAAATTATGATGCCTGAAGATGCTGCGGGTAGAATGACTTCAGTTAGAAAGACTCGAGTTCGATTAGCAGCTCTTTTAAAAGGAATGTATTTATAATCAATTATTGATTATAAATACTTGAACTTCAAGATTAACTTTCCATTATTGCAGGCTTGGTTAGCCGAGTGCCCGGTTTCCTAATAAGAGGTCATGGGCTCGAATCCCGCTGTAGGCATGGATGTTTGTGATTGTCGTTAGGTGGGAGATTAATTTTCGGTGTGAGACCACCTCCCCTCTTATTGGAGGCTTGAAAAAATCTGCATGTTTAATCTGCAGAGCAGGATTCTGGACTTTGTAAAAATAAAGAAAAAATTACAAAAAATATATAAAATTAATTTAAAAAAAAAGAAAAAAAATCTTAGCTTAGCCAGTACAAATGTACTATAGATTTACTAATAAGCTTTCGTGAGTGGGAACGAACTTTAAAAAAATAAATAACTGTCATCAATACTATTCTTCCAAATTAAATGTTTCAACAATGCTATTTGGCCTGATTCGCCGAGTGGTTAGCGTATCCACTCTCCAGCCAAAAGGCTGCGGGTTCGAATCCTTCCCTGGGAATGGATGTTTGTGATTGTCTGTGAAAATACTAGTGGTGGGCAGTAGATGATGCGGTTCGCTGCCATTGATGGATTGAGTGGTGGAGACGGAGAGCTGTAGAGTAGAAGCCCTCCCTCGATGAGTTTTTCAACTCCTTGGAGGTGTCACATAATAATAATATTGACAGATCTTATATTTAGGTTTTCAGCCTGGATTGATGACGTTACATCTTGGTGTTCATGTGAATATTTTCCCCTGCAATTCTAGATTAAAACACATTCACCTTTCTTAAACCAGCTCTGCTCACATATTTGTAAATACTAACAATATCTTAATCTTATATCGCCGAAATGAAGCCAACAGGCTTCATTTCGGCGATATAAATATTATTTAAATTAAGGGGATATTAGATCCCACGTTGTTTTAAAACCGAATAAGAAACTCAAAGATTGGAATCAGAGAGTTTCATGCCGAATATAGTATAAAAAACTATAAAAGTATCGGCGAATACTAGCGTGAACTAATGCAAGTAGTCCTAGAGCGTAGTACAAACACGGGCAACTCGTTGCAAAGGTGGGTAAAGTTCTGATCGCTATTCTTGATATTTTCCATAATGTAAAAACACATTTCCTAGGAAATGTATGCTGTTATTACATTATGGTGGGAGGTCACTACCCAGACCGGTTTCAGCCTTTTTTGAGGCTTCATCAGTGAGTAGCTAGACCATTTATATTTAAGTAACTTAATGGGTGCACCTTTTGGACAACTCGTATAGCAGAGTATATAAGTTCTTTTCGCTATACCCTTTGGTATTAATTTGGTCTAGCTACTCACTGATGAAGCCTCAAAAAAGGCTGAAACCGGTCTGGGTAGTGACCTCCAGCCATAATGTAATAACAGCATACATTTCCTAGGAAATGTGTTTTTACATTATGGAAAATACCAAGAATAGCGATCAGAACTTTACCCACCTTTGCAACGAGTTGCCCGTGTTTGTACTACGCCCTAGGACTACTTGCATTAGCTCACGCTAGTATTCGCCGATACATTTATAATTTTTTATACTATATTCGGCATGAAACTCTCTGATTCCAATCTTTTGAGTTTCTTATTCGGTTTTAAAACAATGTGGGATCTAATATCCCCTTAATTTTAAATAATCTTAATTTGTGATTATTCTGTCTCATGCCTTCTTTTAACTTCCTTAATTTTTTCAGGAGACCTGTAATACTTTTCATTGCCTTTCAGGAAAGAAAAAATTACGTTCATAAAATAAATGATACTTTTAAATTATGTAGAGCTACTCTTGTTTCCTCTGCCCTTCTGTTTCGAAAATAACCCATGGATTTCGGAAGACTTTCTGTACTTTTCATATATCACTACTCGAAAACTAATGTTAATAATATGGGAGCCGTATTTACGCATCCAGAGGATGTTTTATAATCACTGTGCCGTCTCCATTTTAAATTTCTTGCTATTACCGGGACGTAAAAATAGAAATCGCGATTATAACTTACCTTAGAATTCTTTCCATTATGGTCAGAGCAACATTTCGTTCTCACTGCTCTTAACAAACTTATCGCCATTCTGAGAAAAGGGGTAAGTCAGAAAATGATTGCGATTTTTTTTTTTTTATTATACGAAGATGAATTTGTCATTAGCTTTGTGAAACTATTCCAGTTAATAACACGACTTATTTGAAATAAGTAGAAGTTCTGCACTTAAGTCATTTACCAAAGACGGAACATTGGTTATAACTCTTACTTTCTTCACACTGTTCGAGCAACTAAACTTTCCAATGAGATCATTATTAAGGAAAGTATCCGATGAGGAGGAAAGAGAGTTGCAGTTTGTAGCCATTAATGAAACAAGCTGTTAAAAGTACTGAACACTTTAGAATATATCGCACTTTGGCACTCATGTCCTCTTGAAGAAAAGCGCATGAATGTGAATTAGCATACTATTAGTATATTTCGTTGAATGTTGGCAAACATGCCTTTCATTTTTTTATCTCTTGTTCTCCTAATATAGAGAGAAATGGTTATCAGACAACATAAAAAGAGGAGCAAAATGCAATAAGACCAAATAAAGTAAAATTTTCAATCAAATGAAACAAGATTCTAAATCAATATTATACTACTTTAGGAGAAAAAGATGTGGCAAAATGCATTAATATGATGTTTAGTAATGTTCAATTACTGTAGATGAATCGGAATTAACAATGCTCTTTATTTTGGAACGATTGAGTTCGATTCGCATCTAGGATGTGCGAAGGAACTTTAAGTTTTTTTCCATCCCTCATCTGATGGTAAATTATTCTGTTTCGTACGAAGATATCAGAGTTTTTTCTCCGAAAAAACACGAATATACTGTTCTCATATTTGTAGCTACTTCGACTGAAATTCCAAACACCCTCCGATTAAAATATAGTATTATATTTTAGCGTAGGTATATTGTCTGAATATTTTTTTAAAAAAAGTTATACTGATGTTCTTAATATTTCAGTAATGTTTTTGAGATTATTTTATTTAATTTATTTTCCAAGAAAGTGAAAATCGACTAATATCAGAATGTGAAAGGATACAATGTGAGTCGCTTCAAAGTGTATACCATTCATTCTGTTAATGTTCTATTTCTCATACTACGAAAACATACGAATACATCTCATGTGCATGTTTGGCGTAATATTAAATCTTTGTTTTGCATGTGAAAGAATCACTGCACAGAAGGGAATGATTTTTTTCCTTTTCTTAAAATCACAAACGTCTCTGAACAAATCAAAAGAGTTAATCTTGTACATTATTATGGTTACATTCTTAAACAGCCGTGTGAAGCGTAAGGATGCTAAACAACCAAATATAATTGAATGTCTGTACCTCACCATCATTTATTTAACAAGTTTTCTTTGAAATTACACAAATTAGTTCATCAGTATAGAGGTAGTAGCCATGGCTGCAGGAACTCGCGACCAGTCTCTTGACACTTGTCATCAGGATTCATTTATCAAAGAAGGGCGTTTCGTCTTAAAACAGTGGTAGGTGCTTAGCTGTTACAAGAGCTCGGAGAAAATCTTCAAAAGCATTCAGTTATTAATCGAAAATGACAGTTCTGACCCATTTTTCTATTTAACGTCATATCAATTATTAATTCGAGTCAAACCGCCGGGACTTCAATTTATAAAAGTTGTATTGGGTTTTCCGTTATGAACGCGGGTCTCATAAC
The DNA here is from genome assembly GCF_054136105.1 of Typopeltis vanoorti. Classification (NCBI taxonomy): domain Eukaryota; kingdom Metazoa; phylum Arthropoda; class Arachnida; order Uropygi; family Thelyphonidae; genus Typopeltis; species Typopeltis vanoorti. The sequence goes on from NC_143569.1 coordinate 4,471,436, forward strand.
AGAAAAGCAGCAATACTGGCTTTTCCTTAAATACATTGAATTGTTTTAATCATTTAGGAATACGAAACACTCGAAAACAGACTTTTCGTGATCTTCATTAAAAGTCTGAATTACTTAAGTTAAACTCTGCTGTCATTCAGAAAGTGTGAACACATAGTGGTTAGCCTTAATTGCTTTGACGTAATCTCCGAGGTGACCGTTCATGCTAGTACATGGCATGAATATTTTTTTTTTCTTTAGACCAAACCTTGTCACTCCCCTAAAGGTTTCTCTCAACTTCCTACTGCGTAGTGGAGGCGAACTGTTTTTTGAAGCAATCAAAAATATCAAAACCCAGTGAGAATAATAGATTGCTTTCCTTCTTTAAATTCTAATGCTCTCATTTAATTAATAAAATCGATTGAAAGAGATAAGTGTGTTTCAATTTATATTTCTAAAATTAAGTCTTTATTCGTAGGGATTGTGAGGCCTTCTATAAAGAATTATATATCTGTACAGAGTTCTTGATCATTAAGAACAAGCCAGTGATGTTGATGTCGTACTTCGAGTACATATGATATTTCGTCTTTGTCGAAATGGTAAGAGTGGTTTTATTTATCTTACATTTACTCTTCAGCAAATATGCATTCAGACTGTATATAACTCATCTGGCATTTTATATATGACACAGATTATTGTTTTAATATAATGCGATCTGACATTGAAGAATATTTTTTTTTTAATGTGGAGTTAGCAATTCGTAGTGTAAGTTAATAACAATATATATTTTTGAAGCGTTTAGGTTTGCTATATTTAGTAAAATGGATCATTTCTATATTAATTCTATGCTTTTTATGCAGCTATATCTATTTCTCTTACAAATTATTTTCCGTTGAGATAATGTATGCCAATGTAAGGCATATACATTTGCCTTACATACATATATATATATATATATATATTTAGAATTAAGATGTTTAGTTATAGTAAAACAGTGTTTTACTATAACTAAACATCTTAATTCTCATTTTTTATTGGTGATGTCATGAAAGTAATCGGTCTACTTAAATTTTAATGCTTTCTTCCTACGTTTTTGTTATTTTGATGCTCATCAGTTTTGCTTTCAGTTCACATGTAACTATACCAGATGTCCCATTACGAAACTGCATGATACACGAGTTTGCATTTAGTTTCACAAAGGAAATGCCATTCTAAATACATCACACTGTCGATCCATACCGCGAGTTCCCCAAATAATGGAGATGCTCATTAACGGTCAAATTCTTCATAACCTGAAATATCACCAATACGGGTTCTGAAACTCGAGATCCAAAGCAAGTATCCTAGGGTACATGGAAAGATTACAAGAAACCTGAGCTTTTGCACTTGCTTGGATTTGGCATAAAGAATTGATTAGCGAAATTGCAACATTAGCTCTTTACACCAAATCCAAGCGATTTATACGAGTAGATGTCAACCGAAGACCATAAGAGCCCTGTGATGATATTATCACGTGATACCTCCAAGGTGTCCAAGGAATCATCGCGGGAGCAGCATGCTGCTCAACTACATACTTCTCACCGTTTCTCCTACTATTTAATTCTCCAAATACACACAACGACACCACTACTTCCATCAACTCCATCTACCACCCACAACAACAACAACAGTATTTTTTTCTTTGTGTGTAAATTGTGTGCGTTCTCATGGCCGATTTGTCAGTACGTTGGATGAAACACCCGAATTTCAGGGAAAAAAAAACCCCGGCGATCTCCACATGAGATCTGCTAACTTATCTTCAGTTGAAAAAGCCCATATACAAGATTCCTCTCTTTACGACGAGAATCAAACGAAGGGCTCAATGTTCCAATATTCTTCCAAAGCACTTCGAAGGCAAGTTAGATATGTTCTATCGAGTAGCTCAGTTATCATCTCTTTTTTCGTAGTATCCTAAGTATAAGTAACCTTGTCTTGCTGATCATAAAGTAAAATATTACTTTCTTTGCTCAATCATACCAAGTTTAAAAATGTTAAACATACTACTTCAAATATTTTTCACTACTTTTTGAAGATGGCAACCGAGTATCTTAGATATATCCAGAACCATAATCCTATCTTTTTTTTCTTGCAAAATAGTTTTTCGTTAAATCATACTTTGGCTTAACACCCAGCTCGTCAGACAAGACTGGATCGCTTGGACTTGCATTTATTTCTAGTGCTTCCTGATGCATCATATCTGTAGCTTTCCCAGTCTATAAAAAAGACGTCCTTTTCCCTATTCACCCACAAATACTATACGTATCTGCGCCTTAGAATGATTCTCTCATATATGCGGCAATGCTCCAGAAATATCTTTCTCTCCATCCACAATTTCACAGAGTTCCGTTAAGAATAGAACCTCCAAATATTCAAAGAGAATATTAAGATATAGTTATAAAAATAGTCTATTAAAGGTTAATAGAATTTAACTTAAAGAATATGTGTACGTTAATATGATTTCAACTTTTACTTCTTTACAACTTTCAACAGGAGAAAACGAAGTTCCTCAAGTGTGTGTGTGTGTGTGTGTGTAGCTGAGTGATTAACTTATCCACTCTCCAGCCAAAAGGCTGCAGGGCCAGGGAGTCCAATGAGTCATTGGACTCCGTGGAGGTATCCTAATAATCATAATATATATATATATATATATATATATATATATATTTGATTAAATTTAATTAGCAGATCGTGCAGCATTAGTATTATTAAATGTTATTGTTCGCTGCTACACCTTATTTCAGCTTCTTCGGGAGGAATAGGGATTACAAAGGAAACTCCTTTAATATTTGGACTCATTTAGACTCACAATGTATAAAGTGCACTCGTTGTAGATTCCAAAAAAAAAAATAAAATAAAATATAGCTTTTATTGAATAAAACCTCAGATGCTGGTTCTGTTTTTTTCCATTTTAGAAAGTTAGCTGTCGCATCTAAGACACACACGGGTGATATAACAAATACCCTTCTCTTTCATTTAGAGTGGAAGTTTCCTGTTTATTATTTCCGGTTACTTCATACTGATGCTGAATATTTCATATTAGGATATGTTAAACTGATAATTGGACTGGCGTAATTTACATTTAATCTGCGACAGCTTATGTAGATGACCCACTGGGGATAAGTACAAGTCGCTGATAATAAAATTAATCATGAACAACTTGTAAAGTGTAAGGAACCTTAATTTAAACCAGTGGTCGCCAGAGTGGTCGATATCGACCCCCAGGGGTCGATAGAAAAATGTAAGACATTATTGTAAGGGTAATATTTAATTCGGTTAACTTGAATTATCTCCATCCTGAATGATAACGCAATTAAGAGTGAATTGTGGGAACAGCGACATGAATAGGACTTGTAAAATGGAGCAAGGTCATGAAAATAGTTACGGAGGCCAATCAAGTAGGCCAAAAATGACGTATTTACCAAACAAGCGTCTTTTCTGCTTATCCTGTTATAATTACGTAATAGAAAAATAGAGGGGTCGATAAAAAGTCAAGAAACTCTTGAAGGGGTAGATGGTCAAAGAAGTTTGGCGATCCCCGATTTAAACAATGTTTCTGAAGATTTTGCATTTCAATAATTCTTTTTTTTTTATTAAATAATTAAGACTATCACCAGATCTCGAGCAAATCAGATTTCTATAATATATCAGTAGAAATTTTACCGGAATATTTTTTTCACGAAATTATTACGTGAAAACAACTCATTGTCCAGTTTCGAATAGTTGGAGCCCATTATTCATTATTTTATATCTTTTCTTTCAGTTTCTGAGGAGGATAGAATGAAGAAGGCCACCATTTGGAAAGAAATACGTGAAAGTGTGACGACTTCTGTAAAGATAAAACATTGTTCAGCTACTTGTTTTAAAAAACTAAATAAAAATTGTTACAAATTTTAAATTCCATATTAATTAAGAAAAAAAAAACACATACAATCAGCATTTCATTTGCTACCAAATTATGTTGCTTATAATCCATCATGTAAACCTGTTCGATATATATTCCTTGTTTTCATCTTTATGATGGCGCATGAACTGTCTTTAAAACTGGCTTTTAGAAAGCCAGCTACCATTCGAATATAAATCGTCGCAGGTATCATTAGTAAGCCCACAATTTTATATTATATTGCCGTACATTAAGTGAGTTATTTCATAGACTACTTTCATTGGCTCATGTATATAGTGAAAAATGTTTGTTAGAGAAATCTCTGTATAGGCACCATATACGCTTTCTGAAAGTATACAGTGCACAAACTCTAACGTAGTGTAAAATATATTAGCATAATTTTTGTTTCATTATGTTAAGTATATAGGATTCCCAAACCAAATCAACGATTAGATACATATTCGACCATTTCAGGAGTTTCGAGTTTCGTGCCATGCACATCTATATCGCTACTATATGTTTTATAGTACTCGAAACTGGAATTCGCGATTAATATATCTTGAAAATTTAGGATAATTCATATGAATTGCACCTTTTATCTGTGAGTAATTAGGCAGCCGTGATGTGTTTTTTAGACATAGAGTTTAATCACATTATATTCGAATTAAGGTAACGACATATATCTTCCAAGGATACTTGGAAGATATATGTTTTTGTGATGATATCCCTTTTCTGAAAAATATCTAGGCAGGTTAGGTAGGAATAAAGTTATGAGAGTCATTTTTAGTATCCAGTCGAAGTTAAATGTCTCTTAAGAGGTGGGGAGAGGAGGATTTCAGCCAAAGAAGTTCAAAAACAGAATACCCGAGGGGAGGGAACATATGCAAAAATACCACTTTCGAAGAGACAAAAGATTCAGGGGGAAAAAAACGAAGCGACTTTGTTCGGTAAAGTAGGCGTTTTGCAAAGGTAATCTACGTGCAGTCGAAGGCAATTCTTTCAAACCATTCTAATTTGCTTCTATTTAAATTTATGCTTGAGTTTTCAAGTTTTTCAGGGGCAAATTTTGAACATACGTTTGCCAAGAGTATTCCTGGAAAAACAAATTATCATCCCTCCTTCAGATGCACCTGGCAGCGAAGTAACTTATTATACTATACCGAACCTAATGGTAGCACGATCCAGAAACTAGTCTGCAGTATAGCATTTTAATTATTTTCGAGAGTACCGTTTAAAACTTGTCTATTTCAAAATTCTATTATTGATAAGCAATCTGGCCATTAATAAAATTATTTGCCTGTCCTGACCCACCTATTTGCCCTTGAAAGAGGAGGAAGAGAAATCTTTATGGAGGAGATAATAGCACTCTTAGAGTGCCACGCCACGAGAAGGTGGGCTGCTACGGAACAGACTGCATCACTAACCCATATCTGAACCCGAAAGAGTCATAGTCATTATTTCATGATGACATTTATTATTAAAATCTTCAAAATTCTCGACTCATTTTTAAAATGCGTGCGCATTTTTTCTTCTTTTCTTCAGGTACATGATGCCGTTGGCCGAATAGGTTTTCTGTACCTTTTAGAAATGTGAATTTTGGTCCAGGCACAAAACAATATGCTCATAAATAAACTTTCTAAGAATCTAGATTCAATTGTGGTATAAATGACTTCAGTATACAAAGTGCAGTTACGAGATGCGCTCACCCCCGATCATAGTCTCATCTGTATGAATAGATACTGTGTATATATACACATACACACATATTCAAATTTGTTATTAAAATTACGAAGCTAGTCAGAAGTCAATTAAATATATAACTCGAATTATGTTTTTATATATAATTTTGTGCAATTTTCGTTTTCGAGGTAGTAAAGGATGTAATTGGTATAGCATTGTCAGCTTTAATGTTTGACATACATTAAAGTATCTATTTTTTTATCATTTAAAATCTGATGGTAAAATTATGGAGACTTTCACGATATTGCAAAATTGAGATGGAACGTATCGGAGAACTGTCGGTGCCCTCGTTGGTTGAGTCTTAACACTTGGTAGTTGTATAATCTTCCCTTCTTTTCGTTCCAAGAGTGGTGAATAAGTTCAAAACCATTTGGACGGTTAGTATTTGGTATTGGATTGTACAGAATGATATCTCGTAGGGTATCATTTCACATGATGTGACTAGGTTTCTCAAAGGCATCGTCAATTTAATGTAACTTGAAACAGATTGTTACACAAACTTTTTTGCTAAATCCAAAGTTCGAGCATTTGGTAATTTTTTTATATATATACTCGTAGAACTATTTTTATTGCTTAAACATGTAGTATCAAATTGGCTGCCCACTGAGTGGTTAGCGTATCCGCCCTCCAGCCAAACGTCTGCGGGTTCGAATCCCGCCATAGACATGGATTTTTGTGATGGCCAGTGGTGGTTGTCGGCAGTAGATAGCGTTGGTGTAGTTGCAGTTGGTGGATTGAGTGGTGGAGACAGAGTTGTAGAATAGATACCCTCACTCGATGAGTCTTTGGACTCACTGGAGGTGTTTTTTTTTTTAAATCATGCTAAAGCAATCTGAAATCTGAGAAACAAATTTTGATCTAATATGGCCAGAACATTCTCATCAGAGTTCAGGCAGAAATCTGAGGATATTTATTTCTCTTATTCTTACTTTACAATGTCAAATTGAAGCATTTTAAGTGTTTCTTCAAATGTTATAATTTATGCATCTACCAAGATCTCACATAAGTAAATCAATTTTCTTAGGATCGCTATGATATTGAACTGGTCTGATATAATAACCAGATAAATATGCAAGTATGAGTGCTCATAATTCATCTCATTTAAACAGTGGGTTCACTGCTTAATATATTATGCATACACAAAATCTGACACATAAAAGGTTTCGAATAATAAACAAATACATGTTTGGCTATGAAATATGATATATTTATATATCCTCAGTTTCTGTAATAGTTACAAATATTATGCAGTTGCGTAAATGTTATTTAGACACTCCCAAATATTTATCTTCTGCAAGGATGATTGGATAGAATATATCCAATCATCCATCCACTCATCCTTGAATATAGATATAACAGAAATAGAATATAGAAAACTATCGGTATAAAGAACTCCTCAGAAGGCGTTCTTTATAACGATAGTTTAATTTCAATGAAAATACCATTGATCACCAGAGGCATTTTTTAAATTAGGAAAGAGATAATGGCCAAAAATTGCAGTTGTTTTAATGGAAATACGCGCATAATGGATATCGCCATATATTTTTGTTGTGTGATGGATTTACTTAAGCTTATGACGAGTTAATAAGTCAAGCCAGCGTGTGCTAAAATAATAACATTTATCCATTTTTACCAATGGAAACTAAAGCACGAAATGTGTTTAATTTTAATATGCATTCCTGATGGAGAAAGATAGGGGCGGAGTGAGATTAATATGATTAAAATTAATATGCATTCCATCAGGAATGCATATTAATTTTAATATGCATTCCTGATGGAGAAAGATAGGGGCGGAGTGAGATACCTTAAATGCATTTCTGAAAATTATTGAAGGGCATGCATGCATTTTGACCATAATGCAGTAGATTTTCTATGAGAAGCACTATTGCTTTGATGTTTAGGTGATGCGAAAACATTTACGAAGCGTTCACAAAGAGAAGATGCTGAAATGAAATCAGGAAGGTTGCCTCTAAAAATATGATGCAGGTATTTATGCTCCTGCGTGAAGTGTCGATTTTCTTCTTATATATCATGCTTAATTCAACTGCTATAAGTTCATTAATCGAAACTGCAATATATATATATATAATATATGAAATCATTAGTACTGGAATAAACGAAGGGTTACGTGATGCGGAATACACAGTATTGACAACAAACATGCATTGCATTCGCCAGCACTGTGAGCGGGTTTCTACTCAGGTACTGAGAGTAGTGATACTAAAATACTATGAATAAACCGCTCATTTAAGATTTACTGGTTTGCAGCTTTCTACCGTGATTTTTGACTCCTCTATCTGAAGTTTAAAATCCTTGAGAACGAAAGCGACATAAAGTGGAAGTATTTCTTAATACATTTAAACAAACACTATACAGTATTAGTGGAGACAGAAAGAGCATATTTTATATCCTGCAATTTGTTATATCAAGTCATTTTTTATTGAAAAGAAATGACATTTCTTAGTTTGTGTTAATTATTAAGGGGCAGAGTTAATAATGTTAATAACTCCATAATACCGATTCCTTACACACAGTGCTTAATATTACTTTTCTAATTCACAAAAATATATGGATTTATCAAACTTTATCTGATATATTTTCATTTGGTTATGTTACGCTCCAGCTATCTCACATATGTGGAAAATAAGCTTTTCAAAATGCTGGAAGTAAATGTCACCTTTGAACTTTGCGTTTTTTTTTTGTTTTTTTTTAATAAAATGAATTGTCAGTCTGATTTGGAGAATTAGCTTTGAAATTCCTATCATCTAGAATTTCTTCCCTCAGCCGTAAATTAGATAAAGAAAGAGATCGAGGTAGGCTATTTGTGCTTCTAAACTTACCTCAGGAGAAAGAACAATCCAAATATAAACTTCATCCACAGCTATTTCCGAAAATGGTGTGCAGTTTTACGATCTAGTGCAATGGAGATCTAATCTTCATCTTTGAGTTAATACAGAGCGAGCCAGATACAATCTCTCCGTAATAAACGAGGTTTAGCCTATGAGATACCAGAATGGAAACGTAATTCTTAGGTAAAGCTTAAAAATCGTCGGGTATTAGCCAATTTAGGTTTTTCCAACTTACAAAAATGTTTAACAAATGAGGGAAAGTAAGACTGGGAAAGTAATTTAAAATTTAATTGCAAAATTTTCACATGTCTCCCTTTTTTTGTTTTCTATCCAGAATGATCAAGTATTATTGGGTTACAACAAATATTCAATAATGACTGCTTTGTCTGATGTTTAATATCTTCATGAGAGAAATGCATACTCTCCACACATATTTTTATCTTTCCAATGCACGTTCAAATTCTATGAATTCATCAGTCATATTAGCTTCGTTAATAAATTCGTGGCGCTGCAGTCTTTAGGATTAACTCAAATGGAATAGATCTGCAAAAGTTGTCGACAATTTCAATACAGTTAGGAATGTCCTAAGGTAATATTAGTTCGTGTTGAGTATTTATCAAGAGCCTGATTGTTGGTGAGCTTTCTAATGGAGATCAATAACATTAATCGAAGAATGTTTTACGATTATTGGAAGCATTTTTAGACAAGATCAGTGCAATGTTCATTCTTAGTCTTTTCTGTAATATATTACATTTTTCGTGCTGAAAATTCTTTTAATATTTAGTGATGTAAACGAATAAAAGTCGTGAAATGATTCATAGGGAATTCAACTTTCTCCTACCAGAGATTAAAACATTTTAATTACAGTGCTTTTTACGCTACTGTATAGTGAGCAGCGATAAGAAAATTTTCTCCTTTACCAAGAAATCCTAAGTGTTCGGATTAATTTATTCGTAATTTCGAAAGGTTGGAGATTTTGAGAATTTCTCGGTGATTTCCATTTTATGCAAAACTTAATACGAACACAATACTGCCCATGTAATTAACAAATATTGCTATTGTCGTTTTATATAGTTATTGTCAGTGTATAATGTATTTCCCCCTGATTTTAAGCATTTGTACTTGCCTGCACTTGATATTAGAATGGTTTCGGTCAGATTAAATACGCCAATTGGAAAGAGAAGGCAGGGTTGACCTCAAAAAAAGATATTGGATGGATAATAGACCGGAACAGACCAATATAGTCTATACCCGAAATTAGTGTTATGATGATAATTAAACACTTTTGATTCTAAAAGTGGAAGCACTCTCTCTCGCAGAGCCATTCTTGCACTTACTTCGAGAATTTCAAAGTAATAACTCTAACGAAATATAAGCTTCGAGCCGTAGCTAGTTATTTATGAATTCTTACACCATTTGTGTTTTTCCTCATTACTCCCCCTCCAAAAATGCTAGGTATTGGAGAAATGTTATAGACTAATACCAGTCAATTACTCTACACAATCAAACGAAATCAAAATTATAATGTAAATTTTTACTCATTTCATGAATCTGAAAGAAGTTCATTTAAAAAAATAAACATTGAAACATTTTATTTCTCTAGAGTTGAATCAAGCTTACTTAATTTTGATTACTAATCAAAATTTAAGTTGCTTCTGTTTCATTTCTTAGAATTTTGGGAGATGCGAAGTTAAAAATCAGTTTCCTGGAGGGGCAAAATAATAATAATAATAATAAAAAGGCTATCTGGCCTGAAAAAAAATTTCCTTAAAAATCTTTATAACGGCTTTACAACCAGGAACCCGGACAGTTTACAAAAAAGTATAGTCGTGGTGCTCATGATCTGATAACATAAGTTTTTAATGATGGAGTCGGCAAATGCAAGCGATATGGAACATTGCCACATCGCTATTTAAAAGTAGAAACTCTGAAAATTTACTTTAAAGAAAAAGTAATTTTGAGCGGTTGTGATAGATGCACCGTGTAAAAAGTTTCACACTTTTTGGCATGAGTCGAAATTAGTTGGCCGTATTATTTATAGTAAATCTGAAGAATAATATACAGCTTCTGTAAATTCCCGTCCCACTTCTACAGTGTAAATTCCCCTACGTGATGTGAATTAACACATGTCATTGCGTTGCGCACAGAAAGGCGAGTAAATTTATCGTCACTTTGCTAATAAGTATTAATGGCTGCTGTCTTCAGATTCTAGTTGTTTTTATTTTTTAAATGGGAATCTAAGTGCTGAAACGTAGAATTATTTGTACTCTCATGGTGCGAGGAAAATATTGTATTCCAAATGAATGATTTGCTCCTCACTTTGTTCGTATTTGACAATATGTACACGACGACATGTATCACAGAGTCTCCGTAGCTCACGAATCCCTTTGGGCAGAAAGATCTGGGTTCGATTCCCGTCCACGACGTGAGGAACCTTTATCTGGTCTCTTTCGGCTAAAGGTCAGATAGCTTTTTACACCGTCGGGTTATTCGTCCCTCAGAACATGCAGACCGGCCCAGCCATATGCCGGTCCCAAGCTAAAATAAAGGAGGCTTGGGGAAAGGGACGGTGAATTACCGTGTAAAAAGAATATCACCAGAACAATTTGTGGCAAGAGACACTTGCCTACGGAGTTGCTAAGGATCGGACAGGACTGAAGGGTTAAATCAATCGCCCCATCTCACATTTCGGATGTTAATTCATTTCACAAATGCTTGAAACGGGAAAAAAATCGGGAAATCAAGACATTAGTCATATTAACCTTAGCAAACTTCGGCTTTATGTACATAATGTTGTGGTACACACTTTAACTTGCTACAGAAAGGCTCCCTGAAATCTTAGGTGAGAGTTAATCGTTTTCAGCCATTTCCTATCCCTTTGTTTTATAGCTGCGTATCAATCAATTGGTACAGTTAAAACAATCAACTGAATAATCTCGCTGCTAAACCAAGTAGCACTTAAATGTTGGGTAAAAGAAAGTTTTTTTTTTGTTTCTTAAAATTCCATACACATACACGTTTCCAGCATCAGGTGTCATTCTCTGAACCCGTTTTTTCAGCTTCGTTTGAATTCACTACACACGCTGGACCATAAAAATTGTCATATACATAGCCACTACAAATCTCGTTCCAGTTATTCATTCTACGAATTCAATAACTTTGCTTGCATGCTGCTAATGAAAATATGCTATAGTGGGTTAGATTAATCACCATAAATCACAGAACAAAAGGCGTCAGACTTTTCGCTTTCAAATTTAGTACTGCACCACATTTAACTCGAAAAATTAATACGTCGGGATAAGTTCTCTAAAAAAAAAAAAAACTGGAAGTAGACAGTCCTGATAGCAAAAGCCGCAATGTTCCGAATGAGACTTTTTTTAATACGAAAACGTTTAAGATTAATGTAATGAATACCGGTGCAAGCAGCATATGAAAAATAAAGTCAACTCCTTGCTGTCCGTCAATTGGTCATTGATTACCCTTGAACAAGAGACGAAGAACTTCGCACTTAACTATAATAAATAAAGTTTAATCCTTTATCCAAATGTGAGCAAACAAAGTTTGCACTTGAAAATATCTTCAGGACTGAGGTTAGGTAGTACAATACCAGGCAACTTGTAGCAAAGGTGGCCAAGCTACCATCACTCCTATCTCAGTATCTCCCATAATGCAAAACACATCTCCTTGTGGACATGTATAATGTTATGCATTAATAAATTTGTGCAAAATAAACTTTCAACATCTTTCTCTAAATCCAGAGTAATTTAATAATATGGTGGCACACCTTATGACAACTCCTATAGGTAAAGATGACCCTCCATTGCTTCCGCCTGATATCTCCACTTCAGGGCCTGCCTCCCACTGACGAGACCTCAGTAAATGTTGAAACCAGGTTTTTGTAGCGGCCCTTACCTTAATGCATAGCATTATACATGTTCACAAGGAGATGTGTTTTGCATTATGGGAGATACTGAGATAGGAGTGATGGTAGCTTGGCCACCTTTGCTACGAGTTACCTGGTGTTGTACTACCTTACCTCAGTCCTGAAGATATTTTCAGGGTGCAAATTTGTTTGCTCACACTTGGATAAAGGATTAAACTAAATTTATTATAGTCTAACCAAGTGCAAAATAAACTTTCAACATCGTTCTCTAAATCCAGAGTAATTTAATAATAAGGTGGCACACCTTATGGCAACTCCTATAGGTAAAGATGACCCTCCATTACTCCCGCCTTAACTATCGTAGCGAGACTGCAGGTATGTATTGCAGACAGGTATGTATTGCAGATATAAAGTGTGCGGATAAATGCGAAATTGCAGATATAAAGTGTGCGGATAAATGCGAAAGCAGTTACTTTAATAAACCTGCACAAACAAACAAACAAAAAAAAATGAAGAAATGAAATTTGTATTAATAAAATCGGAAATAACTTACTGCTTTGCTTGTCAGGAAATCTTCCTGGTTCTTTGTGACTGACGCCATTACAGTGCCCTATCCCAAAATTGCTCATGCATTCGATATATTGCAATTACTTGAACGATAGAGAAAAATAAAGTTCAACAGAAAGCCATTAGGAAAGTTCTTGTTAATGAACTTTCACCAATGATAACTTAATTCTCCTTAATATCATAAACGTCAACATTTTTATTTTTTTGTGGTTGAAAAGGATTCAACACAAACCAAAGTTGATAATATCTTTAGCGGATTTTTGAGAAACCATAAAATAGACTTACGTTTATTGAATTTTTAAAAAGTAATAAATCATTGCGGAGTCCTCGATAAAAGGAACAAGCTTGCCTAAAATTTTCTGAAACGTTTTACCGGCATAAATGTCCAGAGGTTCAATTTATATATAAAGAGCAGTTATTTTTATCGATGCAGAAGCTGTGACTTCCTCGATCATGTAATATTATTAAGAAAAATGCACATCGTGGTTGCTGTTGTAATTAGAAAATACAGCAAAGAGTTCAAATGAAGAGCACCTTGACCGAATGCCAGCTTATCAAAACTGATGTTCCTCAAAGCTCAGTTTTGATCCATATGAACGACCTCTGTGCAAAGGATCCTAGTCACCTGTAGTTTTCCATTTCAAATGATATTTTGAAATGGGAGGAAAAAAACAATCAGTCGGTTTACATATTGTATATATTAGTATCTCAGAAATTTTTACAATGTTATGTACACAAAATATCCTTTGCAATAAAAGCTTAATTCTCTTAACGAAGAGCGCAGAAATGCAACTTCCAGGGATCGATATCATCCCTTAATTCAAAACTAAAAACAGAGAATATGATGTGGAGTGCTGTAATTTTCATCGGAATCCATCTGTTTCCATCACAAAAATTACATCAAGTAATAGTTCACCAATAGTGTGGCTATACATCCGCTAAAATAATTTAACTTAAAGGCAAGTGAACGCTTGGCTTGAATTCCGAAGAAAGGTAACACTATTTCTAGGTAGGATGTTTTGATATTAATAACCAAAAAAAAAAAAAAAAAATGTTTTTATTACTTTCAAGACGTAATATTCAATTGGAAATTCTATATGTACAATCAACATGAAAGCTGACATTTACAGGTAAAGGAGTATCTAAACAAGAAATGGAGGGGGGGGGCAAGATATCTTACTCCAAACATTAATGCATTGTTCAAGCCCCTACACACCAAGTTAATCCACATAATATTCCCACACAAAAGATTAAAACAAACAAGTAAGCCAAGTTTGCGCCTGAAGTATTTTCAGGTCTGAGACAACTTGTGGTAAAGGTGGAATAAGCTCTGATCACTTGCCTTAGTATCTCCCATAATGCAAAGAATATGATGTTATATTCAGATTATTATTATTTCCATTGGTTTGTGTTTTTATCCAATTTCTTTTCTGTATTATTCATTCGATGAAGAACATTTCAGCCAGGCTTAATAAACGAATACATTAATGTCCTATCTTTAGCCTAAAGGCACCATATCAGTAATGTTGTCTGGAATGCTTCCATCGAACTAAATTTAAGGAGGCTGTTACTGGTAGCAATACATTTTTTCTTTCTTCAACATCCAAACTGTTAATTCCTTAATATTAAGTTAAGGGGATAATAAATCCCTCATTATTTTACAGCCGGATGGAAAATAGCCTCTTGGCTTTATCATCCTTAATATTATATTATAATTTATATTTATAATATATTATAAATATAAATTATATGTATGTATATATTATAATAATATAAATATTTATAATATCATCATCAAATTCCTGCCATGTACCCTCAAGGGGTGTACAGGATATGACAGTACCACATGAAAAATTTACATCATTACTAACTTCCTATCTACAATTTTCCTCCAAATCAGTCTGTTACTTGTCAAGACTCCAACATTATCAGATCTTATATTTCTATCGTCTAAGGCACTTTGTACCCTATCACTCCACCTATATCTTGGTCTTCCTCTGGGTCGTTTTCCTGCCAACCTGGCAGAGAACACTTGTTTTGCTAATCTTTCCTCTCCCATTCTATTTAAGTGACCATACCACCTGAGATTGGCTCTGCTAACTATATTGCAATATTATAAATATTGCAATATTTATAGTATTGCAATATATAATTTATACTATAATATATATATAATATAATCCAATCTTTGTCCCGAAGTTACGGATCTCTCTTGCCGACTTCCCTTACCTATATATATATATATATATATACATATATACACACACACACAAAACACGATGGAGTGTCTGTAAAGTTCTGATAATCACCTAAATATAAAATGATATTAATGCAACTTATATACACAAGAATGACATAATTAACTTCCTTACTCTGCTACTTGCATGCTATCGTTTTTTGTAGTTATAGCAGTTGCTTTAATATCATTTTGTTCCAGGTGTTAATCAGTACTTTCCAGATCCTCCTCATATATATACAAGAATTTTAGAGACAACTCCTTTTTCGCTTCTATACCTTGTCATAACCTTCGATAGTGTGTAATCGTGATACACCTATGATTTCTCCAGTTTTTCTTATGGCAGCTCCTGCAAGCCACACTCCAATGATCATACCTTTTTGCAGGTCATTGAGGTCTGACAATTTGCACAACGGTTGATTCAACATTGACTATCGCAATTCTATGCAGTAGCCGATTTGATACTGGACAGTATTACGACGGAGGGACTGAAAAGTTCTGATAAACACTTAGAACAAAAATGATATTAAAGCAACTGATATAACCACAAGAAAGAACATAACTTAAAACCCTTTAACCCCATGTGTCAACAAATTGTAATAATTTGTTCTTTTTAGGGTATATAAGACAACAAAATTAATTAAATTTTGTTCTAGTTGTTTATCAGAACTTTTCACCCACCTCAACATATCTACACATCACATCGCGGATGGCATTATCTCTGTGATTGTTGTGCAAAATCTCAGTGCCCTCCGGAAAGGTATGATCATTGGAGTGCGGTTTGCGGAAGCTGCTGTAACGAAAACGACAGAAATCGTAGGTGTATAATGTGCCACAGTATCGAATATTACGACAAAGCGTTGTCTCCAATTGATTCTATCATATATTCCACCTGCAACATCACAGGCATATATTTTGCAGGAAGATTGGTGCCAAATTCCATTACATTATGTAGATTTGTATCCATCTATCGTCGAATTCATGGTGTTCTAATAGCCCCACTTGGGTCAACAGTTTATTAATTAAAAAAAAAAATTGTAGGTGTATTTTGATAAACCCCTGTATATATATAATAATAAACATATATTTAAAATTAAAGCATCTGAGTTATATATATTTAAATAATTTCAACCTACGGTTAGAATCAATTGCGGTTGCGATTAATTCGGGTCCCTAGTTCTAAAGACAAATATCGTCCTTTTGTAAAGCAATTTGCAAACGCTCCCAGCCCAACCTGTTGGCTTGAGAGAGAGAGCATCACTCCCAAGCTTTTCTTATTTATATTTAATTAATTTATACCTGACAGATCAATTTTAAACTGACATTCACACATATGTTAATTTCCAGTATTTGGAACAAAGCTTCAAATCCTTTCCTTAATTTGTTAACTTATGTTCTTGTTTAATCCAACTTAAAAGATTTTCAACATAATTTCTTGTCGTTTCTTATAACGAAATTATGCACGTGAAATATTTTCTGGGCTACTTGTACACAGACAAAAGCCAGCGTCACATTAATTGATTTAGTATCTCCCACTGTACACATTCTTTCTGGTGAGCATAATGCAGTGATGTAGCTAGAGCTTTTGCCGCTCCCCTCAATACAAATAAAAATACTACAAAAAGTCAAAATGACGTATAGGGAAATAAATTAAAACACTATGTTTATTTTTGAAGTAAAACTTTAATTTCAACATTCCAAAATGTTAGTTTTCTTACTTTTCTGTTAGCAAAATCGTCGATGACATTGGCGAAGTCTTTTTCATAATAATATAGGTAATTTTTAATCTATGTTATTTAGAAAAACTCCTCTCACATCTAGCAAGACCTACAGCAATTGTGGGGAAAATTCTCAGTAGTATAGTTCGCCCACCATTTCTAGATCCCTTCTTGGCTTGGTGCCAAGAATAGTCGATTCATGCTGAAGGGGAGAAAGAAATGAAGGATGTATGAATTGGTCGCCAGCATGCGAAATCACTGCTTTCTTGTTTGTCGCTGTACTAGTACTAGCTTGATTTTTGTTGTTCTCTTTTTGCATTATTTTTTTTATTAATTTGTATGATGGATCCAGTACAGTCAACAAGTTCTATTGTTACACGTTTCAGTAACTCTTGCAAAAGAATATTGAATAATGTGTTGACATTCTGAAAAAAAGAATCGTCAGAAGGCCGTCTTCTTGTTCCCCTTTCTCAAGTCATAAAACGTGCAAGTGCAATTACGGGCGTATCGGGGTCGACTGTTAAAAGAATTCGTAGGGAATCAAAAGGTGAAGGTAAGCCAAAATTTAAATCTCCTAAAAAGAAGCGCCAGAGAAAGAAAACCATCGAAACCGCAGCTTTGAATAATTTTGATGTAGACGTTATAAGAAGAGCTATTCACGAATTTTACGTGGTCGAGAAAAGAGTGCCAACTGTTCCGAAATTGATTCCTGTGCTTAAAGAAAAAATTAATTTTCCTTGGAAAAGAGAAACTTTAAGGAAAATACTTCATGAAATCGGATTTTGTTTTAAAAAGTCCCAGAATAAAAGGAAACTTATCATGGAGCGAAGTGACATTGTTTTATGTAGAACGCGGTATTTGCACATATTAACACTCTACGTACATTTTTCCAACTGTTATACAAGCAGAATAGTTACACTTTAAAAACAGCAATGTTCGTAAAAGAAAAGCTAAATTTTCCGACCTGTAATAATAAACAAACTCAGTTTGTTTATTATTACATCCCCGAAGACAGACTGATTACCCTATTATCGGAATGATTCTCCTTTTTCTGACATGCGCAGAAGTGTCGAGGGACCTCAAATCGGTGGGCGAACTATATTACAATATTTGGAAATGAGTTCTCGAGACTGTATTTTAGAATTAACTGCAAAAGTTCAAAAAGGTTCAAAGTGCCTCCCGAGGCGGACCCCCCTTCCGCCCCTCCCTAGCTACGCCTCTGGCATAATGGGCCACTGTCAAGGTGCTAGGGTACTTTTCTTCAAAAACTCTAGAAGTGAACCTTTGAGTTTGAGTGACCACAAACTGTTTCCAATGTCTCTACTCAGTGACAGGCTAAACCTACCACCAAGCAGAACCGATGTTTCACTTAGTTTAAAAAAAAATCGTCAAGAATTCTTGTTTAATCCTTTATTTTATGCAAGTGTAAGCAAACAAAGTCTGTGTATTAAGCATCTTCACGACTAGGCTACTTGTATATTAATTGCCTTAGTATCACACAATGCCAAGCTAAGGTAACTGGGCTAATTCAGAACACCGTTTATATCTTACTGATTTCACAGCGGGATGACAGGTAGCAAATAAAGTTTCAAATATACTTGGAAATCTTAACACCGCTTATAAGGTCACATGAACACTGACAAATTTAAAATAAAACCTCTCAGGATTTTATATTTATTATATTTCCATCTGTTAACACTTTCAGTTCATAAATGTTTATTTATTGCCTTTAATGGCACAGCAATATTATGATTTGATCGTAATTTTCGTGCATTAGTCAAAACTATCGGTTATTCGCATAAGTATCATATCATCAAACTCACAAGAAGAGATTGTTAGCATAATATGTTCCATGAAAGTACATCCTAAGCTTTAATACTTATTTCGGACATATAATCATCTTCAAGTCCACTACTTATGTAAAATTTCCCATCGTAGTGGACTTGAAGATGATTTAAAATCATATAAAGATTTTCGCTTTGTTCATAGAAGGAGTGAGAACGATTATGTCGATTTTTATTGTGATCTTGTTTCGATATTCTTATATAAGGTTATGTAATATAATATGAGGAGCAAGGAACTATCCTCTCCCGGCATGGGATAGTTCCAGTAGGAATTCCTTGAAAATCCAACACACCGAAAAACGGTATGTTAATTTTTCAAAGAATATGTCGCTGTGTATATCCTATTATAAGGTCAGGTTTCCTGTCTGTAAAAGTAAATCGGAGTACTCGGAGGAAACCTTCACGTCTACGATCTGAGACTGACTAACTCGGAAGAGAATAGAAAGCGGAATAAATTTTCTAAATACCGCTGGCTGGAATCGAGTAGCACGCACGTTGCGTTTAAGCTAGTTTTTTTTTTTTTTTTAACAACTTTATTATAAACTTTTGCAATTATTTACATCATAATGAATTCTATATACAATATATACATTTGTTATACCATTATTTCAATCGAAGTTTCATTTTATATTATATCATCATGTTATAATGTAGTTGTTACATTACTGTTCTCTTAAAATGCCTTAACTTCCTTTACTTACAAACAGGGAATCTCATCTGTTAGTTACATACACATTATTTTCTCTATTACATCAATTAAGGTATAATTCAGCTTTTTTTTTTTTAATATACAGTTAATTCTATTTGCATACCATATATATAATTATATATCACACTTCTTATATATTTAACAATCTATATATTCTACAAGATAAATCATATATACATCTGTACAGCGAAATAGCATTCGCATGCAATGAAGTAGGAGAGCACTTTTTTTTCATGCGGTAGGAGATCTGTTCCAAGTGACTCAGGTGCTGTTTCCTCTGGTGGAGGTGGAGAGTTAGTATCCTTCCGAATTTACTTCCGATTTGCCCCATTTCCACTAGGAGTGATGAAGGTGTCGTTCTGTTGTTGGTTGGAGGGTTCATCTGATGTAAGGTTGGAGGTTAAGTGTGTCCATTCTTCTGTAGTCATTCTTCTGGACTGGACCGAATTGGTGATCTCCTCCTGGATGTAGTGATGTAATTTCGATATTGTTCCGGGACTGTCTTCCCTTCCATACGCTTGGTCGCACCTGTGAGCCCAAATTGCGTACATCGTTAGAATTAGAACAATTGTTTGCACCCTGTTTATATGTTTTCCTTTTAGCCAGAATAACATTTCTTCATTGATTACTTTGATTTCAGGAAGCCATCTTTTAACGGCTTTCCAAGTTACTTCTGCTTCCTTGCAATATAACATTAGGTGGAATAGTGTTTCCGGTTCCTGGCAAAACTGACATGTTGCATTCCCTTCGAGGGGTATACCTTTAGCCACTATCCACATCTTGGTTGGTAGGCAGGCATGGTGTACTTTAAAGAAGAAGGTTTTATACTTTGGATGTATTGGGAGCTTGAAGATATTGTTTAATACCGGACTGAGTGTGATTTGTCCTCTTCTTAATTCTCTATGTTGTGGTATGGGAATGGTTGTTCTGCTTAGTTTGTAGTATGTTGCTTTTGTTTTTTGACTTGTTAAGGTTTCAGTGTTGATGCGCTCTGTTACAAATACGTATCCCTCCGCCATCTCTGTAAACATTCTGTGAACTCTTCCATGAATCTCTGGCATTGTGCTGATTATTCTGTGTGGAAGGCATTTCTGTAGGAATGCTATTGCATATCCGTGGTATGACTTGGTGTTTGCTGTTTCTGCAGTCTTCGCTCTGTTGATAACTGTTTTTAAGTGGATATTAATTAGACCTAGACCTCCTGCTTCAAATTCGTGAAAGAGCGTTGTTCTCCTCATCGGTTCGTACCGAGAGCCCCAGATGTAGGTGGCGCACAGCCTGTGGATCTTGTCTGCCCATTGCCCATGGTACGGGATGTTGTTCACTTTGTACCAGATGCGAGAGGATAAATATATATTGCATATTCGCGCTTTTCCTCTTACAGATAGTTGTCTTGGGCGCATAGTATTTATTTACCACGCAACAGCTGCGTGAGTTCTTTCCACTGTTTTTCATACGTTTCTGGACCGCCTATTTTAACTCCCAGAACCGGTAAGTATTCCTGAGTTCTTATGCCTTGAGGAATCTCAGGGTTCTTTTCCTATTTTCCTATTAGCATGCAATGAGATTTATTCAGGTTTACTTTCAGGGCAGAAGCTCTTGCAAAGGCGTCTAGTAATTTCATTGACTCTTCAATGAATGTTTCCGTCTCTAGGGTTAATGTGATGTCGTCAGCATATGTCAATATTTTTGCTTGGCTCTCCCCGTGAATGTTTGTTCCCTTGATTTCTTTGTTGGAGTTGATCGCTCTAATGACTGGTTCTAGTGCAAGAACGAAGAGGGCCATAGAGAGGGGGGGGGCTCCTTGTCTCATTGAGCATTTCATTTTAAAAGATGCGGATAGCTTCCTGTTCACGATTACTTGACTTTCTGCATTCTCGTAGAAAGTTTGCAGCCAGTTCCTAAATTTTGGGCCAAATCCCATTTCCTCTACAACTTTGAATATATATATACGTGGCTTATGGTGTCAAACACCTTTTCTATATCCAAGCCTAGTAGGACACAGGGTTTGTCAGTCAGACTGTAGTACTCGTATACTGATCTTAAATGAGTAATTGTGTCTGCTATATTTCTGCCTTTAATTGCACAAGTCTGTGCGGGAGATATTAATTTCTATAGGTACTTCTGTATTCTATTGGATAGGATTTTTGAGATGAGCTTGTAATCGGTGTTTAAAAGTGTTATCCCTCTCCATTGCTTTATGTCTTTTAATTTTTCTGTGTCTGAAGTTTTCGGGATAAGTGTGATGTACCCTGTGCTGAATCTGTCTGGTTTTATTTGTGTTTGGTATATTTCTTGCGTCATTCTCATAAATAAATGCTCGAATTTTTGGAAGTAGTGCTTGTAAAATTCGTTTGTAAGACCGTCTTCTCCTGGGGATTTCTTGTCTGGTAAATGCCTTACTGTTTGCCTGAATTCTGCTGCTGTTATCGGGATGTCAATTTCTTCCGCCTCTTTCTGGGTTATCTTAGGTATGAAGGGGAGGAATTTGTTTCTGTCCCGTTCCTCGCTTTGTTTTTCCGAAAACAGTGTTGCGAAGTATTCGTGAATAGCATGCAGTAGTTCCGCATCTTCTTGAATGTTTTTCCCATCGTAGTGTAAACATTCTATTCTCTTTCTTTCATAATTCCTTTTTTCGAAAATCCAAGCTGTGGATATTTTGCCTTCATCATTTTCTATGGTTCTTAACCGGGAGTGGAGCCATCTCCTTCTATTTCCTGAAGTTGTTGCGCCTTAATTTTTTCTCTAATTAGATTTATTTCTTGTTCAACTTCTGGTTTGGTCCGATCCATGTGGTACAGGCTGGATAGTTTCTTTAGATCTGTCTCTCTTTCTTGGTTTTGCTGGTGTTTTCTTTTAGTGCTAATTTTTATGGCTGCGTTTTTAATTTTTCTTTTGAAAGTTTCCCAGGCTATTATTGGATTGACTATTTTTTCTACGTCTGATATTATATTTTGTACTTCTTTGTTGAATTCTTCATCTTTCGTTAAGTTCTGATTAAATTTATACAGTGGGAAATTTCTGTTGACGAATTTTGTTCTTTTCTCCTTGTGAGGGGGTTGAAATTCAGCTATTACCATGTAGTGATCGCTGAAAGTTACAGGGATATGTTCAACACTGCTCGCAGTGAAGCCTCTGTATTGGGACACGTAAACCCTGTCGATTCTTGAGGCGTTCCCAGGAGTGAAATGTGTGAACTCCTTTTTTCTTGGATGCAAGAATCTGAAGGCATCTGTTAGCCCGCAATCTACAAAGGTCTTGATGTGTCCTTTCTGTGGCGCTTGTGACCCTTTCTCCTGATCAATGAAGGGCTGTTCCACGAAGTTCATGTCACCTGCAATTACTGCTATGTTCTTCTGTTGCAGATTTTCTTTGATTATCTGCCAAAATGTTGTTTTTTCTTCACGTTTTGTTGGACCATACACATTCATTAAGGTTATTATTTGATTGTCGAGATGTATGTCAACTTCTAGGGTTCTGTGCCTGACATAGACTTCGTGGGACAGCAGTTGAATGTGTGGTGCCTTTTTGATAAGGATAGCTACTCCACCGCTAGAACTACTGCTAGCAGGTTCATTGATTAGGATGTAGTGATGGGCTAGTCTTTTTTCTAGTCGTATTATTGGCTCTGGCGCGTGAATTCTTGTTTCCTGCAGCATTACGATGTCTGGCAATTTTTTGTGAATTTCATTGATCAGCAGGTTTTGGCATTCTTTGGTATTTATCCCGTTACAATTTAGGCTCATTAACTTCATTTTGGTTGTGATTTGTTCTATTACAATTATTCGGGTAGTTTTATGTTTTGCTTCTGGCTCTGGTGGTATTGGGCATGACCTTAATTTTTGTTCTTCGCTGTGTTTTAGGAGCTACGTTTTGCTGGCGACTTGCTACTTGTTTTCCCTTGGGATTTCGGATTACAGGTTATTTGTGATTCATTTGAGGTTTTCTGCTTGTCACCTGTAGTTCTTTCCACTAATCTCTTCCCTCGGTAATGGCTCAGGGCGACTTTCTGGAATTTCACTTTCTCTACCTTCCCCCCTCTTATCGTCTGATATAGACATTTCTGGAACAGTGGTTTTGTTGTCTTTTTGTAACGTGAAGTTTTTTTTTCTTCCCTGTCAGTTGATGAGTTGTTGCTTCCTTTGTTATTCTCCCTATTTTCTTCTTTACCTTTGTTATGCCCATCTGTGTCTTGCACATCCTCTTCTCCGCCTTCTATGTCTGGGGACTCTTCGTTTTGCCTCAATATGGAAGCGTACGTGCTACCCTTGCATTGATCTGCTGTATGACCTATGCGGTTGCACTTTTCACATTTTGGCTCATTGCAGTGTCTGCGTAGATGTCCGATTTTTTTACAGCGGAAGCAGGATGGCGGTCTTCCTGGGACCACGACTAATCCCATAACCTTTTTCACTCTTATAGTATATGGGATGTCGTCAATTTTTGCACCTTCGTTGAGTTCTATGACTAATTTTTTTTTTGTTGCTTAGGACATGAGACCCGTCATCATTCTTAATTGTTGATATATTTTCCAGAAATTCTATTTTTCCGAATCTTTCAAAGTGGAGAGCAACCAAGTGATTTGGTATGTGGGGTGGCATCCAGTGTATTAAAATTTCTAATTTTCTACATGCATTTATATTAATAATTTCACAGGTGCCATTCCTCACTTGGATGTTCCCCATGCTGGCAAATCGTTCTTTAACGGTCAGTTGTTTGAACGACAATAGAAAAACATAATTGTATTTTAGATGACCTAAATGCCACACATCACTTCCTTTAACTTTGTTTTCCGTAAGGCTTTTAATTATGTCCTCCTCGCTGTAAGGACCGCATTTTGCGTCACATTTAAGAATAACAGTTTTAGACCAGTCTATTTCGGGTGGTAAGTTTAGCGATTTTAATAGGTCCTGCGAGTTAAAACCTTCAGACCGATTTTCTTGTTCACTATCTGCTTTAGGTTCAAAATTGTTATTTTTCTATTCATTATGCTATTCATATCACGAAATGGTTGAAACCAAGAGGTACTTACAGTTCCTTCTAACCTTCGTATTTGCCTGCGAAGCTACGGTTGATCTGCGGCCTGCAGCTTGGGGGTCGGGGAAAGGGTCGCGCGGATTACTAATAATAGGGAGCACTAGAAAACACGTCTGCACTTTACGAAAGCTAGAGGCACTCTGTTGCGTTGCATTTAAGCTAGTGCAGACTGCAGACGCAACACCACTAATAGTGGTGTTGCGTCTGCAATTTTATGTTTTAATACGCAGAGGAAAGGGGAAAATGGTAGAGTGATCTAAATTCAATATTTATCGAATACGCCTCAAAAGTCTGTACGATTAATAATCAAAGTAATAAAACTCCTAGATATGTTAATTACTATCGTTAAAGAAAAAAAAAACTACTACATATTTAGAATATTTAAATTCAACCGAGTAATATAACATAATATGATTATTGTTATCGGATACTGCATTATCTCATTAAAACGACAGAAGTAATAAATAAATAAAAATATATATATATATATATATATATATATATTCAATGTCTTTAAATTACAGATGAAAAATTCTCTTAAATTCATCCTCAGCTGATAAACTTTTTTATATCCAAATGGCAATCGTTTTCCACTCTCCCGCGATATACGAATTAATAATGTAATCATGAATTTGCATATCAAAATATAATATTATAAACGCGATACTGAACAGATTATTTTATGAAAGGACTTCGCCAGTGTCCCCTAGAATTTCTTGGCACGACACTCTGACAAAACAAAATCGTTTTTTGTCACCATTTCCATCCTCTTCCCAAAGTAACACTTTGAAAAAGTCCCAATTGTTTTTACTTCATTTATAATGGTTATGTCTTTTTGTATTTACTTTCGTTAACGAAAGGGCGCCGAACATTGAGAAAGTAAAAGGTCATTTGTGGACATTCATTAGTGATGCACATAAAATTTTAAAAATGTATCTCTTAAATGTCAAACAGCGTAATTTAAGATATACTGTAGTTTAGAGGAAATTTATGAACAACTTCTAATCATTTGAAGGATGAGAATCGCAAAGGGGGCAATGGAGAAAGAAATGTATTTCCCATGCAGACAAAGTTTTCAGGTAAAGAAGATGTTTTAAAAATTCTAAATTTAGATCTATGCGAAGAGAAAATAAATCATGCATTTGGTATTTTCGTCTACTTTCAAAGTGTTATTTTCTTTTAAATAACTGGATTTAACATAGAATAGGAAGATAGAATGATCAATAATATTCATGTAACACTGTCACTAAAACAGTCAGTTATTATTGTTCCATGAAGTCCTCAGATCTTTGAGGGAGACCCTAAACTTCATGCCAAGCACTACCCAACGTTCGCGTAGTATCTATCAGACTTTACTTTGAACTCATTGCAGTCATGGCATTCACAACAGACTCTGGCAATCTATTCCACTCATTCACCACTCTCCAAGCAAAAAAACGTGTTCTATCACCTCTGCTAGCTACCCTCTTGCTCAGTTCCTAACGATTACCTCCCAGTTCTCCCACTACCAGACCTATTCTGAAAAATTTACTTTGTATGAACCTTGTAAAACCCTTCAGTGATTTGTATGTCTCAATCATATCACCCCTTTAACCGCTTTCCGTAACCAAAAAATCTTCAGCCTGCTTTTTTCGTAAGGTTCATTCCACACACTTGCTGCCATCTTGGTCACCCGCCTCTTCCTCATCGCCAAGGAATCGAGATGACCAGATCAACGCACAATAGGCAAGATGAGGTCTTATCAAGGCTCGATAAAGAGGAATGTTAGCCTGCTCTTCACTATCTGAGTAATCCGATGAGCTGCTTTAGCACTTTTGCTATGTGCCCTCTAAACTTTAACTCCCTATCCACCAACACTCCCAAATCTCTGGCTTCGTCAATTTCCTGGAGTACACGTCCATCAATTCACCCCTTACACTTTGCCACATTAGACTGATATCCATTCTCCTTTGACCATACTGCCAGTCTATCCAAATCATCCTGCAAAACTTTAACATCATCCGTATTAACTATTGCCCTACCCAGTTTTGCATCATCAGCAAACAAATGAACAGTTACTCTCATATCCTATATGATATCCTATATCATTAATGTACAAATTAAATGGTAGCTGCCCCAAAACAAACCCCTGTGGCACACCACCCATCACTGGACTTCTGGAGTTTATTGATAAGAATTTCATGCGGTATCCTGGCAAAGGCTTTTGCAAAGTCCAGCAGTATCTCTGTAAATCCATTATCGTTATATATTATTACGAGAAAAACGTGAGCAATTTACTGAGGCACGACCTACCCATCGCAAAACCATGTCCCCCCGCTACAGTATCCAATTCCCTTCCATCTATTCCTATTTTGTTTTGACCAACTTCTTCAGTACCTTGACAACAACTTCTGATATGCTGATGGGTCGGTAATTTGCTACATTAGTCTTGTAGCCGCATTTATGCAATTGAACTATTTTTTCTCTTTCCAGCCCTTGAAGTTTTATATACATGGCACGGATCCAAGCAATCTCCTAAGCTTATCATACTCGTCAGTCCTGTAATTCCACATATACCCCTTCCTAATTGAAAATTTCACACATTTAGCCACTTTCCAGGTCAACACCATATGATCATTCTCACCAATTGGCGGCAACGTGGTCATATTGGTTATAGACAAATTCTTAGATGCGGTTACTCGATCTAGCATTTTCAAATCCCTAATATGTTCCATCACATGCTGCCTCAGGTAATTATTTCATAGTAACTGCATAAATTTATTTTAATAAATTTTTGTTTGGGTTAAAATCAATCTTAATAAATTTTATTAAGAGTTGTTATTTGAGAGACCGCACAGTATCTCTTCACAAAACCAAATAACTGCTGAGCAATAATAGCACGTGCTAGCAAAACACGTAAATTTCCAAGTGAAATGTGGAATTTATGTAAATCCTGTAAAACTGAACAATAACTGGTATGTAATATTGAGACTGGCTATCTGTATATAATTTGTATACAGTATTTGAAAAGATACATTTAGAAATTTAGTTCCTCATTAACATGTATGTTGGCAAGGATAAAATAATCCAGCATTAGAACTAAATGCGGAAGCTAATGTTTTCTCTATACATTTAATAAAAAATAAGTAAAAAACAGCCAGTAGGACACGGAACTTACGTCACATTAAGTTCTTACTTGACATTAAGTTCTTACGATCTTTGAATAATTATTACCAGGTCTTGATACATCGTTTTTGGATTATATTAGTTGGATAGAAATGTTTCAATGTTCTGAAATCACATTAGAGGATACGGAATAACAGAACATATACTTTCTTGTAAGTGCATCGTTTGCAAGTTATGAAAGAAATCGTTCATAATTTAACCTCATGGAACACAGCGCACTGTCAGTTAAAAATCTCAAACGCCATCTTAATTTATGTTATAGAAAAATAAATATTTCATTTACGTGGTCATTTAAATAATGGAGAGAAACGAAATATTTACATCATGTCTACTCTAAGATGAGCATTTTAAGAAATATTGTTTCCAGCTTGAATCTAATGGCGAGGTTCCAAACGGAATCAGTTTGCTACAAGCAAAGAATAGGATTTTCTTTGTATAACCCCGTTAATTTACTCTCGACGATTTTAAGAGCCTTTGTATCACCATGTTTGTGATTATCGATATAAAAGACAGAAATTCCGAAAATATCCCTCAATTTCAAAGTCTAACCCCCCCCCCAAGTTCTTCAGCCATTTTTTAGTCTCCTTATTAAAATAACAAATATCGAATGTCTATTTGTGTGAAAGTAGTGAGAAATTCAAAATCCCTCTACAAAGTCGTAAGTAGACTTTATATTTCGTAATGAGAATAAAATCAAAATGAAGCTAGATGGATTTATTTTTCTTAGGGTAATGCTGAAAAGCATTATAGAAATGTCAACAGCAGTGTTAAAGTGATTGATTGCTGGCATTAGTTTCATAAACACAGCAGTAAGAAAGCATAAAAATGACAAACCTATTGGTATCTAAATGTCTTCTTCTGAACACGCACCATTAACCCAATCTCCGCGCGAGGTTTTGCTTGAAAGAACCTAATCGAAAATAAATACGAAATGGGTCGCGATCTGTTCTCTGTTGGGCACAAATAAATACCGAGACAGATTCCTAAGCACGTATATATCACTCTTCTTTTATGCAAACGTATTCATTCATCATCATCAACACAAATGGGACAGAAGAAATAAATAAAATGCTATTTTGTTGGCCGATTGGGGATGTCATCCAAGCATGCGAACAATTCATCTTCCTGACATTCGGATAAACATCGGACAAATGCCAAACACTAAGATATATTCATCCATTAAGGTACAAAGTACAGATGACAATATCTACGTCGTACACTGGTGACTGCATTCGATAAACAACTGTCCTCATCTATGACAGGCGATTTCTTATTATCGTCATCTTAAATCAGAAAAAGTACGATGCAAGAAACAAAAATCGAAAGAAACATATCGCATTTACTTTCTTTTTATTTTGTGACAAATAGAGTGATACTTTGCATCAAGTTGAAAGCTCTCCTTTAATAGAAAGACATCGGTAAAAGCAAAAAAGAATTTTTTTTTCGGTTTTAATTGGTAAACTATAAGTTTAAAAAGACCTGCATTATAATTTATGCGATAATAATTGTTATATCAGTATTGGATATGACACCAATATAATACATCTGTTAATTGCATGTATTCAAACGCGGGTTTGTCTGTTGACCTCAATTAAGGTTCACGCAATCGAAATGGACTTCTTCAGCATAATTCGAGATAAATCAGATATAAAGGGTGTATCTTCAAATTAAGATTTCACCTTCTGTGTTGGCTTCTTATAAACAATGAATTCATTGTTTATAAGATTACTAAATAATGGGAAAAAAAACTATAGAAAAAACTATTACAGATACATCAGTGAAAAGATGAAAGATTCGAATTATTGGAGAGCTTTAATACTTTGATACTTTAATACTGTATAAGCAAATTGTTAATTTGCCGATTGACTGACTTGGTTAACTCATCTCCGTTTAAACGCTTTTATTAAGGTTTTTCGTATCCTCGAGAAGACTGGAACCAAGGTCTTTCCAAATAAAGAGTGTCTTCGTTACAGAATATTTTAGCTGTCTTTACTTATGCATGATTCCTAGAAATGAATAACACACACTTCGAAATTTATAACTATTAAGCAAAGTATTAATCGTTTCTAAGGAAAGATTCTCATGAATGTAAAATATATATTTCATTAGATTCTGAAAATGGATTTTAATGCCGACTTAAGTAAGCTGAATCAGTTCCGCAAACCTAGAATATTGATGGAATAGTTTCGTATATATTATTGGCAATCAGTAAAATAAGCCAATAAAGATTGAAGGCGAACGAACCTGGAGCATCACATTCGTTTTATTCCGGCTTCTTGCTATTTGCATACGTATGCAGAAGTTCGTTCTTATTTTCAATCTCTTCTATAAGCATGCTGCATACATAATCAAATATATCGAATCTTTCCCCGCTGCTTCGGTTCTATACACTCTAGGAAAGTTTTAAATCGATTTTCCCCTCTTATGAGAAAAGAGGATATTTTTATAATAAAATATTAATGGTATAAGTATTTTCCCTGGTAATTTAATAGAGATATATCTAATATAGCTTACTAAACGGTGTTTTGTTTTTTAATAAATGCTCAAGATTAGATGAATATCGCTTTATTAAAATTTCTTTAAACTTTATTTTAATTTTAAGAAGAGTTTATGTTTTCATTGTTTTGAAGATTTTCAGACGAGGAAAGATTTTTTTATGAATATTATTCCCTAAAATGTGACAAAAATGTCAAACTAATTACAACAGAATTTTAAACGCATAAAAAATATCGAACTGAGAGTTTATTAATTAATAAAATAGTATGAAATAAAATGGCTTTAAACATAACATTGAATAATACGAGTATTAACTAATAAAAAAATTCAGAAATGCTGAAAAATAGCAGCTTCAGTAAAATAAAAATTACAAATATGTTGAATACACATGCATATATCAGTAGTGAGTCATACTCATCAAAATTTCACATTGTTGCAAAATGTGACAAATGGCAGAATGGCAACTGCTCCGTCGTACGTGATGCACTTCTTTGGGCAATGTATTTCATTCACTTGTCATTTTAATGTTCTCCTCAGAGTTTAATAAAGTATAAACAAACCAAAGAATTATTTACTTCAGTTTATGTTTTAAATCAAAATATTGAAACACCGTTAGTTTTCTTTCTAAAATGTGTTTTAAGTTGAGAAGTGGTCCTCGGTTAGTTACATAATTTTGACTAAGATGACAATTTGAAATAAAAAAAAGTCATTTAGAGAATTCCATCCTTTTTAAAAGAAATTCGGTGTTGATTATTCATCTATATTTATTGTTAAAAGTATATCATAAAAAACTATATTTTTTCAGGATTTGTGATTGCTAGTTCGAATTTTTTTGGTTAAAAAAAAAAAGAATTCTTTGAAAGAAGCGAAGTCATTTACAGAATACACTAGGAGTAAATAGCAGAGAAGCAGAGCCTTAATTTAGCTTTCAAAGATATGCATACTTATTTAAATGAGTCCCGAGTTTCACTTTTATCGTACCAATTACAGCTGCTCTAGAAGAGCACCGCGAGGATGCGACGAAAATATTTTTTATATACCCTTCAAAGCTTTACAGGATCATCTGCGTCAGCCATACTTTGCTTTCTTAATCCTTAGTAATTACTTGGCTTAGCTATGAACATTCCTTCTGCTTACTTTTATTTTTAATAGATTAATGCCCCCTAGAAGGGTTATATACTGAAACTTATAAAACCCATCTCATGAATACGGTTTCGTCTCTTAAAGTTTCCATAAAATTACTCGAAGATTTAAATAAAAGCTTTTCACATTTCTTCTGTGCGAAGTAGCATGCGGCTCATTAAAGTCTTAATTAGTATGCACAGTAATGCTCAAATTGGTAAACTCTAAAAAAAGTATTGGACGCTATACCATCACTTCAGTGGGAAACTACGGCATAATCTTTTAAAACATTTACTAACATTGCCTTTGACGATGCATTTGTTTTCCTGAGAATCCCTTTCCAACAGTTTCCATTTCTTTTTACATAACCCTATTTCCTTAAAAATAAGAGTTCTTGTGTAGATAATTGTAAATAGATTTCCAAGTCCATCGATTTGTCATGTGAAACAATAGAATAAAGATAATTTACCATCGATTCAAATATTCAGTCGAAATAAGGTTCTCGAGGTATAATTTGGCAGATATGAAGTATGACTGTTCCGTTACAGATTCTGAAGGGAATTTTGTTTACATGACTGCAGATCTACTCAGAACCAACCAACTTAACCAAATTACTTTAGTGATTTTCAAAGTTTTTGAAGTCATAGTTGCCAATTGTTTATGATGGTTTGTCTGATGCAATGTTTCTACCGGTCAGAACTTCAATAGATCAGCCGGTATCGCTGAAGCCATTTTAGTTGTAAAGAGTTCGAGTCCTTTCTCAAAGCGACAAATTTTTATAAATACTTATCAACTAAATGTGAGTTAGCCGGTATCAAACAAAGAGGAAAGAAAGATATACTTAATTAATACAGGTGCCACGCTGGTCCATAATCTTGGTTACTTTCACCGTATTGAAATACGGCCAAATGTTGTTGAAACAAAATCTAACTGAACTCCTTCCTTCATTGTTTTAAATTCTATACAGCCAGTTTTAGCCTGAGCATTCTAGACCATTCAATTAGTCATAAATGAAACAAAATTATCAACAAGGACACTTATTGGCTAGAAAAGTCAACGAATCATTCCTGGTAAATCCGAAGCGACGTATGCATTTCTTTCGTATTGTTATACATAGCCAATGTGTTATAAAAATAAATTTTAATTATGTCAGTTTAAATTATTTTCAATCATTATTGTAAGATAATATTCGTTATCATTAATATATTTTCGCTGTTAATACCAAAAATATTGCAAGTTGTGAAGAAAGTGTTGTGAACAAAAAGTTTTCACCTTCCTCTGGCAGTGTGCCCTAACTTCAGGCGTATGAAACAAAGTGGTCGCATTTTTCTTTTGTTTTATTTTTCGAAAAGAATTACCGTCACAAATGACGGTAGTGCTATCCTTTAAGAGTACAGTACAAAACCATCCAGTAAACAAGAATATTTTCTAAATATATCAAATAACTTATTCAACTTATTCATACTGATAAATGTATGATTCACTATTGATGAATGACACGAGACCGTCCTAGTAATCTTACAGGGAACCTTCGTGTCTTGCACGAGTGTTCGCATGCGGAATGATACCGCTACAAAGAGAGTTCAGTTCTGAAGGTTGTCGTATATTCTGTTATACTTTTAAGAATATAAATTATTTTTCTTTAATGCGGTTTCCAAACAGAGAAATATTAATACACACTAAGAATAAGGAAGGTAGCACGTAACAAGCACAGCAGTACATGCTGATTCGTGTGACTACAAACAACTGTTTTTCTTCTCTAAGAAATAATCGTGGAATATCGTTCTTGAATAAGTTTTGGGAAAATAGTATTTTTATGATAGCTTCATCTTTCAAAACAAGCTGAACCGATCTTTTATTTCTACAACCATTGAATTCTTTCACTAAACATTTCCACTCTCTTCATACTTTCGTTGGCAATAAGGTGTACTAAATAATTTCGATTTTATACGCTTTTTGGTAAAAAATTCATTTCCAATTCTTTCATCGAATTTCATTCAATAAAATGCTGTGAAAAATAATTTTATTTTATTTTCAATTTAGAAACGTTAGACCGACACTTTTTTTTATTTTATCAACAAACAAATAATTTGATTCTGGGATAAGGTTCCAACGATCAGCATCATTCAACTAAACATAATAATCTACTAATTTCCAATTTTCAGAATATTATCCCATGGGTTATGCATCTTGAGTAAATATTGATTTTAACTCAAGTACATAACTCCTGGAAAGTCTTGATATTCCGGAAGATATAGCAACTTTGAAATAACTCACGGATTATCTTCATAGCCCGGAAGTGCAGTTGCTGTCGCAGACAAAAACTACAAACACCATGGAAACAACTCACCGTAGCCACAAACTGTTAAAAGATAAATATTTACTAATCCCTGTTATTTCACAATAGCTGCAGAGCAGGCGGGTGTGGGGGGGGGGGACATGAAGAAATGTTTCCTTTCCCCACTGGAATTCGTTCTCAATTAGAAGAATTTTTAACAAACTGAAATATTCAAACGTTTATTAAAAAGTGTGTAATTTTATCTACAAATCCATGCCTTTTTAGGTGTATTTCAATACCTAAAAAGGCATGGATTTATTATGGAATTCCATGGATTTGCATGGAAGAACGACTTCCAAAAATACAAATGTAAAGCATCTGTAAAGTTCGGTTGGTCTGTAATCAGGTTACGTTATTCCAGGAATTCTAGTTGGATTCATTTTACTCAAATTTAGTACTTGAAATCTTTTTAGAAATTCGCCTCGCGATTTCAGTTTTTTTAGTCGAACTATTCCCATTAAGGACACAACACAAAGAAGCAAAACACGCATGAATTATATCAAAAGGATAAAAATCCTATGTTGTTATATAGCCAGTAAGTGAAACTCAAGATCGAGAACTACTATCTATGAGTTTCAATGCCGAAAAACTATCGGCGAAGGCAATTCGAAGGAAAGGTGGAGCAAGCTCCCTCACTATTCTTGATATTCTCTCATAATGTAAAACACATTATGATTTTTATCCCTTTAATATCTATTAAGTTGCCAGAAAACTAGCCGTTTGGCTTTTCATTGTAATTACAAAATATAAGCACACCTTTATGGCATTCGTATAGTGAAGGTATGTAAGTTCTTTTCACTAAGCTTTGATATCTTCCAGGTCTACCTACTCACTGATGAGACCTCAAAAATGGTTGAAACCGGTCAGGGTAGTGACCTCTCCTCATAATGTAATGACAGTATTACATCTCCTAGGAGCTGTGATTTACATTACGAGAGAATATCAAGAATAGTGAGGGAGCTTGCTCCACCTTTGCTTCGAATTGCCTTCGCCGATAGTTTTTCGGCATTGAAACTAATAGATCGTAGTTCTCGATCTTGAGTTTTACTTACTGGCTATATAACAACATAGGATTTTTATCCCTTTAATATCTATTAAGTTGCCAGAAAACTTAATAGATATTAAAGTTTGGCTTTTTATTGCAATTTGGCCGTTTGGCTTTTCATTGTAATTAAGCATGAATTATTTTTCAGTAACTCCATTCTAAGATGAATGAGATTTAATTTTTTTTTTAAATTAGAAACACCGAAAAATGTCCATATACTTCAAGATTGGTTACAATCGGCATTTTATGTTGGAAAAATAATTAATAAATATGAAATGGCTGGGAAAATGTAATAATAAAATTGAAATGTGGACCTTTATTAAAATGCATGGAGTAGATTCAGTTGGACCATTTTCCGCTGCAAAAATAGACAAAAAGGATTATATGTCTAGATTATATAATAGGTTGGAGATTAAGAAGATGCATTGTAACTTTAGACACACTCCATAGATTTTTCCAAAAGTATGTCCATGGGACCGAGTTTTTTTGACTGACGTAACTCTGTGGCAGACATGATAGTTCTCGAGAGACAGAGCAGGAATATTAACAATTGAAATGTCTACTCTGCTCAGGTCAGTCTGTGCTGTATCTAATGAAATTAGAGCTCCCCTTCTGATCAATGTTTCCATCGATCTGAAGAGAAAGGGAGTGGGGAACTCTTCAGCACAGCAATTTCGATTATTAAAAACTAATTCAAAGTTTAATTTATTTTTCTTTTCTTGTGCTAAAATGTTTTATTGATTATTTATTCATAATTTCGTTTGTATTTCCATAATAATTTGAGATGATAATATTTGAATTGATATATGATAAATAATAAATTTAATGGCATTTGGTATTTAGGGTCATATTAAAATTGTAGTTGTTTCTTTCGACCATTTATTGGTGAAATCAAGAAACAAAAATTCCAAAGACGAAATGAGCCATATATATTACAATCTGCCTAATGCTGCACTCTTTCAAGAAGAAAGTATTGAGTAATAATAATTTCTTCTTCTTCTTCCGTCAATGTGTATCGATTTAACATGCAACAAGTGTTTAGGCAAAGATATGAAAATCGATTATCACTCTCTCTCTCTCTCTGTGGAAGGGTGAGAGGAATTAAAAATTCCTTCCGTACATGCAATAATGTTATACTGGATATAGTAATTTTGCCGTACAAAATGTACAACGGGATAGTAATTTTCTGAATATATTCAGTAAATTACCGAGTTTATTCAGAAACGGTTTAAGCTAGTTTTGCCATAGAGGAATGTAACGCCTCCTCTTCCTCATTTAAAAAGGGAAAAATCAGATTTCAGAATTCGTCTTACAAGCATAACAATAACAAGGAAACAATCATACTCTAATGACGTTTATAAATATTAAATATTTAAATATTTTAAAACAATATCCACTACTATCTTTAACTTTATAGCTTTATTTTTTCCCTATTCTAAATTATTTAACATAATTAACTTCGAATCTGACGAATTATTAATTTCTTTCGGTTTTATAAAATGTTCTATTGTAAAAGCTCTATTGTAATCGTTTAACATCCAAGGGGTTGCTTTGGTTAATGCTTGTAATTTCCGAGGAAAATCCACTTTCACTACAAGGCATCTTTGAAACCCAAACAGCTTAATGTAAATTATCGACATCTCAGGAAGATCGAATTGCTACTTTCGCTCCGAGATTACCTTTCGACCTTTCACAAGGTTTCTGTTTTAAAGTTAATTAATCTGTAGGGAATATTCAACAAGAATAGGCATAACACTAGTGGAATTGAGGAAGCACTTTAACACGCAACATCATTACCCTGCAAAGTACATCGAGGAAGTGACTTAACGAAACAACACTCCAGGGTTGTTCGCTAGCTTAGCTGAAAGTGATTTATTCAGAAATCTTAAAAAATAAAATAAAATATAGGATGCATTTTGTTTACGATGTTTTATAATTGCATCAGTTTCATATTTAACATTAATATTTCTAATAATTTTACATAAATATATAATTTAAAATTAATGTAAAGAACAGCACAACACGTTACTCATAAGTTGGATGAAGGTTCTTAATCACACTGCCCCTTCCTAATTTCATCATTAGCGAAATCGCTATTTTGAATCTCCGATGAGCTTAAATTCATGACCTTAATTAACAGAAAGTAGTGCATTTTTTTCTCATTCAGATCTCTTAACCTTCGCGGGAACCACGAACAAGAAAAAAAAGAATGCATCTTTTCTTTTCTTTTTTTTAATTTATTTCTTGATAAAAATCTAACGCATATGTATACCATACACTAAGACCTCTGGAAAGAAATCTGCTAAAGATCTCATTAATCGCTCTTTCGAAATTAATTGGGAAAAAAACTTCTGAAGTCTGATCCGGACAGATCTTTTCTGGCGATTAATTCAATGACAGAGTAACATACGCGACTTCCGATTATGCCACATTCAAAATACAAAATATGATCCCATAAAGAGTTATCTTGAGTTGAGCAAGATAATCGACTGAAGTTAATATTCCTTTCGGAACGCTTTCAGAATGTTTAATTCATTATTGTAAACACAACTAATCGATATCATTTAAGCACTCACTTCAAACAATTTATTATTAAAGAATATACTAACTTTCTGAAGCATTTTCTAGAGTTCACTAAGGTGGTTTTTTAATTTTTTTTTTAAATTTTTGCAATAATTAATATCTTGCTTTATAAATGTGCTAATAGATAGATCATTAAATGCACAATGAATTAATCTTATGTTTATACTCATATTTTAATATTTTTTTTACTCCCGAATAGTTATATTTTAATGAAGGCATTTAACATTTCAGACTATATCATCATGTAAGCAAATTACTAATCTATCTAAATAAGCAGATATTTTGAACTGAAACTTAGAAATCATATAAAGTGTAAGTGACAATTTAAAAAAAAAACTATAGAATAAAGCGGATTTAATTAGTCAGAAATGAGTTGCATGCTACACTGACCGCCACACAGTAGATTGAAGTCGATAAAAAAAGTTGACAATAAGATTTTTCCATATTTTTGGTATGGTAGTCACTGCGTTCAAGTTACGATCATGTAAAAGTTCTTCAGCACTCTTCAATAGCACTCAATGTTTAATCGGCATCTACGTAAAAAGGTTCCTGACCAGAAGATATTGTGGTCAGCATCGCCTCGGGCTAGAGCGGGTTCCTCAATCACTTCTCAGCACGCAATTCATGTTTGTCTACAACAGGCGTGGCCAACTTCATTCTATGCGAGGGCCAATATGAGTGGTAGCGTCACGGGCAGCACACTTTTAGACAGAACTTAAATAAACTCTGCATTTTTTCAAGGCAATAGTTATATGTATTGAATTAATATATTTGTTAAATCATTTACTACTGGGAGAACAATATAAAATACTTGATTGATTTAAATATAAGTTGTTAAATTAAATTTAATTACATACTTCTGGTTTTTTTACATGTAACACAACTTAATGAGAACACTGTGGGCGTTCATGTGCGGCGACAAGTTCATCAAAGTCGATTTTCAACGATGATGACGATATTCGTAACAAATCCTGAGGGTGGTCATCAGTCAGTCGGCTTCTTTGTGACGATTTAACCACCCTCATAGTTGAGGAAGTGCATTCACATATGTATGTGCGTCCAAACAGATGCAATTCTCAAGCTGAAATCACTCAATGCAGGATATTTTTCCCTTGGTACCAGTTTCTAAAAGTCAATGCCTATCTCCACCCTTGACTGGAAAAAGAGGTCACTTTGAAGGTCACACAACTCCAATTGAATGGTGTCATGCTGCTTTGAAATGTCGCATTTCTTGAGTTGTTAAATAACGTCAGTTGTGGTGCGTGTCACTGAAGTCAGAAAATCGTTTACTGAATTGCTCCAAAAGTTGGTCTAACATTGGGACAGAAAACTTGGATTCAATGTAATGGCTCTACTCCATCATCTCCCTGCAAGAAGGGAAATGTATCAAGTTTCCTCTGACTAGGGTGAATTTAAAAGTCTTCAGACGACTTATGAACCCATCTAGGTGTCCAACTAAATCTGAGTGTGTTTGGTTACGTCCCTGTAACTTCACGTTGAGTTCATTCATGTGATGTGTGATGTCTGTTAGAAAGGCGAGTAAGCTGTTAAAATGAGGATCACATAGTTTTTTGATATTTAGTTCTTTATCTTCTCATGTTCCTCTAAAAACTGTTTTATTTCCTTTCTCAAAGCAAAAAACCGTTTCAAACAGTTCCCTCTACTTAGTCAACGTACTTCTGTGTACAACACTAATTCGTCATATTCTGTCTCCATTTCTGTTAGAAAATGAAAAGAAACTTGGGTGTGTCAAGGCCCGATTTCGGCCCTTAATTAGATTCACAAAATTCATTGCAGTTTTCATAACATCCTCTATCTCTCTAATTTTACCACACAGAGACTCCTGATGTATAATGCAGTGCAATACAGGGCATCCGTAATAACATTTTTTAATTTATTTAATATGTGAGAACCTATTTCCTCGACTCTTTTTGTTACAGTTTGTTTGATAGTGGAACTCACTGGCAATTTTATCTTCCCCAAATGCAAGTGCCATTTTCACAGAACAGTGTTTTACAAATTCGCCATCAGATAATGATTTTTTTTTTTTTTTTTGCTATCTCTGCGCTTACAACAAACGATGCCAGGTGTGAGCTTTTTTGTATTGATGTTGGTGTAGGAAAAATAGATTTCTGAGCACTAACCTTTCTCTTCAAATTACGTACAATTTTAGGACGTACTTGTCCAACGTATTCTTGGTATTTAGCGGCATGGTGCTGTATGTAGTGGCGTTTGAGGTTATATTCCTTGTGCACAGACAATACTTGCAAACACACACAAGGCACTGCTGTTTGTTGTCGTTATTGCTTATAAACAGAAATTCATTTTCCCATTTCTCCTGAAATGACCAGTTTTCTTCACAGATCTTACGTTTCTTACTCATAGTACACAAAGGCTGAAATAACTGACCAGGGGACACAAACTGCAACAATAACACTGGTAACTGTGAAACTGATCACTGTAACCAGAGCAGAGCAAGTGACTTTCAATGATGCAGTACTCTGGGGCGCCTAGAAATCTACCACTCCCACTACTACAACTCTCACAGAGAAGCAGTTGATTTTATAAATTGAGTAATCTTTTTAAAGCAATTTTGATTCCGTGTTGAGAATATAAATTGCTTCCGTCATCAGAAATAATGAATATAACTAGTATATCAATCAGAAAATCTGGGGTCTAAACTAATAGCTAAATTGATAATACATATAATTTAATATAGTTTTTATCCTGTCGCGGGCCGCACAAAATCACGTTACGGGCCGCATGCGACACGCGGGTCTGCTGTTGGCCACCTATGGTCCACAATATGAGAAAAAAAGACAATCATAAGAGAGCTGGTAAACTGCTTTGAGGGAGAGAGGCGGCTGCTTATTCATAGCACTATTTGAGGAATAATACAACAGAATGAATTCAACACAAAAGTGATCCTGCCCTGTAATGTTTATTAGGTACCTCATAATTGTCTACTCTCGTATCTTGAACAAATAGAGCTTTCCGTTATCCTGTATCCTATAATAAAAAGTCCGGTCTAGCTCCATATGGGGTCAACTCGCAGCACAAAATTTTTCGGCCTAGGAGACACCTTCCTCTTACACAGATTCCTTTTAAAATTTATTGAAATGTCGCTAATTGAATAACGAATGTATTTCCGTGCCAAAATTTTGGGAAAGTCTTATCCTTATTAATTGTAATCTCTCTCTCTCTCTCTCTCTCTCTCTATATATATATATATATATATATATATATAGATAGATAGATAGATAGATAGAGAGAGAGAGAGAGAGAGAGATATTAAGAATATATATATATCTCTCTATTAATAAGAATATATATTAAGAATAAAAATATATATTAATATATATTCTTAATAACAATATATATATATATATATATTGTTATTAAGATATATATATATATATATATATATATATATTGTTAATATATATATATATATATATTAATAACAATATATATATATATATATATATATATATATATATATATATATATATATATATATATATATATATATATATATATATATATATATATATATATATATATATATATATATATATATATATATATATATATATATATTGTTATTATTCTGCTATTTTTGAGTTGTCAGTTACAATGAACATGATCTACGTTTCTGATCGAAATATCTGGTTATTTGGAATGCAAATAAACTTTCCTGTGTCTGTTCACGTGATCTATGCCACAAGTGTCATTTAACATTTCAGAATCTTCGGCTTCATGAGAAAAGTGACAGATTTTGTAACGGTTTGAAACAAAGTTTCAGAAACTTATTACGCTACTTTAATTATTTCTTTATCAAAATTAATTAACGAACATGAGTATTTTAAACTGCAGTTAAGATTTAAAAATGCATAAAATGCAGAGATTCATAAAATCACGGTTAGCTTATAAAAATAAATAATTTACAGTTATTGGTGAGCCCTTATTAATCAAGCAATGGCATTAGAATGACAGTTCTCTTAGGCAATGTTTTCTTCAATAACAATCCTTAGAATTATATAATCAGGTTTTCTTTCATAAGCACTGAAAGACTTGAAAGATTATGGTTTAGTCTTTTTAGCCAAAAGATTAAACAGAATTGCTAAGGGAAGCTCTTACATTCCATACTAACGAAATGACAAATCATCATTTTTATCTCAGTTTAATTACCTTGTTGTTTATTTTGTGATGCTTGTACATAACCTTCCGATGTTCCGCTAAATTAAATATAAGAGAACTTCAAAGTTTAGAGTTATAAAAGATTATGAAACATTAAACTCTAGTAGGACATTTGAGTTAGAATTGAGTATCCGACTTCATGGCTAGATTATTTATTGATCACTGCCTAACGGTGTGTGTGTGTGTGTGTGTGTGTGTGTGTGTGTGTGTGTGTGTGTGTGTGTGTTTATGCGGGGAAGCAGTTTGGCTCCAACTTCAGGAAGGTGCTTGTGTTGGAACCGAAATCACGCCGGTATTTATAATAGCCAGAATGAAAATAAGATAATCCTAGGCATTCATAACGAGGGGTGGTTTGTAAGTCTTTTTGAATGGTGTGTTGATGACATCATTTAGAGGAAAGCAAGTGAACTTAATGATGTTTTGAATAACTACGGAATATTCACTGGCTAACATTTGAAACAAGCGATTTTGCGCGATTTCTTCAAATGACGACATTACAATGACGCGATTTAAACAAAAAAATTAGATCTTTCAGCAAGTTTTAATAAAGGTTTAAATTTCACCAAAATTCGTCTCGCTGGAGAAAACGACACGATTCAAATTCTATTTGACACGATTCTATTGAGTGCAAGCAAATTGACATCAAAGCAAATCTCTTGAGAGATTTGTTTTTGGTGTCAATTTTGTTCACGCATGTCACACACGTTAAGTCTGGAATAGCAAGCACGGTTCAATATACTACTCACCATAATACCACATCCGTAGCTATTATAAGTATCGACTATCGACACGCGATCATTTCATCTCCAGTTAAATTTATCTTGTGATTTTCTCTTTTCTGATTGGTCTTTTTAGAGAAAACAACACATTTCCAAAATTATAAAAATTTGCTGACCTTGTTGGTAGAGTGTTTGAACAGCCGCTTTAACTGGCTAATGTGTAAGAAGTTATGACTTTTTTTTCTCTTTTTCAAAATATTTGTGATTATAAGAAGAGGAATAGTTCTTTCGAAATAAATCAACGAAGTTGACTGTTTGCTATAAACTATTGATTAGCTTCCCTTCTAAGCAATACAAGACTCGGGCTGATGCATGTGTCTGTCTAGATATATATAATCGTTAGATTATATATTTCTCGAAGGAAGAAATGATAGTAGAGAAAATGCAGTGTACTTAATTTTATAATTATTTCTTTATTCAAGTAACATTCCTTTGGGAGTCCTACGTACATTAAGAAGCTCCAATATAATCGATTAAAACACTATAAGCCAGGAGTGTTTAACCCGTCGATCGTGGAGCAATTTTTGGTCGATCTCTTCTGTATTCCTCGTTACTTGCAAATTTAATTAAAACTGAAAACATAATAATTTATTTGTCATTATTTTGTATTATTTTTAATTCGCTTTAAGTGTATTGCTATTGTTTATTAATTTTTCGTTAAAATTGTCAAATCAATAATTTTCATATAAGTCCGGGTAAATGAATTACTTTGGATCAGTGGAAGTCAAACAGAGCCGAGTGAATACGATTATAAGCAAAGTGTAAAACTCGACTGTAGCTTAAATGTTAAATATTCCAAAGCACATTACATACATTTTTTACTTAGGTTAAGTCCCATGTGAATATTGTAAAAAAAAATAAACTTTGTTTGTTTCGGTATAGTTATTATTAGATGTTTTTGTAAATAACTCTTTTGAAGCTAACTGTATATACTGCTTTAATAAAAATATGTTAGAATGTTTTTGTCGCCGAAGCTGTACATGGCGGCATTAGAAAGATGGTTATTGAAACTTGTATGTATGAGAAAGGCATGCAGGCTCTAAGTGTAAACATCTCCGAAGTCAGTCAGAAAGAGTTCAAACAACTTTCCGATGGCCGGCAACTTACAATCAAAAGAACGCGGAGGAGAACAAAAGGCGTGCCGAACTTGAAACTTCAGATAAAAGACTCATACCGATTCTCTGGGGGTTGCCAAACTTCATGCGAGATCTCAGAGGAGGCCTAATAAAAAGGGACTGAAGCAAGCAGAAAGGGGTCACGGTTCCAGAATTGCTGTCAGAGAGGAAGCCGACTGGTCCAAGGTCGCCGTCAGAGAGACTGCCCGGATCCACGTTGCTTGAGAAAGGAGTTTGCCGCTTCCAGAAAGGAGCTTCTCTTTTCGAGACGTCGCTAGAGAGCGAGACTACTTCTAGGCCGCAGACAAGGTTTCAAATTGCCGAAAGGAAGAGTTCCAATTGCCGGAGAAAAGTTTCCAGGCCAGGTTAATGTCAGACATTCACCAGTGTGTTGCGTTTTCATTACAATTTGATGAATCAAACGACTTCACTGATATTGATCAGTTAATGGTATTTATTCGCATGGTATTTCAAGATTATTCAAGTAAAGAACTTTTGAAAATTATACCATTATTGGGATGGATTAGGGGAGAAGACATTTTTTCAGCATTTGATGAATTTGTGAAACAACACAAACTTCCGCTTTTTAAACTTGTGTCTATTACTACTGATGGTGCTCCTGCAACGATAGGTAATAAATCACGCTTCATTTCATTATCTAAAAACGATGACAAATATCTATCCAGATTTTTTAACGTACCACTGCATTATTCAACAACAAGTACTGTGTAGTAAGAGATTAAACACAAAAGATGTTTTGGATATTACATTTAAAATTATAAATTCTGTTCGAGGAAAAGCCCTGCCACGGCGGTTATTTAAATTACATGCAGATGATGATAGGGAATTTCTATTGTACAATAATGTTCGCTGACTCAGCAGAAGTCAATTTTTAGGAAGATTTGTTGTATTAATTAACGATATAAAAAAATTTTCTTGATGAAAAAGGAGATGTTCATCCACAATTGAGTGATAAAAGATAGTTGTTACACTTATCATTTTAGTAGATTTCTGTACGAAATTAAGCAATTTAAATTTAGAGTTACAAGGTAGAGATAAAAATTCAATTGTCATCTTAAGTTCAATAAAAACTTTCCAACAATTCTTAGTTTTATTTCAAAAAAAATATAAATGACTTCAAATTTAGACATCTCCCATATTAATTAAAATATTTTGAACAAAATCAAGAAATGCTTCGCTGTGATTTAAAAGAATTTATTCGTGAAATAGAATAAGTTGAGGAAGAAATAAATTCAAGATTTAAAGATTTTAATAAAACTAAAATGATTGTATCTTTTATCAATAATCCATTTCAAGAAAACTCGAACATCACAGAAATTTCAAATGAAATTAGTGGGCTGTTTGATATAAACCAAGCTGAAGTAGAACTTGAGATAATAAACATTCAGAATAGTTTACATTTAAAATCAATAAAGAATGAAGTCATTTGGAAGTATGCACTTGAAAAATTCCCAATATTAACTGATATTGCGCGAA
The DNA here is from genome assembly GCF_054136105.1 of Typopeltis vanoorti. Lineage (NCBI taxonomy): Eukaryota > Metazoa > Arthropoda > Arachnida > Uropygi > Thelyphonidae > Typopeltis > Typopeltis vanoorti. The sequence continues at coordinate 4,516,257 of NC_143569.1, forward strand.
AAATTCTGTCGTGTTTCTGATCGACATACTTGTCAGAATCCGCTTTTTCAAATATGACCGTCATAAAAAAATCAATTAAGAAACCAAATTATAAATGATCATTTGGATGATTGTCTGCGATTGGCCACTTCATATCAACTTGACTATGAAAATTTTGAGAGGTCCAAACAATGCCAAATTTCACATTAACTTTTTTTTTTTTAATCAACCAGCATTTCCTGTAACTTGTGAGTTTGTAATCAATCTGTTGTTTTTTCTAACTTTGGTTTTACAAAATAGAGAAATAAATATTTTATTCCAATATTTGTTTAAGTTAAGGGATATTATCCCATATCGTTTCTTAGCCGAATAAGAAACTCAAAGAGTTTCATGCCGAATATAGTAGAAACTATATAAAGTTCGGCGATTCCAAGCGTAAGCAAATACGTGGATACTGCAGCAACTGACCCTAAAGGTAGTGCAAGCTGAGGCAACTCATATCTAAGGTGGAGCAAGCTCCGATCACTATTCTTGATATTTACCCATAATGTGAACTTAGCTCCTAGGAGCTGTATTTCTGTTCTACATTATGAGAGAAGGTCACTACCCAGACCGGTTTCAACCTTTATTGAGGTCTCATCAGTGAGTAGGTAGAATGGGAGTTCATGTCTTTCATCATCGGCCTTCGGAGTATAAAAGATTGCTGAGAGTCAGCTGGTAGTAAGAGGGGAAGAGAGCAAAAGTTAGAGTATAATAGTAGGGGGGTAGTAAAGAGGCCTCAGTCAACCTGTTTAGCTGTATAACCCAGAGGTTGTGGCTAAAAGGTCTGTGAACATCTTCTCCTTGCACCTATTCTTTAAAAAAAAACTTTGAAATAAACTTTTCTTATATGCGTTCGTAAAATAGTTAACAATTAAAAAAATTAACAATTTAACTAACCAGGTGTCTATGGAGGTCCTCTCCTATACTAAAACAGGTCCTCTCACCTGTTTTAGTATAAAACTTAAGCCGGATTTTTTTTTTCCTGAAAAACTAAACACTTAGCTACGGGAGTCAAAAGGTTAAATTACTGCGGGAATGAAAGCGTTTCTGAGTGAATTAGAGCATAAAAAAAGTTATGAACTTTTTTTTTTTAAATATATATAAAAGAAGCAGTAAAGAACTGGTCAACCTTACACCACAGGGAAAACAAGATTTGGGGGAAGAATCTGACCCGAGAGATGCCGCTCCTAAGGAGCAGCACCGCCTCGCAGTAAGCCTTCGCAGCCCGGGTTCTCAGATCTGCCCCTCCTATATGAACTGTAAGAACCTGTGAAGAAAGAAAAGAGAAAAACACATGTTACTTTTAAAGGAACAGACACGGTATGATCAGGCCCTGTCTCAGGACACAGAGGATAGGAGGTTTGCACCATTTATTTACAAACCTCCCATCCCCTAGTATATGCCTTTCTTGTGCGAAAAACCTAGGGAGGTAGAAATAGATCCTGCCGAGTATTCTGGCTTGTATTATGTTTTCGTCGCTGATTTGGGACTTTTTCCGCACTTTCCAGATGTGATACTTGATTACATTGATGAGGAAAATTGCGAATTTCTGAATTTTGTTGACTGGTGGAGGAATTGCAGGTACAAGACCTCCTCTAGTGTAAGCGGTGGATTCCCAGTGCTGTGCTTAATCTTTGCCAGACATGTCGGGCGGGGGGGGGGCACAAGTAAAAGAAATGTCCCACCTTTTCAACGCTCTGGCAGACGTCGCAGAAGGGGTTGCACGGTCTTGAATTGTATCGGGACATAACCAGTTTCACCGGTAGCTGACCATAGGCTATTCGCCATGCCAAGTCGCGGTGAAATGGCTGTCCCCAGCTATTTCTGATATTTTGAAATAGCATTTCCATGTTAGTTTCTATATTTGGCGTATCACATCTGGAAAGTTGAAAGAACTCCCAATATCTTGCTTGTGGCTTTAATTTTAGTATTTCCCTCCCTTCGGTTTTAAATTTTTTAAGCTGTTGGCATAATGGATTATACTATTCTGGCGCAACCTCTGCGCTGGGATCAGCATGTCCCGTGGTCCCGAAGTAGGGGAGAAAATGCCCTAGAAAGTATTTAATTAGGGATTCTGAAATATGGTTAGATTTTAAGGCCTTCCCTATGGTTTTGAGAGTGTTTGCATAGAATAGGCAGTTTAATTTCGGAAGTGAGAAACCCCCTTGATTGGTTTTGAGATTTAGATGTTCTTTTTTAACCTCATGCCTTCTTCCGTTCCAAAAAAAAATCTATTAGTATTTTGTAAAGTTGATTCTCTTGGGTTTTTTTTTATATTAGTTATATTTATTGTATGCATTAGCATGGGGATTATTACTGTTTTTATTATTACTGTTCTTCCGTAGAAGGAGAAATAATTGGGTTTAAATGGTTTTAGCTTCTTTTCGCACTCTTCCCGCAGCTTCTTAACAGGCAGTATCAGGTTCGCCGTGAATGGGACGCCTAGTACTGTTAGTGGCTGAGTTTGCGGGACTAAACCACAGGGAAGGTTATTTCTATGGAAATTTCCAAAAATTTTAATTTTTGTCTTTGAAGTATTAACGCGAAGACCACTGGCAATGCTGAATTTTTGTAAAATGCCGAAATAAATGTAGATGGACTCAGAGTCTCTGAGCGTCGCCACTACATCATCGGCTACATATGCTACAATTTTGCTCTGTCTGGAGACTAGGGGTAACGGTATTCCTCTAACTGCAGGGGAGTTATCTATTTTTCTTATGAGAGGTTCTAACGCGAGTGAGAAGAGGAGAGGGCTTAGTGGGCAGCCCTGTCTTACCCCCTTTTTAATAGGAACGGGTTCCGAGAGGAACCCATTGATAGCTATTTGGGTGGAGGCCTCCGAGTAGATGTTTTTGATTGTTTGCCGAAGCTTCCACCCCACACCTATTTTCTGAAGGATGTCCTGCAAGTACGTGTATCTGACGCTGTCGAACGCCTTTCCCAGATCCGTAGAGAGAAGTGCCAAAGGATAATTTTTGTTTTTGGCCAGACGGATTAGATCTCTTAAGAAAAAGAGGTTTAATTCCATCGATCTACCCGGTATTCCGTAAAGCTGTGCGCTTGTTATGATTCTTTCTATACCGCATTTGATGCGGCTGCAGATAATTTTTGCAAATATTTTGTAATACGAATTAGTTAGGGAGATCGGTCGCCAGCTATCTGCCAAGGTGCGATCCCGATCTTTCTTTGGGATAAAAATTGTGTAGCTTTTAACGAATTCCTCGGGGATATTTCCCGAAGTGAGGAATTCGTTAAATATTTTTACTAAAACTAGTAGTACGTAGTCCCAGATAGATCGGTAGAATTCTATCCCTAACCCATCTAACCCTAGGGTTTTCCGTGCCTTCATTGTTTTGCAGGCTTTTTTAATTTCCTCAGCAGTTATCGGTTTGTCATGCAGAGCGCTAAGGTGCTCGGGAAGACGTGTGATGTCCCACTCACTGAAAACATCTGCGCTCTGCTGATCAGAAAAAGCGCCGAGGTACTGCTGATGGAAACAGCGAAGTATTTCAGGGGTTGATTTTAGCAGTTGGCCATTCTCTTGGATCTGGTAAACCGTTCGCTCGTCATTTGCCGCCACCCGTTGTTGATTATAGAAAGCGGCGGAAGGTGTTTCCAAATATCTGAGATAGTGGTTTGTTTCAACACTTTTGGATCTGCTGTCAACATCGTGTCAGGTGGTGGCTGTACGGATGGAGCTGCTTCTTGCTCTGCCATCTCAGGGTTTCCCGTAGGTGTTGCAGAGACAGGGGTTAGACCTAGTTAATATCAAGTTTGTAGCGAACAGAACTTACAACCCTTCTATGAGTATTGATGAGAGGTGTCCTAATAAATTATTAGATATATGAAGAGCTAAAGGCTTCAATTCGGCGACATATGACTTGTTTAAGTTAAAGGATATTACATCCCATATCGTTTCTTAGCCGAATAAGAAACTCAAAGAGTTTCGTGCCGAATATAGTAGAAACTATATAAAGTTCGGCGATTCCAAGCGTAAGCAAATACCTGGATACTGCAGCAACTGACCCTAAAAGTAGTGCAAGCTGAGGCAACTCATGTCTAAGGTGGAGCATCCCTTTGGCTCTTCATATATCTAATAATTTATTAGGACACCTCTCAGCAATACTCATAGAAGGGTTGTAAGTTCTGTTCGCTACAAACTTGATATTAACTAGGTCTACCTACTCACTGATGAGACCTCAATAAAGGTTGAAACCGGTCTGGGTAGTGACCTTCTCTCATAATGTAGAAATACAGCTCCTAGGAGCTAAGTTCACGTTATGGGTAAATATCAAGAATAGTGATCGGAACTTGCTCCACCTTTGCTATGAGTTGCCTCAGTTTGCACTACCTTTAGGGTCAGTTGCTGCAGTATCCAGGTATTTGCTTACGCTTGGAATCGCCGAACTTTATATAGTTTCTACTATATTCGGCACGAAACTCTTTGAGTTTCTTATTCGGCTAAGAAACGATATGGGATGTAATATCCCTTAACTTAAACAAATCATATGTCGCCGAATTGAAGCCTTTAGCTCTTCATATATGTAATTATTTATGTAATTATTCCAATATATATATTTTTTTTGTTCTATTAAAATATTTGTTGTATTAAAATAATTAAAAGTGATAAATAAATTTTTAAATACACAAATAAAGTTTTTAGTTGTGTATTATTTTAGTTATTTGTGCATAATCAGATATCAGGTTGGGGGAACGTGATCTATATAAGAGAGTAGATCGCCGAATAATTTTTTTATAGAAAAGTATCTCGCGTAGTAAAAAAAAAAAAAGGTTGAACACCACTGCTATAAGCTAACGAACCAAATGGTCAGATCGTCACTGTGGTGTACACCGAAGCTCGTCTAATCGCTGCTTTGTGTGCTTTAACTACATAACCAACCTAATCATGTGGATGAGTAAGAGAAATATGCTTTTTCGGGTTTGTCCGTCAGCACGAAATAGCTCAACTAAATAACTTTAGGCTGTAATAAGCAGGGCAGAGGTGTTATACAGAGCGATGAATGTTCATCTTCCACCTAAACATTCACAGACATCCAACCCCATGAGGGTATTCAAGCCTCACAGCCTCTTGGCCAGAGAGCATTTATTCTAACCACTCGGGCTGGCGAAAACAGAATACATTTTGATGTGACTGCGTTTTCCTGATGGGAATATTGATCTTAATCCTAGGAATATCAATCGAGAGTACATAAAAATCGTGAAACTTATTCTTACAGTAATGTTTTTATGAGATTATTAACAGTCGTTAAGTCATTATTAACGTACAGTATACACGGTGTCTTAATATTGCTAATAGGTTAATTTTAATATGTTAAGAACGCTATGTGAATATGAGTTAACGGTCATTAATTATTATTATCAGCATTGTCTTAATATCGCGAACTCGACTATTACGCTGTGAGCATATTTTCCAACTTCTTTCAAGTGTGATTGGAACATGAACTTAATTTATCGGAACGATTATTTAAAAATTATTTCTCTTTTTCTTTTTTTATCAGATGCAAAGATATATTGTTAAGATGCAAACAGATGTATTGATTATGAAAAAATGCGGAATACGCTTTTCTAACTAAGCAAGAAAATGATTCTTCAGTGGTGACAATGAAACACCAGTAGTTTTGCTCTCAGCATCACGAGGTAGGTAGGGAGCGTATCATAGCGTACGAAATATCGTGCATGAAAGAAAAACGTTTTCACAAAACTGAAAGGAAATAGCATTCAAAACCGATGTGTGTGTTTTATATTCAGGAAATTACAAAAATTAAGCAATAGATAATTTTGTCAAATTATCCGTGCTTTATAAGTAATGCGGTAAAACAATAAACGTTTTCAAAAACAAAAATAGCACGCAGGTGGAAGAATACCCAATTCTGTGTGACCAGATCTTAGTTGTTTGCTCAGTATCACGTAAGACCGCGTTCTGCCTGCGGCACTTATTTGTGGAATGCTGCAAATTGCATTGCATGCAATGTCTGTAAGTTCATATACGCTCGTATTACCGGTTTCTGCATCTCTTCTTTCGCTCTTTTTGTCTTCTACCCTATTGCTCTATCCATTGATTGCCAGTAATGCTCAACAGAAGATCCGGGTTTGTTATCAGATCACTGTAGCGTTCCGATGTTTGTCTCAGAAGGTATTCTTTTATTTAGGAAAGAGGAGGCGGTGAAAAGATAAAATATTAGGTGGAATAAGAAAATAGCCTCCTATACTCTACTATACTAATAGATAGTAATCATAGGACGTACGAGGGTGGGGGAGGGTGAAAGGTTTTGATAATCACCATGATGGAAGTGATGTAGAACCATGCAACTTACACATTATTCTAGATATTCCCCACGAAGTGGTGTACACTTGTTACAACGATTCTGCACCATTTGTAATCCTCCGAGGAAAAAGTCTTTCCCTTGATGCACAAACCAGTCCTCAGCTGCATATACGACTTCATCATCTGTGGTAAATTTCGTTTTCCTTTCAAGTGTTTCTTTAAATTTGGGAGTAGTATATAGTCAACTGAAGCCCGGTCTGGCGAATAGGATGGGTGAGGCAGACATTGAAAGCCTAAGTAGCGTATTGTCTGTTGGGTTTCATGAACAGTGTGAGCAGGTGCGTTGTCCTGCAAATACAGGACAACCCCTCTGCTCAGTTTCCCGCGGTGTTTTTCCTTCAGTACCGTCTTCAATTCCTTCAAAGCTGTTGAATAAACTGCTGCTGCTTTAACTGCTTAAATATCATTTTTATTCGAAAAGTTTATCAAAACTTTTCACCCCTCCCCTTCGTATAAGTATATGAAATACGCTACTTACCTTTTTAGCTATGATAATAGTGAACAGTTTTCCTGAAATACTGTTTTCAAATGCTCCAAACGGTTCAGTTATGGATACCATTAATCTTCATTTCAATGATGATGCCAATTCTTCAGTTATGCTGAAAAGCCTCGGCTGATTTACATTACTCAATTCTATCTGAGCTGTTTCAGTTGTATTTTTACTAATACGAAAACATTACAGTAATCTACTTTGAATTCTCTCTAGAATATTGCTTTGCTCGTTTTAAACGTGCAAGAAGTGTGTGCTTTGTCAAAAAGTTCTCCTCCTCCTTCTCCTCCTCAGAGGAGCTAGACAAGACAAGCTGTTGTCCTGTAACTGACGTTTAGCAGTATAATTTACTGAGGCTTATGCAAGAAATATTCTATTGATATGTAAGTTGATCCCTTATGTTTTTGCTGAGATAACCATTTACAGTACCGATTTTACAGAACTAGATCGCTTCTTTCTTTCAGGTTTTCTCTTCAGGTCACCTGCTTTACGTTTCTCATTGAAGGGACATGATTCTGTTCAATAAATGACAATCAATTTTTAACGCTATCTCCGGGGGGGGGGGTAGTGTTTCCTTATTAAACGTGTAATTCTTTTTACCTTTTATTAACGTAAAAAATAGCTATTATACTCAAATTCACTGCAGCGTTAGCAACTGCAGTCAAAACGTTCTACTTTTAAATAGCCCAAATGAGCCTTCAGATGATGCAATACTTTATGAATTACACAATGGCATGTTATTGTATCACAGTGAGAATATAAAATGCCAGTGATTTTTCATTTGGGTATGTTTAAAATTATTCCTGTTAAAAATCAAATATATCCATATTTCAAACTTTTTTTTTTTTTTAAATCGCTGTTGTGGATGTGCACTGCACGTTTTCTAAACTGATACGCCTCGTTTACTTCTTATAACTGTTTGTTGTATTCGCTCAGTCATAAGTTATAAAAAAAACATCGGCAGTGTGGCTGTGATGCCTGTATCTGTGGTAGAAGTATACGACGATAGTCTGCTTGACGACATCTGAGCAGTAATTAAAACCATATTACCTAGTGGGCGATACTTTGGGAAGTTACTGGGGGTGACATCACATCACACAGGCGACCGATGCGCGAGTCGCACGCGGAAGATTAGAAACCATTTCGCGGCAAATTTTTAAAAGATAAACAGCAATAACAAAAAAAAAAAAATACTCTTATTACACTCATATCAGGGGAGAGTCATGCATAGGTACTGCGGAACTGCAGCACCCCCGATTTTTCTCGACATATTCTTCTTCTGGTTCCCATCTGCCATACGGCCGCGGGAGGGTAGCTATATGCTACCATTCTAGGGAGAGATGATTATGAGCAAGGTGGTTTCCCGTTGCCTTCCTTGCCGTAAGTATTTATGACTGTAACCTGTGTGTTTATGGGGCCGGTTTGCCTGCTTGCGGGATGAAAAACCTCAGATAAACTGGCGGAAAAAACCCTGCTGCCCACACCCGGCTAACTTGGCTATGGCTGAGGAAGATCCTTAAGCTCCTCACGTCGTGGACGGGAATCGAACCTAGGACACTCCTTCCCCAGGCATATGGTTGCGAAGCGCAAAGCCACTAGGCTAACCGCGCGGACGTCTCGACATATGCATATATTTATTTAGATTTGCTTGTAACATTTAATTTTATCATCAACAATCCCGTACAATTCTCTTATTCTGTATAAAAAATAATAACAATCCATCTTGTAGCACTTAGGAGGGCGAAGGACGCTAGCGGCACTGTGTCATATTGCTACGCGCGCAAGCATATGCACGTCATAGTGAGATGCGAGCTATTAGCGTAATGGGGCACTGTCCGTCGCGCAGTTCCAGTGTTGTTTATATGCAGTTTGCGCCAGTAGTAGAGTGTTCGTAGTGCTTATCGTGTTTACTCCGTCTCTTTAAATATTTGGACATTATAATTAAAGACATAACATTTGTTATAGTTTTTATTTTAGAACATTATTGGGATTATGATAATGGATTTTTTTTAAGTAATTTTGAATTATACTAAACTATAATTTTATCGATAATAAACAATATTTTTTCATGTTTTAATTTTTTTTTAATTTTTATTATAATTTGATATTTTATCCAAACATATACACTGTACTTACAGTGTGTATGTATATTTCGAAAGTTGCAGCACCACCACGAGCCGCCACTGACGCAAACATGAACCAATTACAAAAGCAGCACATCATTAAAAATGCACACAATAAAAAAAAAAATTGCAAAAAATAAAAAATGTACACAATGCACACAAGAAAAAAAAACCTTTTAAAAAAACAAAAAAAAACTTAAAAAAAACCGGCCGCCGGCCGGTTTTTTTAAGGTTTTTGTCATATAAATTTTGTAATATATTCTGAATATATATCCAAATAAATTTACATAATTTATATGGGTATATATTCAGCCCTTTTTCTCAGAAGAATAAATAAATGGACAGAAAAGAAAAAAAAATAAAATTGTAAGACTTTATTAATCCGGGAAGTTTCTATACCTGAGTTATTTAAAGTGCTCCACTGCATTAGGGTGTCCAGCGAGTCAGGGACTGAAATTTTTTTTAATTTAAAAGAGTATACTGTTTACAGTATACTCTTTTAAATTAAAAGAGAATTTTAAATTAAAACTTTTAAATTACTCTTTTAAATTAAAACTAGGGTATACAAATATAAAAATGGACTATCTCTTTAACGAATGCAGAGCAAAATATAATTCCAATAAACGGAGATAAATATTCATTTATTTTTTATTTCATTATTTTATACTGTACTTTAATTATTCGTCTTTAATATTTAATTAATTATTATTGTACATTATCCTGTACTGTCTTTAAAAAATAACACGTATGTTGTGTGTGTGTTTTATTCTTTTTAACATATCTAATAATGTATATATATTTTTTACTTTATCAAATGTTTTTGGTAAATAAAATCTATAAACAGGGATCAGTTTTCTAAATTAAAGTCTATATTTTATCTAAAAGTAGTTTTAATCAAAATGCTTCATCCACTGCATAGCGTCTGTTTTCTGAACGTATTTTTGAAGCATATATTCAATGAAATTAACTTCTCTGAAATAGTGAGGTTTGTTGTATCTATTTTTTAAATAACTGCATTAGTATACTTTAGTCCTTTCTGTCGAATTGAATATATTTTATTAAAAAATTTAATAACTTCTGAGGAAATGTTTCCAACAAATTTATACAGTGTGGAGATTATTCCATCTTCTCCTACTATTAGCGTTTTTTCTTTTTGTAACCAATTTGATGGAAGAGTCATACAACATACGTGTTTTTTTTTAGAGCGAGTACAGATATTTGACTCTCCAATACAGTTTTTCTAAATAGTAAGGATGTTTTTCTTAAAGAGTTTAATCTTCACACCTGAAACTGACTTTCATTTACCAACTCCGTAGAACAAACAGTTAGGACACCAAAGCTTCAATAGCAGAAATATTTCACCGTACTTTACGAAAGGACGTGTGTGCCGTTATTTTACTTATAAAAATAGGGAGGGGGAGGTCATAATGCATTATCAGTTTCCCTTAGGTCTTTTAAAAAGCTTTTTGTGTGTGTGTGTGTGTGTGTTTAGTCTGGGAAGCGAGGTATATTTCTGAAGAATTATCTTGTTTTTACTTATTCAGATGAAAACAGATTGCTACAACGGGTTCCCCCGTTCACCCGTTCATTAGGGGAGATCTCAGTAGGTCCGTTCTCTTGAAAAACATTTCCGGAAAGCTATCTAGGTAGAGGTGTCAGTGTTTCTTTATTTCTTTTAAAAGCTTTTTACACTTAGTTTTGGAACTTTGTTGTTTGTACGTGTTCGATATATTTCTGAATGTAGTTTACACGAAAACAGACTGTTTAGAAGTTAATTTTCAGTGGTAAAAGTTTATATATAAAGTCAAGAGGAATATGTTTTGTGCTATATACTTCAGAAACTTGGACACTCAAGAAGACAGAGATATGAATCTCAGTAAAATAAATGGACGGAAAAGAAAACAAATAAAACTGTATGACAAGATCTAATAAACATATACAGACTCATTAATAGAAAAGATCAAAAGAAGAAAACTCCAGTGGTAAGGACATGTCGAGAGCATACCATCAGAAAGGCTACCCAACCTTGCTCTGTGTGCAAGATTAAAAAAATGAAGACCAAGAACTAAATGGATAACATCAATAAAGGTCAAGTCCGTATTACAAACATATAGACAGCTCACCAGCCACGTAAGAAACTGACACTCCTGGAGGTTGTTGTTGTGGAAACATGGCAGACTCAACCCGTCCCCGACAGAAGGGTACAGTAAGAAAGTAAGTGTTTCCTTCCCTCACGGTTTTGTAATGTAAGAAAAAATATGAATTAATAATCTCCTTTTGTTTTTTTGCTTTTTAATGTTCATAAATTATCAAATAAGAACTTTCGAATGTCGTGGAAAATTCATCAATACGCATTTGTTTACTTATTTTATTATAATATTATCTTTATTCTTGTCAAGATATATTGCTCTTTGCAAATTGTCTCCCTAATCTGATATTAACTAATCATCTACAAATAATAACATATCTATTTTATTAATCCGGGAAGTTTCTATACCTGAGTTATTTAAAAGTACTCCACTGAATAGTGTTGCATTACAATAAATATTAAAAAATCTGGAGATAGAGGATAACATATTTAATACCTTGATTTGATACTAGTTTTTAGATATCTTTTCATTTATTTTTATTTAATTATTTTTGTACTGTATATATTGTGTACTGTCAGTAATAAAATAATACGTATGTTGCGTGTTTATTCTTTTTAACATATCTAATAATGTATATATTTTTTACTTTATCAAATGTTTTTAGATAATCTATAAACAGGGATCAGTTTTCTAAATTAAAGTTTATATTTTCTCTATAAGCAGTTTTATTCAAAATGCTGCATCCACTGCATAGCGTCTGTTTTCTGAACCTATTTTTGAAGCATGTATTCAATAAAGTTAATTTCTCTGAAATAGTCAGGTTTCTTGTATCTATTTTTTAAATAATTGCAATAGTATACTTTATTCCTTTTTGTCGAATTGAATATATTTTATTTAAAATATTTAATGACCTCTGAGGACATGTTTCCAACAAATTTATACAGTTTGGAGATTATTCCATCTTCTCCTATCATTTACGGTTTTTTCTTTTTGTAACCGTTTGATGGAAACTTATTTAGCTGATGGTTAATGATGTGTATGTGCTATCTCTTAAATTTAACATCTACAAAGAGGTCTATTGTTTTTTCATAGATATATTGCTCTTTGTAAATTGTCTTCCTTATCTGATATTATTAACTTATTTTACCTGATGCTAACGATATTAGAACCTCTTCGCACAAGTGTCGCTACCTTACTCTAAAAGCTTTTAAGAGAACTGATAATTACCCTAAAAGCTGGGGGTTGGGAATGATTACAAGTGACTCCGACGCTGGGGGACGAAAACGAACCTCGAATCTAGGTAGTGACCCCAACGTGGGGGGGGGGGGTCAAAAACAAGCCTCGAAACAACAACTCTATGATCTATTGGAATTTCACAGTTACATGTTATGTCTTTAATTCTACCGACCCTCATCTATAATTTAGGGATCACAAAGGAATACATGACCTAACTACAGACAGCAAAGCTTTTCAAAAGAGCCTTCAAAGGTCGTTGTAGAGTGGAATTCTCATTGGAAAAGAATTTTTTTTTTTCCTGCATTAGAAATCGGGGAATGAAACTGATGCAACGTTATCTCCGGAATACATGACCCAACTACATACAGCCATGAGACAAGACAGATTAACCATCCATCCATTAAAAATACACAAAAAACGCTTTCAAGTGGGGGAAAAACACATGACTCCGACTCGTGTCGATAAACAAGCCAAGCCTGGAAACTAAGACATCATGACGTAGTCCTTTCTGTCGAATTGAATATATGTTATTCAAAAAATTTAATAACCTCTGAGGAAATGTTACCCTAAAACTGTTAGACTTGTAAGAATTTTTTTCTCTCTAATCAAAGTCAAAAGCATGCTTTGCTAGAAGGCTACTTGAATTTTTTACTTGATTTTTTTATAAAATAAAAATTTAATACCTTGATTTAATATTAGTTTTTTGATATCTTTTCATTTATTTTTATTTCATTATTTATGTACTGTGTATATTCTGTACTGTCTGTAATTTTTTGAAGCATGCATTCAATAAAATTAAATAATTGCATTAGTATACTTTGGTCCTTTCTGTCAAATTGAATATATTTTATTAAAAAAATTAATAACCTCTGAGGAAAACCTGTGGATGTCAATAATTCATTCACTGTAGATATATTACCCGAATAATGAATAAAAAACACCTTATACAGCATTTTAGAAAAGCTCCAGACAAGACGTTTCTTGAATTCTTCAACAGATTTTGTGAAAATGTGTCTTACAATGACTCTCAGATTCAAGCAAATAGTAGTAATAGTGATACTTGTGGTTTACAGTTAAGTTACTGAGTAGAGGTTTTTTACTGTGGATGAAATACTATATCAGATCTATTCTACTTCTCAGCATTATAAATTTATTAGTGTTATCCATGTTAATGTAATCTATGCATTATTGTCAAAATAATGAATCTATTTTTGAAGCAGTGTTCAATAAAATTAATTTCAATGAAATAGCCAGGTTTCTTGTATCTATTTTTAAATAATTGCATTAGTTGAGACATTTATTAAATATATATATATATAATTCGACAGAAAGGTCTGCTGTTTATAACGGACGTCATCTTTATGCGAACGGTATTCCTTCAATATTGTCCTTTTCTTACGAATCTCTTGCTTAATAAGATTACACATCCATTTAACTCCTACCTTTGTTTCTGATACTCCTAGCATTCGTGTACAGACACAATAATCTACCTGCATATTCTTTTGTATACTCTTGTTTGCAGTCTGCCTGACACAGTTGGATATCTTGCAGATCTCTATTCTTCTCTAATGCCTTACACATGTAGACATCTTTGCATACATATGATGGGTCCGAACCGGACGAACACAAACCCGAAATCGTTCTCGCCTCGTCAGCACTTCCATGACAAAGCCCATTCCCGTCATTAACACAATTATATACCATTGGAACACTCACATTCACACCATTCCTCCTTTTATAATTTAGTTTCCCTGACTCTCTGTGTTAGGTGTCATACCAATTATTAGTTTTTCCAGACTCCTGATACCAAACGAATTCAGGTCGAGACTATCCCACTTATACAAATCCAATCTTCCTTCAAACTCACTCCACACATCCAAAAACCCATTCCTTCTACATAGCCTACGCATTGAATCGTTTGCCATCATAGCACTTCTTTTAAATTCATTTTTATCATAGCGAAATAAAATACTAACGATTTTCACTTTCTCACTCGCCTCTTCCAACCCTTCCATGTCCTCTCTCATACTGAACTTATCGCCAGTTAAATCGTTTGTACCTACTACAACTACGATTTCATTTACTTTTCTTCTCTGTTTTTGAATTGCTTGCGTTATTTTTTTAATTTGCGCTCCTGGAAAACTCGATGTTATAACTCTCTCATCAATAGCATGTTTAATTATAGAGTCACCATACCAAATAACTTCTTTCTTTTTGACTAACAACGTCACTTACTTGATTTTCGTTATTTCCTTACTTACCTGTTTCCTTGCTTTGTTGTTTCTTATTTTCCTGTTCATTTTTCTTTTTCTCGCTGTGCTTATTTAAATGTCTCTCAGCTTTTTGCAATTCCCGCGTCGTCTCTCTGATGATCTGCTTCAACTTCTCTGTTTTGGCGGTTAATTAATTCATTTTTTAACCTCCTCCATGTGTACAATAACCTCGTTGGCTGGGCTAACCTTCTTGTTCTAGCCTGCAGTGCTTTTTTTTTTAGCATTACCTTTCTTGCCTTTTTTGGCGCATTTAAACGTATACTAAATATTAAAATAGCATAATAAAATATATGATAAAATACTAAATACACTATAAAACACTAAAATCTACACTAGTGTACTACAAAACACTAATTTTCTAAGGGAAAACAAAATAAAAACAGACAAAAATCACCAACTTTACAGGAACACTAAATTCGCCGACCAACCATGTTATCGTAAAACAAACTTCATTAGCTCCAACTGATGAAAAAAATCCAGGAAAATATACAACATTAAGGAATAACACAATAAAAATAATACTACAATAAACTACTAAGAAAAGCAGCGTCAATTAAATGGGGGGGGAAAATCATCCACAACAATTCTTCCGCTTGACAGCTTCGATCTCCGGAATGACGTTACCACTAGTGACAAGTAAACTAAGGTAAACTAAATCAATGGTTCTCAAACTTTTTGAAGTCGGGGCGCATTTAAAATCCTATAAATAATTGTAGGCGCACTATACAAATTTCTGAGAAAGAAGCATGTTATAATAATTAAGTGAAATATTACAGAAAAAAAATAATGCGATAAAAAAATAATAAAATAAAACATAATTTAAGTTTATTCATTCTTGTGTTTATGAAAAACATGAGCCTGATGTGTCCTAGCGATTGCTTCAATGTTTGGGCATATATTTGAAAGGCAAACTCTCATTTCCTCGTCAATACATTGAAGAGTTCCTCTCTTTTTACACTTAATTGTGGTGAGGGAAAATCCTAATTCACATAAATATGATGTTGAAAATTGTAGTAAAATGTTCAAAGCTTTTTTAGATATTGACACATATTTTTCTTTTATAGAAATCCTACAAGGCTTCAAGAGACAATTCCTTATGTTTAATCATCAATCCACGATCAGTGGATATAGCTGCCAGTTCTTCTTCTTCTGTTAATGTTAAACCAAAATCACTTGAAGTTTCCATAAATGGGTTTCTAATCCAAACGTATTGTTTAGTGTTAAGTGATTGAAAATAAGAACTCAATTTTTCTTCTAAACTTGTTAAATGTTGAACTATTATTGGAAGTGTTTCATTTATGCAAGTGTTACTTACCCATGGAAACATTTCCAAATTACCTTCAACAGCTTTTCTTTTCCAAATCTGTAGTTTTCTCTGAAACGCTTTCATTTTGTCAGTGGATGTGAGAATATTTTCTTCTTTCCCTTTCATGCTAGTATTCAAAATATTGAGCTGCTGAAATATATCGGCCAAATACTGTAACCTGGCAATCCAAAATTCGCACCGAAGGAGGTTACAAAAATGTAATTGTTTCATCTCTTCAAAAAACACAAGAAGTTCTTGTCGTAGCTCGTGTACACGGGTAAGTCCTTTCCCCCTTGACAGCCACCTCACCTCAGTGAGTAAAAGCAGCCGTCTGCGTTGTGAATCCATATCGATACAAAGCTTTTCGAATAAACGCGATTTGACAGGTCTTGTTTTAATAAAGTTTACCATCTGAACAACTTGATCTAAAACTTCTCTTAATTTTTCTCCCAATGTTTTTGCCATCAAGGCCTCCCTATGAAGAAAGTAGTGAGTTTACGATAACATTCTCATTTTGTTTTTTTTCAAAAGATGTAAGGCCCTTAACACGGCCTACCATGGAAGGGACTCCATCTGTACAAATGCCTACACACAACTTCCATGTTAACTGCCATTTAGCAAGATAGCTATTCAAAATGTTAAAAACGTCCTCACCTTTTGTAGGCACACTTAATTCTTTGCAAAAAAGAAACTGATTTAATATTTGATCTTCATTAATAAAACGGACGAATGCTAAGAGTTGAGCCTTGTTGGTAATGTCTGTTGACTCATCAACTTGCAATGCAAAATTTGAATACTGAAGTTTATTACTGCATACATTTTTCTCGATATCAGAAGACATTTCTATAATACGCCTGTGAACTGTATCGTTGGACAGAGGAATCTTGCTTATTTTCATTGCTGCTTCATTTCCTAGCATTGTCATGACCATTTTTTTGCATGCAGGCAAAATAAGTGACTCACCTAAAGTATGATCTTTCATATTTTTTGCTATCAGTTCTGAGACTTGATAAGAAGCGATTTGAGCTTTATCAGAAACAGTCATTATACTTTTAAAAGAATTTGCCGCTTTTGTTTGCTGTTCAGACAATCTCTTGAAAAAACTTACAGATTTATCTTGTAAATTAGAGTGTATAGTTTTAAAATGTTTACTCAATTTACTAGGAAGCAATGACTCATTTGCTATTTTACATCCACATACTAAACATAGCGGCAAAGGATGATCTTCCTTTCACTTCCGGTCCAAGTGAAACCAAAGCTTAAATAACTTTCATTATATTTGCGAGTAGGTCGCGATTTTGCTTTCTTACTTGCACTTAACTTTTGCTCACTTCCAGAAACTGATTCTTCAATATCATGCTTCTTTTTGAGAAATCTATCCATTTTATTTGGGTGTATTTATCTGAAAATAAGTAATATGCACACAACATCCACTTCCAACACTTTTAAAAGAAGTAATATACACAACAAGAATAAACCATATTCTTGTTCTCTTTGTAAGAAAAACCGCTGTTAATTAACATAATAATGATGTGTTGACAAAAAGAGCAGTATATCCGTAATGAAAAGGTGTAATAGAGTAACTATATTTATTTTTATATAATAGAGTAACTATATTTATTTTTATATAATAGAGTAACTATATTTATTTTTATATCTGGACACATATTTCTCTAAAATACCACAGGGCACACCCGGAAATGTTCTAGGGCGCACCAGTGCGCCCTGGAGCACCCTTACTGCTCTAAATAGAGCCTTAGAGTAAACGTAACACCTCCCATTGAACCACGTGGTTTTGCACCCGTCTAGCTATTGGGAAGCAGATTAACATCGTCATTAGCAGTCATTATTCATTTTGAGTCTGTTTTTAAATCAAACATCTCGAGAAAACTCGTGAGAAATATGAAATCATGATGCTCTTTACGCTACGAGAAGCAGAAACTATGCAAATCACGAACAATTATCTTTTTATGCAATGAGAAAAAACAATGTACAAGACTTGAATGTTTTTATTATTATTTTTTCAATATCCTTTCTGATCACGTCATGTACTTCTGCTCTATTGTTTTTGCAACGGAGTGGAAGAATTGATGATCTAGCTCCTTGTACTATATTTATTTTCGTATAATTTTTACTCTTAACTGCACAATTTTAATTAATCAAATTACAAAAGCTACTGCGACCGCTCTTGTTCAAAAGCGCTTACATGAAAAGGAACAGTGGTATATATTTTATATCTCATTTGTCTAATTTCGTTTACTGTCTGAAATGCAGTTTTAATCAATAAAATGTTTATTAATTTTTTTTTTTTTTGGATCAGTAAACGACCTTAAGGCATTACCATCACAGTATATAAAGAATTCTTACAGTTAGAGGAATTAGCAGTTTGGGTAGTATTCATGAATACGATAAAAATAGAAATATACTGTGTGTGTATGTGTATATATATATATATATATATATATATGCTAACAAGGATAAAAAATAAAGAATTCTAGTAGCCATTTGGGATAATTGTAATGCATTGTCTAATATGACATAAGTGTACTACGACATTTAACGCTGTCTTAAATGCCGAGTTCCGCTTTTGAAAATATTCTAATCTGACGAATAAGATATGATAATCTCACTGATCTCTTTTATAACCACAACTAGTAAATAACAGTCACTGTGGAAATCTTATATTAACACTCGCCTGCGAATGATACACTCGATTGAAGGAAGCTGTCAATGACCGCGCACATTAAAAATCTTCGGAGGGAAATACACCATTTGCTAACTCCTTTGCTTTTCGGGAATAAATAGCACACAATATATATACGGCACGTTTCTTAGGGTATAAGAACTTAGAATAAAACTTTGCTAAAAGCCAATTAGTGTGCTTTCTTGGTATCACTAATGGATTTCAGCTCAGTTTTTCCGTTTTTTTTTTTTTTTTTTGGTTACACTTCCTTGTATTTTTTTTTATTGTCATGCACATAAAAAATTTTTATACGTGATGCCTATGAATGTATTCTCACTTTTTGTCGGTTCATAGTTAAAAAATAATAACAATAAAAAAAGAAACTTTCGCTCGCCCATCCACTAGAAAAGTACTTACTGTCTGCTTACAATGTGAATTGCAATTCTGTCGTTGCTGAGCAAGCGCTTTTTTTTTTTTTCGTTTCAACATAGCGTACTATCGTAAAAAATAACATTTTTTAAAGGCCGAAACAGCGTGTTTTTTTTTTTTCTGTTTAGAGCTCTGATTTCATGTTTGAATAACTAGAGTATTATATGTTACATTTCCTCTCTTACATTTCTAGACGACTGGTCCTAGCTCTTATTTTGAATGAAAAAAAAAAAAAAACGTCTAAGGTAAAAATAAACATTATTAACTACAGTAAACATTAAAAACTTAACATAAGAAGTGCGGCAACGTGACATGGTAATCACGAAACCTTTATTACACCATTCAAAACAAAAATATTCCCGACTGCTAACACTCTTTTAGTTCATGTTTTCAATCCGAAGACATGTCTAAAGCTGAGTAAATCAGAGATTTTTTCTTCATCTTGTAAAACAGGCAAACTGGCCATAAGACCAGATGCAATTAACGACATAATACACTATCCTGGGCTTAACTGCTGCAGCCATAACTTCAGCCACATTGACTCAAAGGGGAAAAAAAAAAAAAAAGATGGAGTTTGCATTAAAAAAAATCAGAGATGCCCCATTAATATTTTTTTATTTAAGACGTATAAAAGGAGCAATTATTAAACACAACATTAGTGCATTGTGTAGATAAGTGATCAAGAAGAAAATTACTCCTAAAGTGAACTACAAGTCCATAAAAACCAAAGTTTATTTAGAGCTTGTGAATGGGTCTGGTGTTGTATTATCATGCATACTGACAATCATGAAATATAGTTTAAGAATAATACACTCTACTAACTTGACATAATTCAATGTATAGAATTTGTTGGGTTTCCTCGAAACTTTGATTATTTTTACAGTCTGTATGACTTATTTTATTTATTTTAAACTTTCAGATCGAGAGCTCCTTGTATGGTGTAATGTCCCACTTCTTCGTCCCGGTGAGAAAAAATATAAAACTATCACACCCTTTTTATTCGATTAAGTATTCTTGCAGATATCCGTTGTCTGTGAAGCTTTTCCTTCTACTTGAGCGACACGGATATCTAATGATCCGTTCTGGTCCGCTTCCATGAAGTGAATGCCAAATATATGCCAAGATATATTTGAAAATGTCTAATAATTTATTGTTATATGGCAAAGACATCGCCAGTGTCTTACATAGTACAATATACGTCCACCTTGACATTCGAAATAGCCTGAAGATTTCAGACAGTTTCCGAACGTGCAACCATATATATATATATATATATATATATATATATATATAGAGAGAGAGAGAGAGAGAGAGAGAGAGAGTGAGATCAGGTCAAAACGGTGTAGAATGTTAAGACTATTCTACCTATACTTAGATTAGAAAAGTAATAATGTTGCGACTTTGTGCTGAAGCTGGATAATAAGCGACATCAGTATTTGGAAACTAAATGATAAATGCATTATAATTCTTAAAAGATGTTTTAGTGATGAGAAACCGAAAATCAAAACATCAATAAAATTTGATTCATTTTTTAAACTTCACTTGCTCAGAAAACTTAGAAGGTTCATTCCTTCCTCTGAAGTACTTTAATATCAACCCCCCCTACACATAAATGACAGGTGATGTGCCATGTGTTTTGAAACCTCACATGTTAAAAAAACTTCCGTTATGACGTTATAATCATCCACACCCAAGAAACCACTTAAACGATTAACTCAAGTTCAGAGCTGTGTCTCCGAACGAGCGTTTTCAAAGCAAGAAACGCATAGTCCTTATACATTTACGACAACTATATGTAAAATGAAACGTATACAATCTTCTTCTTCCTCTACGCGTTTATCCCGCTTCCAATGCAGGGTCCGCGTGTTACATTTTTGATGCGACGTTTTGTTAGTATAACCCCAACCAGCCTGTCACCGGGTGGATGTATTTTTTGACTGTAGCAGCGTGTGTTCACGGGGCCGGTTTGCCTGCTTGTGAGATGAAAACCCCCAGATAAACTGGGTGGAAAACCCTGCTGTCTACGCCGAATACCGGCTAATTTGGCTATGGCTAAGAAAGATCTTTAAGCTGCTCACGTCGTAGACGGGAATCGAACCTAGGACACTCCTTTCCTGGTTGCGGAGCACAAAGCGAATAGGCTAACCACGCGGACAATGAAACGTATACAATATTTTTTTTTCCTTCTAGTCCTTTCATTTCGTTGTTAATGGTAGGACGAAGTAAAATAGAAACTTGTGAACTGTTTTAACTGAAACTTGTGAACTCATTTATTATTATTATTGATAATACTAAAAATACTCGATGTTATCGATTATTAAAGCGATTGTTTGTAATCGTTTATTACAAAATGATTGTCTCATCCTGATAAAAAGTCAGTTTTTAGTGAATTAATTTTGCTAATTACGTCAACTAAATGAAAAAACTTTTTTTCAAGATTTTCTAAGAAATAATTTTTATTTTTATTTTTATTTTATTTTTATCCTACTTATCATATGAGTAAATTAAATTGGTTTCAACAATTTTCTTATATACTGTAGTTATTTTGGTGTTTTGAGTAATTTTTCTCTTATTCTATACAAAGTTATTCAGTTTACTTCCTAACATACCAGCTTTACTAGTAAGTATTACTCTTAAATTTGATTACTGTCTTAATCCTAATTAAAAATCACCACCAGTTTCCGAAACTGTAACGTTTGCTTTATATGAAAGAACAACAACAACAACAACAACAAAAAGAACTAATTATGTCTTGCATAATTAGGAACTTACGCCAGACTTATTCTAAAGCAGTCATCTCCAATATTTGGCATGGATATTCTCAACATTTCTCGTAATCGCTCATTACCAACCAATTCAACAATTGTTAAACCAATTGTACCTGCTAATCCTCTGCAAAACGTTTCGTGCAAATCGATTCATTCAATAAAATTAATCTTATCATTATTTTAAATGTTTTGGAGAAAAGAAGCTAAACTGTGAACACGTTTAATGTTTTGAAATATAGTTGTTTTTTAAAAACACATTATGCTTCTCTGCCGTTCTTTTTTATCTAAATAAATATAAAATACAATTTAAAACATGTTGAAAAAAATTACATACAAAACACATTTTGATGTTTGGGAAATGTAACAGCAGTGTATTTCTTAATAATTAAAAAATTTCAGCTTTCTACTTCACAAATTTACCATGAAGTACACCATGATGGTTCCAAATAAGCAGTTTACATTATATCTAACTTCACATCGACAATTTTCTTTCAAATTAGTCTTATCTTCCAGATCTCCAAACATTGTCAGTTCTTATGTTTCAGATGGAAGGTACTCCTAACTACATCAATCCGTCTTAATAATTAAAAATATTTTTCTGAGTCTTTTTCCTGCCATCAAACATCTCCTCTACTAATCATTCGGGATGCTGGGTGATGACGGGATGACTTACACATGACATTACTCTGCTCATGCAAGAATTTTAGCAAGGTCAAGTTCTTTCTTTCATTTCTGCCTCCCTTCTTCCAACATCAAGTTCCTTCCTATAATAATTCTGAATTATTATAGGAAGGAACTTGAATTATTATTTACATGAACAATTCTGGCATTGATGCCATCTTTATTTTTATCCTACTTCTCATATAAGTAAACTAAATTGGTTTCAACAATTTTCGTATGTACTGTAGCTATTTTAGTGTTTTGAGTAATTTTTTCTTATTCAACATAAAGTTTTTCAGTTTACTTTCTACCATACCAGCTTTGCTAATGCTGTATCAATTTTTGTATGTAATTTTGCCATCTTACGTAAAAAAAAGCTGTGCCTAACTAGGTGAAATGTCGTACTTGTTCTGTAGATTCTGTTGAAAATACAGTTGAGCTTTTCTATGTTCCTTTTCATACTTTTGGTGTTTTTGTTGCTGATTTTCATGTCATATTTATCACAGCAGTTATCCAATTTGGTTAAGGAATTCTGAAGATTGCTTATTTCGTATAGCATCATCTGCATAACGTAAAGAGATGACATTATTAGTAGGATTGTCACTTTGAACATGAACAAGATCAAGAAAAGATAAGGATTCGTGCCGTGATCGGCCGGACACTTTGAACAAATAGCTGAAGTGATCTCACGTGTTTTAACCTTTGAATAAAAATAATAAATTGGATCGCCGGCATTTAACGTTGGTTTTGCAAGATTAAATATTACTTCCAGGTACGTAGTAGATTGATATTTTATTTAGGAAGATTACTTAAAGGAATAGCCTAAGATGAATACATCATTTATAAATTCTCGGACAAACTGCTCATCTGAATGAATATTAGCTCATTTTATATATAAAAAAAGTGGAGAAATTTCATCGTTGAATGTTCTGTTATTTTGCATAAAGGTTTAGATTTCACAGGTGCGCTTATTATGCAAAATCAACGATAGTTTTAATTCAAAAGAGCTAATTACAGAATGCGATTAATCAAGTTAATTTGTAAAATTGTTGCATTAAATTGCAAAGTAGCTAATTAACCAGATTATGGACATTAGCATGGTACGTCTTATACCTTTGTTGGACAAGATGAATTTTTAGAGATTTTTTCCCTTCAAAATTTGCTATAGTTTTCTTCCCTCATACAATGACATCCTTGAATTATTTGACATTTCAGTTTCTTCATGTGCTTATTTATTTAATCCAATATCTCATTTATTTATTCATCTTTTTCGGCTAAATTTCATTAGAAGAGTTACTGAAGCATTTCATCTGTTGCTGCCATGTCCATCGCAACTGGTTGATTTTCCTTTCAGATAACTCGATATTTACATTGATTTATAACGCTTATCTGCTCTTGTTATAACAAGAGAGATAAGGGTTACAAATCAACACCATTGTTGTTTTATAAAAGTCCTAATAGCTGAAGAAATTACTTCCTTTAGAAATTACTTTTAGGAATTCTCAAGCTTTTTGAAGAGCAATACCCTGTCTATTCTTAACTACTGTTGGTTTCGATATTGTAGGATCGAAGTGGTTTGTCCCATAATGTATATGGAGAATCCCACATGTAGAAATGCCATCATAATTTGCATTATTCTCATTACTGGAATCATGAAGAATGCTAACAGCTCTGAAGCAAGCTTCATCTCATTTACAGCGGGAGCATATTGAAAAGCACAAGACATGAAGAAAATTGTCTTTCTTCTGCCGAAGCTTAGATGAAATAAAAATGTCTACATAGATCTGTAAATCGCTTAGAACCGTAGGGAAAATAGTAAGTAATCTGGAAGCCGATTCTTACTCTAGAACCAAACATGACAATTTTTAAGCCAATCCAGGCATTAACACAGGACGGCAGTGATGTCTCACAAGGATTTACATTTACCACATGTAATATAATGTTTTGACATTAGATATCACTGCTGGAAAAGAAGAAGATAGAGCCATGTGCGACTGGTGGAATTAATGGCTAATTGCTTAAATTTTATATCACGGGAATGAATTATGAGTGCTGAAAACTTTACATAAAGGAGACAAAGGACGTGACTGTTTGATTTACAGCCTCAGTTACTGCATTTGTCCTTGCTAATCTAGCAAGTGAGAAAGAAAAGAAAAAGAAAAAACTAATTCTAGAACTCTGTTGCTGACTAGCAAATTGCGCACGTCCAACGCGACTTGCCAGTCAGCAATGTAGTTAACCACAGGGAGCTAAACCATAATATAAGAGAAAACTCAGCAGATTTCTCTCTCTCTCGCTTAAGTATTCCAATTAATTACAACTTATTTTATCTCGGTTGCAATATGTTACTCAAGTTCATCATCGATCAGGATCGAGATTAAGAAATCCCATTTTTTTTATTTGTACATGGAAGTTCCTGGGTCTAAAAAATTTCTAATTTTCTGGTCTACTCTGGCAAGCATGCAGTCAATCCATTAAAAAAAGTTGACCTACTAGAATATCGATCCATTGGCTTAACCTCAGCCGACTCCGAAATAACGAAGAAAGCCATTAATCATTTGAAGGCACACTCCTACTAGTAGGAATTTCACTTTCGATCCACGGCCATCTCCCTAACTACATGATCCGCCTCTGCATCCACTATACAAAGTATCCTTCTAGAGATGGTTGTTCTTGGAATTTCGATTCACCGACAAAGTGTCGTATGTGTGTGTGTTCGAATACAATCGAGCTAGTAATGATTTTCATCGAATGACGTGCGATGAAAATATATAAGATAATCAGATAACTCTGCCACAGTAGCTATGTCTAATAGTTTTTGTTCGTCATAGAGGGCTGTTTAACAAAGTGCCATCCTATGATCTGATTTCTGTTCTTTGTAACTGGTGTTAGCTTCACTATGTCACGATGAAGAATTCCTCTCTTCAGGCTGTTCTCCCAAAGCAAAAATACCGAACGGCCTCGTTCTTTCGTCTACCTAACTTTCCTTTATATATATATATATATATATATATATATATAAATGATTTCTCGCCAACTTCAACATCCTCTCCATAATTTCGCTGATAACAGCACTCCTTTATTATCTGACAAACGTGACAGTACTGAAACATTTCAGACTTAAAGATCTTCTGCAATCAAATCCATAATCATTGATATCCGTGCCATTCTTCAATGGCTGGAAGCAAGCCAGTCAAATTCAATGAATAAAATAATCTATTCTCTTCCTATTATCTTCAGTAATAAACAAATACAAATTTGTTTATTACTGAAGACAAGGCTTTTCACCTTTTCTGTGAAAATAATATTTTTTCTGCCCAACCAAGTTAGGTTATTTGTGTAGTGCAACAACTTATTCAGAACTCTAAATATTTGTCAAACTGACCTTAAAGAGAGAGAATCCATTTTATTATATTGGAAAAGCACAATTTTTTCACCATGTGTTGTGAATTTTTTCTCAACAAGAAGTTGAAAATGGAAGGAACTTTGTTTTCATGCCAAACATTGGATTTCTCCTCTTTTTTTTTTGTTATTATAAATTTTGAAGACTCCGTAACTTCTTAGATGCAAGCAAGAATTTCTGCTGGTATTCATACGTTATGTTTTTCTGTATTAAGTTGTCCTGAAACAAAAGCTTTATTTGCAACTTCGAAATTAGTTTATAAGGAAATAATAATAGTGAATTCAAGAATTTCAAATAATTATTAATTTGGTTTTCGATATTTTAGTGACATTAAAATGTCCATTCACATTTTTAACTGTCACAAGTAACCACTCAGCATCTTTTTCATATGCGCAACAGCAACAACAAAAATTCATTTCTCAGCAGTAGTGGCCGGTGAAAATTTTAAGTGGGGGTGCTGCATGTACGAAATGAAAAAAAAAAAAATTATTTTTTTCCTAATCTTTAACCAATTTATTAATACATAAATTTACATATTAAAAAATTGCTTTAGTAAAAATATTTCCCCCTCACCACGAACAAACACCAATAATAAAAGTTTCGTATTATCTCACAGAAATAACGCGCGCATGCATACAATTTATCTGTAAGCGACACTGCCCAAACGAGCAGTGTCGGAATCACTTGTAACGTGCAATGACAAGCGTAAACGAATATCGGCGAGTCTAGCTGCAATCGGCGCGATAATCTCACACTGCGTTGGATCGCAGTGCATTTGTTTCGTGTAACGATAATTGAAAAAATATAATTATTTTCATATATTCAACAGTGACACTCGTCATAATCCAGCCTTGTATCTATAATAAATAAATAATTATATGTTATTTTAACAAAATAAAATAAGATTTACAAAAAAACAGTTCACCCTCACCACGAACACGCACCAATAATAAAAGTTTCGTAACGCACAGAAATAACGCGCGCAAGCATACGATTCACTGGCCAAACAAGAAGTGTTGGAATCACTTGTAACGTGCAATGAGAAGCGCAAACGAATATCGGTGAGTCTACTGCAATTGGCCGAATGTGATAATTCCGACAATGCGTTACATCGCAGTGCATTCGTGTCATAATCTAAAGCGTTAATCGAACAATTCCATTTATTAACTATTCTTTCAATGTCAAAACATCAGCTGCAACCTTTAACATGTTGTATTGCATTTACATAATGTTGTAAGTATTGTTTTTATTTATAAACACAAACAAAATTAAATTTTTTTCCTTGAAGGTACTGCAGTGTCGCAGCGCTAGCCGCCACTGTTTCTCAGTCAGAGTTACTTGGCACAACTCAGGTTAACCTTTGTTGCGTCGATTCCTGATAACCCAACCATACTGAACACATTGTGATTTCGTTATCATGATTTTATTTTCAATGACTACCGAAATGTTTTCGTAATTTATTCTACATTTTTATTAGCACTATATTTTATGCCATAATATGTATTCATATCTTCGATTTACCAAATTAATAGGCTTTTGCTTCGCAGTCAAGCTATATATGATATGAATTATATACGTTGGTTAGCAAGTGTTTCCGATATGTTTTCCAAAGTACCAATCAAATTCGTTTGAATCTACCAGTTTGCATTTAAAATATCAAACAGGAACACATTCCATAAAAAAAATCTGTTAAACTCCACATTTCAATGAAATTTTTTATTTGCTACTTTTTTACTAAAATCAGCAATTTATTCTGACGATATTCCGTCTGGCAGAATTAGGCAAAATGGTTCAAATGATAACGAATGCATACAATAACTGAACCATTTGCACTATCCTCATCATCCTTTTCCCTCTTTTACCTTACGGTGTCGAGGGTTTATTAATCATCGGACCTCAAACCGTTCACAGGATAAGGTGGTCAGCCCTACACCCCGATGTATCCTATATCCGTAGTGTTGAGTTCTCAAGGCCGGTTTGCCTGCTTTGCGGGATGAAAAACTCCAGGATAAACTGGGGAAAAAACCCTACTGTCCCTGTCCACGCACAAGACTGGCTAACTTGGCTATGGCTGAGGAAGATCCTTAAGCTCCTCACGTCACCGACGAGAATCGAACCTAGGATGCTCCTTCCCCAGGTTGCGAAGCGCAGCAACAAGGCTAACCGCACGGACTTGCAGTATCCAATAAGCCAAAACTAGGTTTTCTTGAATTGCAATGAAAATGAATGTCACAATAAATAATGATGTTGTGAATGCGCATTTTTTATTATTTGTTAAGTTATGATCTTCTCAAATCATTTTCATACTCGATATTGTCCATAACGACTGCCAAGAAGAGAAGCGATCGTATCATGATTATGCGCTAGAACTATGAAACTCTAGATCTTTTAGTATATGAACTTTCAGTTGAACAAACTGTCCTTCACATCTGCCAAACAAAATGTCATCATTCTTTGACGATGAGATTGCACTCGACAAACCAGTCTCATTTCAGATCGCGATGCTGATCCGCCCACAAGAACTCTAACATTGTCGGCAGAAGTCAGTACTCCAAAGGTAAAATGTTAGAATATATTTACAAAGCTGACAAGAGTAAGAAGCTGCCGCAAGAACTGATACCATAACAGGCAGCATGGCGCTTACATAATCAACTTTAAGTTGGATTCAGAATGGCAGGCCATAAATAAACACGGATTTCTATTTCTAACAACTAGAACGAGTGCGTGTTACTCTCTGAGCATTATCTGACACGGGACAATCGAAAGTAGAGCAGCTCACCCTCGCACTGTATTTGTTTTATAAAAGCAAGTAAGTGGAGAAAGCGTTTCTTTCTCTTACACCTTGCTACAGCCTTCAAGTAGCAAAACGTAGCAATTCCGGTTTGCTGTTTTGCAATCATGTTAGCAAAGCTGGGAACCAATTCTTTTTCTTTAGCTTCTTTACTTCACTTGCATGTGTAGAGAACAGTATGGCACCGATTAGTAACTATATTGCCTGCCTGGTTGGCTGAGTGGTTAGTGTATCTGCTCTCCAGCCAAAAGGCCGCGGGTTCGAATCTCGCCGTGGGCGTGGATGTCTGTGCTTGTTTGTGAAAATACTAGTGGTGGTGGGCGGTAGATGGTGAAAACAGCTGTAGTTGGTGGAGACGGAGAGTTATAGAGTAGGTGCCCTCCCTCGATAGATCTTTGGACTCCCTGGAGGTGTCATGTAATAATAATAATAATATTGGAAGTGTAGTTTACGATGAAATATTGTAATAATGCGTGTTTTACGTCATCACAACAGATTTCACAATTTGTCCAAAACTAAACTCGAATTCAATTTTTACCCATCTATACATTATTTTCCCTTACTGCAAGCATTCCCACGTCCAGAGATAAATCCAGTCATATTTTTGTTGACTCGCACCCACGATAGGATTTTAAAATTCTATAGTGCATTCATAACGGGTGGGCCAAGGAGTCCTTTATATTGTTTATTAATTTTTATAATTTTTGTATTTTTTTATTAATTTTTATATAGTCTGTAAACCCTGTGGTTAGAGCCCAAACATGGAACTTTTTCAAGTCACTTCAAACATTCAATAAGCGATGCGGTGGTCTCACATAGGACGATGAAATTCATATTCCAAATACTGCACACGTATGTATGATATTCTCTGTATCAGAAATAAAGTAAAAAGGGGAATGAAAAGACATCAGCACACGTGAGATAGAAACAGAGAAAATATATTTCTTCAATGGTTTCAGATCCAATTAGATCAGGAAAGTTTAGAAATTATTTTAAACCATTTAAGCATGATTTTTAATACAGTATAAGGATCGAAAGCATGAAATGAGAGCGATGCAGCATTATTTTAACTTACGTATTATGAAACAGGCCAATTAAATAGCACATAGATTTAAATTAGGAAGTGAAATGGGCAGACATAATCTATCTTATACCGTATGCAACCCAAATGCATCACGAACCGTTGATGTTGTTGATTGCAATGCAAAAAAAAAACATTACTGACAAGGTCGTATATAAGAAATGAATTGCATTTTTGAGACATCATAATCGTGTATTTAGACACCATTCAATTCGCTCAGATTATAACTCTTGAGAAAATAAATGGTAAATGTCATACATTCTAATTACACATTTCCGCGGAACTTTTATTCAATATTCATTTCTCGTATCTGTTTAATGAGAGATTCCTTACGTCTCAATGAAAGGGCTGTAATGCTTCCGTGAGCC
Source organism: Typopeltis vanoorti (assembly GCF_054136105.1). NCBI lineage: Eukaryota > Metazoa > Arthropoda > Arachnida > Uropygi > Thelyphonidae > Typopeltis > Typopeltis vanoorti. Next base: position 4,546,325 of record NC_143569.1, read on the forward strand.
ATTACATGTTTTAACGACCGACTCGTTTAATTACCTCTTTCGTCTTTCACTTTTAGGAATTCGTTCTTCATTTCCTTCTCGATTCAGTGAGATTTCAAGCTCAATTGCATTCCAACTCACAACTCTCGTAAAAGAATCTTTGAAGAATGTTTTTCTTCCTTTTAATACCGTTGCTTCACTGTGCATGAAGAAGCGTGCCTGTCTGTTCTTGACAGAGAAATGTTTTTACCTAATAAGATATCTGCATTTCCCTTTTCCGAATCACTTCAACATTCCGTTGCCAGTCCTTATATATCTTCTTGTTTCTTTCTAACAAAAAATAATCACATTTTTTTAATGTTAAAAATGCAAACTAAATTCAAACTCTAATTATAAAATACTATTTTTTTTGTATAAAAGTAATGAAACAATAACCATTAAAATAAAAAAATACCGACTATTTTTGTCATAAATTACACAGATGTTCAGCATGACATCAATAATTGAATCGCTCCAAATGCTCAGCTAATAATTTTTATTAAGTAACAATCGTCTAACTTTCAGAGTTTTTATTGCTAGAGTTTACAATGAAAGAAGTATCTCTTTCATCGTAAACTCTAGGAATGAAAACTGTGAAAGATGCTGAAAAGTTTTTTACCTTGGGTATATACTATGTTAAAGATACCAAGTAATTTTATAAACTAGGTTTTAATCTTTTTTCCCAAGTAAGTCAAGTTTGCGCCTGAACGTGGTTCAAGAGTTGCCTTGGTGTTGCACCACAACCATAAGTCTTGAACCACGTCCACGCGCAAACTTGACTTACTTGTCTGTTTGCTTACTTGGGAAAAAGGATTAAACCAAGGTTATAAAATTACTTGGTATCTTTAACATGTGAAAGATGCTGTTTTAATATCTTTTTATGAAAGAAACACTTAAAATCTTATTTACTCATATAATTCAAGAAGAGATTAATTTATTTAAGATAATATGATTCACAAAGTTATCGAATGTGTCCAACTGTTCGAAGCGTGAATCCTCGAGGAAAATGTGAGCGTGCTTACCACACAATTATCTCTTGTTCAGTCAAGGTAACTGATTTTATAGTGGCTGATTAAATTCTTATTACGAGCGTTATGACCGAGAATAATTATAACAAAAGAATATATATAATTATTAGCGATTACATTTTTCCCTATTTAACATCTCTTCGAACATAAACACAGTACATCAAAAACTGCAAAGATTCACATAACCATTCCAAACTATTACTCGCTTGTTCTGCAATTGTCTGTTCACTAGTAATCCGTTTAAAGGACTGATATTTAATTCTTGACTTATAATTTTAACAAGCAATAATTTTGTGAAAGTTTTCTCAAATTCTTGCTGTACGTATTATTTAGAGTAAGATTACGTATACGTATTCTTCTTATTGTACGTATCGTCTTCAACATAATTGGTGCATCCTTTTTGTATGATGTTCATACATAAACGGATATCTATTTTTTGCTTTTAATGTATTTGCATTAGAGAAATTCTACTAAACTTAAACGGCTCGATAATGTTATACTATTATAGAGCCATTTTATAATATTGGTCCTCTATAACATTGGTTCGATTTCATTCGCCGACAAGAGGAAATTTCCAATTTTTTCCCAGCCAGTTAGCCAGTTTCCTGTTTAGTTTGAGGCTGATTTTTGGCGCAGAATAGTTTCTGAGCAGTCGACAAGAAAAACTCACATTTCAGACAAGAAAATGGAGCAGAATTTAGGATCATGACATTGCAGCAGTTGTGTGCAGTACTTTCTCCCCTGTATCTAAAAAAGTCATCGTTATCAAACTTTTTTTTTAGTTGGTAATCTTCTGTTTATCCTATCTGCAAATACAGAGATAATTAATAGCATCTCTCCAGTTAAAGATTAAATATCCAATCTAGATTATACAAGAAAAACTTCTTGCATCGCTTAAAGATTTCATCTCCGTGATTTGTAAATCATCATATTTTACTATGGAAAATACTGCACGACTCACTTTAAAAGGAGACGTGTTTGCTGGCTGTCTTCTTAATCAGCGGCATCGCCACACGCTGGGATGTCGCTGATTAAGAAGACAGCCAGCAACATCCTACAAAGGCATGTCCGAATTTTGCCTCTTATATTCTTCATATATATATCTATCTATCTATGTAAAACTTCAATAATTCCTTAAAATTGAGTACAAAGCCAATGCTATTATAAAAAAGGGGCACTCCTAAACAAAAATAGGCTAAATAGCCATAAAATTAATAATTAGTTACTTCTGTTGTAATTCGAAACTACAACGGCCTCCTCTGTTCTCCCCCCCCCCCACTGAGTCTGCGGAAGTTTTCCTTTGATACAATGAACTCTTGGAAACGGAAAAAAAAAAATCCTACTTTCTTCAAACATAGTGAAATTAAACAATCGTGGTGAATCTGTAACAAATTTATTGAAGTATTTCGCCTGCGTTGTTTAGCACAATTAAATGACATAAGACATTACAACTCAATTTATTCTCAGTAATAAGAAAACTTACACTGCAGATTTATGAAGTGAAAAACACATGTTTATATTTCAACCTGCTTGCAGAAGTTGTTACTGAGAATAATCATTAGAGTGTATCTGTATATATGAATTAGGAAGAGTTGATGTCAGCTCCAACTCGATAATTTCCAGCTCTGAAAAAAGAAAACGAGAAGAAATGTAAAAGATAATATTTTTTAATTATAAAATACCATCAGAATTAGAAAGTGCTCAACAGCTTGTTTAAAAAAATAACCTAAAGACACATTATGTACTGAAGTAAAAAAAAAAAAAAAAAAACATTTTCCCTGAAGTTTAAGCATTAAAAAAAGTTAATGAAGGATTAAGCAGGGGCTTGTTACTTATTTTTGCAAATGGAAAGTTCGTTAACCAATTAGATTTTAATCTGCAGTAGTATTTTTTTATTTCTTCACACAGAAAATTTAACTAGTGTGTATGTGTGTGTGGGTAACATATCAAAATGAAACTGCTTTCCATGTTGATATCGATGGAAGAAAAGACTGCGCGCTAAGCTTCAGTAGTACACAAATATACAATTTAGACATAAGTTGGCATAGCTGTTAAAAGTTTAAGTGAATTTACTTATATAACTTATTTATCCAATAATACGATATACAATGGTAACACACTGGCTTCGTTTGAATTGGAAGAACCATCATTTCCAGTATAGCAGTGTTTGAACAATTATTTTCAGGTGAAGCACTTTTTGCAGTTATTTTTTCCGTGTTAATGAAATGGTGCTTTCAAATTGAAGCATTTTTTCCCCCAAGTTTATGTCTTGAAAATTCGTATAAGTATCCTATCGTAATTTATGAAAGGTATGAGATATGCAAATTTTATGTGTCGTAGAGAAGTGAATCTGGTGCATTATCCATTATTAAAATTATCTTACAGAAAGTATAAGCGACTCTAACCATAGTCGACAATGAGGACCAAGATTTGTCATAAATAAACAAACTTCCACAGCAATCACCTAAATTAATGATTAGCTTATTATATGGAATGGGCAGTCGAGATGGTTATCATAACAATAGTTCAATCAGTTTATCACAATAGTACAAAAATTTTATATTCATGATTTTAAATAGAATCACAAAATTTTTAGATGATGTATAGAGAATTAAAAAGGCTTGGATTCTCTATATCATTCAGAAATAATGTACAGCTGAAAACAACAAGCCATCTCAGCGAGGTATAGCAATCCTTTAAGAACTCAATATCAGAACTCAACAGCCAGCGTAAAATTAGAGAATCAGGGAAAAGAATTCCGTATTAGAAGAGAAGCAAATCAAGGAGATCCGATATCACCCAAAATGTTTTCTGTTACATTATTAGAAGTTTTCAGGAATATCTCCCATGAGAAAATTATGGAATTAACATCAAATGAAAGTAGTCTATCTAAATCATTTAGGTTTTGCAGATTACATTGTTCTGTTAGTGAAAAAAAAAAAAAGTGAGATGTTCAGGAAATGCTAAATAACCAAATTGAAACCAGGAAAATACGTTTTCAAAATTAACGAAACTGAAACAATATTGATGATAAATTTGAACTAAAATTGAACTAAAACAGATATGATATTGAAATTGGGTATGACTGTATTTATACTGAAGAGTTATTTAGCTCTAAGCAAAAACAAGAGAAAAAAATCAAATTAATAAACGAATCACACGATGAAACAAAGCATCTTCGCTGTAAAGATTATCTGGTGAGGAGAGGAAAGTCTGTAAGTCTGTTTCAAAAGGAAACTATAATAAATGCATTATTCTAATATCTACCTGCGAAAGTAACATTGGTTAAAAAAACAAGAAAGCAAGCTGCATTTGAGAGAAGAATGCTCTACGTAACAAAAAGGGATATTAAATTATCAAAAAAATAGATACTTTAGAATTAAAGAGATCAATCGAATCAAGCTCATTGTGAAGTACTGTGAAGCATGCAAATGGAGACGTTCTGGCCGTATTAGCAGATTAACAGATGGCAAAATTAAACAATGAGTGGGAAGAGAAGGAAAGGTCACCAAAGAACAAGATGGAGAGATAATCTACAAAGGTTTGACATGAGACGGTGGACATTACCATGGAAACAACTGGAGAGTTAACGGGAAAGCCTAGGTGGAAAATGATACAGAAGAAGAAGAAAGGAATAAGAATCAGATGTTGGAAAGTTTTCCGTAATTCAACAGAGGAGTCTCTAATGGAAAAAGGGTTTTTCACTTGGCAGCCTGAGATAACAGCATTTGAAAAAAGTTGTTCATGACACACTTAGTCAATTTCATTGCTATCTGTTTATTCTTCATTAAAAACAGCCCACAGGATTGCATTATGATAATGAAAGAAATCAATAGAACGGATAAACGGATTATTAGTTTATCGTCTGCAGTGGATAACATAAACGGATAATTGTTGTGTATTATCAGTGTGAGTAGAGGTAACAATATGCTACAGGAAGGAAACACGAGAATAATAATAATAATAATAACCTCTGGATTTGTTTTTAGCGTCATAAGTTGTAAACATGGCTAAGACAATATTGCCTTCAACTGTGAGGAGAGGGTTAGTAATGATGACTTTGGTATCCAAACGGATCTCGATGAGAAAAGTGTTTATGTGGAAGTACAAGGAAGGGTTACGATAGCTTTAGAAACCAGATGGGCTCTTCAAAGAATGGAAAATGGGCTATGGAATACTGAGAGAGAGAGAGAGTGAGAGAGAGGGAGGGAGAGAGAGAGAGTGACAGAGAGAGAGAGAGAGAGAGAGAAAGTAGTGCAGAGGAGTTAACAAATATTTGATAATTGTAGTGACATGCCTGTATACATAGAGTGAGAAAGCTCAGGAGATTTGAAGTAATCTGAGTAGCAGTACAAGGGAGATGGAGAGTAAACACAAATCGCGATTCGATAAAAATCCCGCATAGTTTTTCGTTATGTGGTCCGTAAGAAGAGAAATGATTATAGATGAATAAACTTGTTGGATGAAAACGTTAGTCAGGAGACCAGTGAACTGACAGACTGGCATTTTGAAATATCCAGTAAAATGATATTTTTATAAAAATTTCTTTATGTAGGGTGGTGTGTTAAGATTTTAGGGAAAGTGACTTTGCTACTAACTTGGTCATTCACTGAAACTATCGCACGTATAAGATTTCTGGCAGTATAAAGAGATACAGTAGTGTAGTTGCATAAGGATGTTGATAAAATGGAATGACAACACCACCTTGCATTTCTTGTGTGATAGCGAGATATTGAATGAATTATTAAAATCTCACACATTAAAGTGCAGAGTGAGAGCGAAAATATTCATTGCGAGGACATGGAAATTTTAAAAGGAGTTGTTGATTTATTAATTTGGTCAGAGTTTATAACAAAGTAAGAAGAACTGCTCATAGAAGGAATGCGTATGTAATGAATTTTCTGGATTTTACCAAAACAATTCATACGTAAGTTGCGAAAATGTGTTTTCGCCAATCCAAACCTCCCCTATTAGATACGCGGAGTGGTAAATAGCTACCAGATAGGTATCAAAGTGTTGTCTCTGGAAAAGTAGATCCAAAATCATAAGAGGCTCACTAGTAGACATCACCGTTCAACTTTTATATTAACAATATAATTACACGGATTTTCAGATACTTTGAATCGAGTAAGAATTATTAGGAATGATTATGATGCCTACGCTTTTTAGAAGATTCGAATAAACTGGAAGGGAAGACAAATGAATGGAGATTCTAGATTTTGCTAAACATAAGGTATTAAACTTTTGCATACACAGATGGAAGGTTGTGCATTCTGGTGGTAAATTACAGATTTCGGGTGAGGAATTTTGGGATAAAAGTTGAAATGAAGTGGACATATTGCAAAAGTAGGAAAAATCCAAGGGATACCTGCAATTGTTAGGTTACTGACTGATTGATCTGATATACGGTTAGGGTATAAAGGTACAAATGGATTACTTTTCAGTCTGGTCGTCTAGACCACCAGTCTGAAAACGTAATTATAATTTAAACTGCACAAGAAAGTGTGGATTATCTGAAAAATAGACCACGGAGAAGGAGCAAGAAGATATGATCATTCCTGGAAGTATCACAAGATGTTTGTGAGCAACAAAGTGAGAAGAAATGTTCTGCATGGAGAGTAATGTATGCATGAAATGATGACTAGAAAAAGGACATTACAACGAAGTGACTAATATGACAAGGTGATTCAGAGTACATACGTTGAAAGAGTTTAAGCACTCGCACGATAGACATTTTAGTCTATCGTGCGAATTGTGCGCCCTCCATTAATAGACGTTCATCAGTAAGAAAGCATTTCTCAGGAAGCTAAGAACTTAAGTAGAACAAATAGACAGGAACTATTGACCGAGCAGATAGCAAATTCACTCTTCATGTTGTGACTTTGAATTCCATGAAAATTGGGATGCATAAGAACGTGTTTTTGTGGTAGATGTTCCTTGGCTGTTGGTGTCTACCACTCGTTACTGGTGGTATGCAATGCTTGTAAAATTTCCATATTTGCTCTGTAGGGATGGAGGATCGATATTATTTAAACTTTGTCTTACAAACGGTATCGACTGTCCTGTAAGTTTATAGCCTTCACTGGATGAGTTGAAGTAAACGTGCTTAATTAAATATCTTGATTATTTTTTTTTGTTATAAAATAAATGGTAAAAACACTAATTTCAGTGAGCATCTACGAATCGATTACAAAAGTGAGCATGAGAATCATACAGCATTATATTATTATTATTATTATTATTATCATCATCATCATCATCTGATCTCCATCGAGTCAAACTCATTGTGGGAGGTACACACTACTGCACACAATGCTCGTCTAACCATGCCTTAAACTGATTCAATGTATCTACATTCACAACCTGCTCAGGCAATGCATTCCACTCACCAACCACTCCATGCAAAGAACCTTCTCCTCGCTCCTCTAATCACTCCCTCCTTGCACAATTCCCAACGATGGCCTCTTCTTCTACCCGCTTCTCTCATTCTGTGAAACATTTCTGCCGTGTCAACCTGATAATAACCCATGACTAGCTCGAATCCCCTCTTCCTCCTATACACGAGGCTTCGCAATTTACATTCTCTCAATCTGTCCTTTTACTCTACATTCCAAAGACCGCCTTTGTGACTCTTATCTAGACCCTTTCCAACATATGCTCATCACTATGAAAACTCGGCGACCAAATCTGTGCAAAATAATCCATATGAGGCCTGACCAAGGCCTTATACAATGTCATCATAACCTCTTTTTTTTCTGCATGTCAGGGTCCTCTGCATCATTGCCATTATGCAATGTGACGTCTTCAAAACTTGTGATACGTGGCCCCTGAATTTCAGGTTCTTATCCACCACCACTCCCGGGTATATCATCTCCTCTACCTCCTTTAAAGTTTCCCCACCAAGTATATACTTTGCATTCCAGTGTTGTTTACTAAATTTCAAAACCTCACAATATTGCATTGCAACATTGAACTGTTTTTCCACTTACCTGCTCATTCATGCAATCTATTCAAGTCCTCCTGTAAGGTCATAACATCTGCTTCACTCTGCATTGCCCTCCCCAATTTCGCATTATCTGCAAACAGCTGCAGATGACTAGTTAAACCCATCCCAATATCATTAACATGCAAACTAAACAACAGTGGTCCCAAAACTGACCTCTGCGGTACACCCACTAGTGAAATTCCTCTTTCGGTACAACTTTCTGATACCGATCTGACAGCCACTCACTGATCCAACTCAGAAGTCTGTTATCCCTTCCCATCCCATCTGTTTCTATTTATTTAACAGCTTATCATGTGGCAGTCTATCAAAAGATTTTGCAAAATCCAAGTACACCACGGTATATGCATCTCCCCTGTCCAAAGTGTTATAGTACATAAGTTAGTGAAACATGATCTGCCTTTAACAAACCACGTTGATAACCACAGAGAATACTACTGCTGTTATCAACCCATTTATGTATCATACTTCTCATCAATCTCTGTAGTACCTTTACTACAACTCCAGATATACAATTTGGCCTATAATTTCAAGTCACAGCCTTGTCACTACCTTTGTGCAGTGGAACAATTTTTACCCTCTTTCCACTCCTTGGAAACTGTGCTGTTGTAAGACTCTTATTAAACACACATGCTAATGCTACTGTCAACTCCCTGAAACATTCCCTTAAGACGCTCAGTGATATGTCATCAAATGTTATCACCTTATTGACATTAAGGTTATTCATTTTCTCAAATACCTCCAGCTCACTCACAATTAAGCCATCCTCTCCTATGTCATCTACACTTAAGTTCCTCGCAATCCCACCCTTATCAGGATGAAACACCCTTATAAATTGATCACAGAATACCTTAACAATGACTTTGCAGAAGTTACCACTCTATCATTTTCATCCATTAAGATCATTTTCCCATGACTATTCTTCCTTCTACTTGCCACATATCCAAAAACTCTCTAAGGTTTTTCTTTTCCTGATTTGCAATTTCTGCTCATACTGCACTTTTGTTTTCTTTACTGAGTCACTCTCCTGACTTGTCCTTTATACTCTTCATGTAACTGATTATTACCATTATTCCTCCTGTACCATACTGTCTCCTAAGTACCTTCCTTTTCCAGATTTCATGTTTAAGACCCTCATTCATCCATTTTACATCGACCTTTATTAAGCCTTTCGCCCTTCGGACTGCTTTCACACATTGATGCTGTTATGTATTTCTCTGTCAGTTCCCAAGCAGCATTTATTTCTATACTGCTCAACTCCTCATTCTATGCTACAGCTCCAAGCTGTCTCCTAAGCTTCTCATAATTATAATTCCACATATATCCTTTCCTCACAGAAATCTGCATATGGCTAGCCACAACTCAGGGGGCTCCCACACTACACTCTAAAATCAAACATTTCGTTGCAGTTGTGGAATTTTCCTTGCTGGAAATGAGTGCGGTTTGTCATCTGTTTTGTGATTGTTGACAATATTTTCGGAAAATTTGTGTTCATGTCACTTATGATCTTTACACTTCTCTTTTCTAGCATTCTTTCAATATAATATTTCGTGCTGTACTTCTTGTTGAACAACATTCGATTAATTCTGTATTAGATTTCTTTCGTTGTCTCTTCATTCGTAAGTTTCATCCTATTAACAACATAGATCCTAACAAAGCCAATTTTGTATTTAGTTTGTGTTTAAAAATCATGGAGGCTATACAAATTCCATTGCAATCAATATAATTTGATCGCGGTACTTCATTTTATGTCTGAAAAGATTACGAATTCTAAATTTAATATCATATAGTGTTGTATAACTTTATCCTCCTAACCATTAAATGTTCTAGATAGTCACACTATTGAACATTTTATGAAAAGTATACTAAAATTGTTAGAAATCACTAAATTGTAAATAGAACCTCATTGCCAATGCAGGATCATAACTATTTAACAGGAGCTATTGTTGGGATGTCAATTTATTTCGGAAGTGTACATGGATTTACAGAGTATGGCCATCTACATTAACTTCTTAAATTTTCTATTGCTGAATTCAATGATTTTGCCTTCCTTTGGTCTGTATTGCGGTATGTAATACTGCAGTATGATGTTGCTCCTGGTACTCTTATTTGGTACTCTCCCTTTTCTATCTGCTATTCCGCTTAATTCAATGACATCTCGCATAATAATATTTGTAATCTGCTACATACTCAACAAAACACGCTGAAGAACTCCCTCCACCAACACACATAAGAACATACCAATAAACGTTAAATGGAATTGGGAACATTGTCTCCTATTTAGCCTTACCCTGATATTATCGTACTCATGCACTAGAATGGCGACAGGAGAGACGGTTGCCTACTGATTTTCCAAGATTAAGGCTAAAGGAGTACTATCCACTTCCTTTGAGAAAAGAAAGGCATTAGAAGATTTTTATTGGTTTTGTATCTCACCAAGAAAAAGGCGAAGGCAGTATAGATATAGTAATTAAAATCAGGAAATTGAGTAACCATCAACAAACAAGTATGTAAATTATTTGTGAAAAGCATTGGAGTTTAAGAAAGGCATTCCTGCATGGCATCGTCATTCGTTATTATTTCACCTCAGGAGGACCAGAGAAAATCCACTCTACTACAAAGAAGATTTCATGAGAACAGCTAACTAGACCGTGGATACAACATAAATAAATAATGCTGGAAACAGATAAATAAATAAAAATCAACGCCAAGTGATGAAATCGGACTACGGTGATAAATAATAACATTCATTTTCTTTGCCTACTCTGGCTTATGCGTATTTATTAATATTTCATCCTATTTATTAATATTTTATCAATGCACAAAACGACATTTAACTGGCCAGTCATCTCTAGCAGCCTTGGGAATCGTGGCATTGATATTATATGTGAATAATAAACGCAATATTGATAATTAAGAAAATTAATTGGCAACATTAACGATACAATTTAATAATATCATTAAACTTAATATGTTCCGTTATATTTAGCTTCTTTTTTCTTTTCTTTTTTTTTTTTTTCAATGGGGTTTCCACCCACGAGAGGTTATTAGTAAACCTATAATACATTTGTATCATGGGTGGGCTAAGCCTTTTTATTTTTCAATTTTAATCAATTTTATATATATTTTTGTAAGTTTTAATTTTATTTTTACATAGTTCGGAAACCTTGCTGTAGAGAGAAACCAAAAATGGAACTTTTTCAAGCCACTTCACCTCCAATAAGTTATTAGTGGCATATTTAACATCATTTTTTTAAAAGCACAATATAAACTCAGCAACATTAATCATAATGAAGAATCAATAAACAATACGCTAATTTTTAAATTTCGCGTCAAATCCGTATATTAACCAACCGTAGTAAATACTGTGACAAAATCGCATTATTAATAATATCAATTCTATCAACTGATATTATTCAATTATCTTCCACCAGTTTAGATAAGGTTTATCTAATTCGTTCTTAAAACTGACTAAATTATCAGGATCCACCAACCTTTACCTTGTTATTCCATATATTCTCCATCGTAATAATAAAAATGAGTTCCTTGTATGGGATCTGTCATTCTCTCTTTATTTGAGACTTAATAGTATGTGCTCGTTAGGTAAAGTGTAATAGTTTCAGTCAGGCTACATTCGTCAACCAGAATGCAAATTTCAATTAACTTTCTTCCACCACTTAGGTTCTGTAAGTTGCAAGTAAATAGACTGCAAACTCAATACACTTCTAAAGGCATTTAGTGAATCGAGGATTCAATAAGTGTACGAATCTCTCCGATTCTCTTGTAATTAATCAAAATATCGTATTCGTGACCAAACTCCAGTCATAATCCCATATTGGCTAATTAATGACTCATATAGGAGAAAAATTTTTTTCCTTCCAGAAGAAGCACCTTTACTTTAGTCGTCTTTCGAATTACTAATTATATGAAGAGCCAAAGGCTTCAATTCGGCGACGTGAAATTATTTAAGTTAAGGGATATTACATCCCATATTATTTCATAGCCGAATAAGAATCAAAAAGAGTTTCATGCCGAATATAGAAATAAATTTCGGCGAGTCCAAGCGTAAGCAAATACCTGGATAGTGCAACACCTAACCCATTTGGTAGTGCAACACTGTCTTTCAAATGTTATTCCTGAATTTATTCCGTAACTTTTACCAAAGCCTTCACATTGAATCTATATCCACTATCTTTCTTACTGAATGTAACTTTTTCCTAATCTCCATTAATTTCTATCACCCCCACTTCTAGTCCATTCCAGTTTCCTCAACATCCTCAACAAAATCCTCAAGACTGTCTTAAGACAGTCTTGAGGATTTTTTTGCATTATTGCTGCTTATTGCATGAGTTGGATATTATTATATCGACTACGCTTCTAGCCGTTTAAATCTTACCCAATTTAAGTCTCTCCTCTGAATACTACTTATTGCTTACCTATCAAACAATCCCTTATCCCTAAAGCTGAATTGCATATTGTATACAATATACAAGGTAGAATGATAGTCACAGTAAACTAAGACTAATCATGGGAAACCTTAATAGAGACCAAACATGGGACTTGCTTATGTCAGTTCCAACTACAATTACAGACTAGTTATTTCGCACCCACGAATGAAACCTAACCATTATCTAGAGACATTCATGCAGGCATTCATGTCCCTCTATGGGATTTGAACCTACAGCCTATATTCGTTGGAGAGCAAGGATGATATCCACTCAACCAACAAGATATGGAAATGCTCAATGATTTTACCGAAATCTTATTAAATTACATCATTGTGATTAGTATAATCTAATTAATTCTTGACTTCAGCTTATGAATTCATTCATTGTCGCATGAAACTTGAAATTTTCCATCGTTCAAATCGTCTCATTTAATTTTTCTACTAAGATCCACTGAAACTGAAAGGGCTCAGCAATGCATAAGTATTACAAATTTTCGTGAAATTCAACAAGGTAGAACGGCGTTATTTGAAAACGAGCAGATAAATCGAATGTAAAGGTTTGAAATTCTTATAAAAAGAAACACAAACGGGATTAAAGGCAAGAGAAATAATGAAGAGAACATACAGAGTAAACTAGCAATGAGCATTCGGAAAAATTTGATCAGAGTGAACCAAGAAATTCAGACAAATCTCTGAGGCAGCCCAAATCTGCCACTGAATCGAATCTAAGGAGAAACAACAAATTAGGTACACTTATTCGTAAGTATATAACTGTAGGTTTTTTAAAAGAAATTGTTTACCCAATCCTGTTTTTAATTACGCGAAAATCGGTTTAAATATTAAGAAAATAACCATTTCCATGTTTCATTGATAAACACATGATTTGTATATTTCGGCACACTACCACACCAAAAAAAAAAAAATTAAATAAACAAATAAAAAATAAAAATTGAAATATTTTCTGATTCTTGTGGGGTTCTCATATATTCTTAGTTTCACTGAAATTCGTAATTTTATTTAAAAGGGTTAAGATTTAGCCTTTTCAGCATGACAATTCATTGAATTAAAACAAATATATATATATATAAAGTAATGTTTCTGGCCATAAAGGTATGCTAATTTTGCACAAAGAAATTAAGGTATCTCGAAATATGAGGTATCATTTCCCTGTCGAGTATGTACAAACTTCAGCATTAGTTACCTTGGTATAGAATAATAATAATTATTATTATTACGAGAGACCTCCAGGGAGTCAGAGATTCATCGAGGGAGGCCACATACCACACACACACACATACACCTAGCATACTTTTTCTTGAATTCATTCACTGCTTGCACTCACAACATCCAAAGGTAATCCATTCTAATCACGCACCACCCTCTGAAAGAAAAATATAGTCCTCACACCCTTCTTGGTGGCCTTCATTCTCAGCTTCCAAGGATGCCCTCTCGTTCTTCCCCACCCTCCATAAATTAAAAAATTCCATCAACTGAAATCCTGTATGACCCTTTCAGAAGTTTGTAAGTCTCAATCGTATCATTGCACCTCTTTTTCCTGTATGCTAGTGTCTGCAGTTTACAAATTCTCAATCTGTTTTCATAATCAGTATTCCACAACCCTAATATCATTCTTAACACTGTCATTTGTACTCTCTCCAATCTATCAGAATCACAACGGAAACCAAGAGAATAGGCCTGCGCACAATAGTCCAAGTGAGGTCTTATCAAAGCCTTGTAAAGAGGCAAAATAGCATCCTTATCTTTGAACGTTCGTTTCAGCATTGCAATTATCTTTTGAGTTGTATTTGCAATCTTTGCCACATGACCACAAAACTTCAACTTCCTATCTATTAACACCCCAAGATCCCTAGCCTCATCAGTTTCTTCTAGCCTAATCCCACCAATATAATACGACAATGGATACGTAATCATGCCGAAGTGAATGACTTTACATTTACTGACATTGAATTGACACCCTTTTTCCCAATTACTCAAGTAATTTTAATTTCGCATTGGTAGTATTACACTGACATTAACTTATTCAACTTGTTTCTTGTTTTTGTGTTTCACAGAAATGAGGAAGTCTACGCAATCGTGTAGGTAGTTAATTATGTCCAATAACGCCAGTTCCTTATTAAGTGTTTGCCAGTTTTTTTTAGTATATTTTTGAATTAATGTATTCCATATAATAAAATATAATGCATTTCATTATATTCATCAGAAATTGGAAAGGAGTTTTTAGGCTGTGCAACTACAGTAGAAAACTAGCGCCTCTCCGAGGATCTCCGCTGTTTTTCTATTACTATTTCTATTACTAAGAAGACAAAAATCAGCTATTTACTTTTTTTCCTATCCTTTCAAACTGGACAGGAATTGAAGTATAAATTGTTAATGCAACAAATTTCTTTCCTTGAGAGGTATGCAATTAATTCAAAACTAATAAATCATAATAATAAATCATTAAACACCATAATATTCTTCTGTGATATAGAAGAATATTAGAATAATTGATGGCAGTACCAGTAGATTTTTTTTACTCTCTGGAGATGGTGTTGAAACCTATCCTTTATTAGTTTTTTTTTTCTTTTTTGAGACAATAACCGTAAAGCAAATTACTGAACTATATTGTTGTTTTATTATTTTTCTTATTCTGCTATTATCCCAGTATTCTTTTCCCTCTTTCCTCATTATCTCTGAGGGTTCCAACCAACTGGATGGAAAAGTTCTATCACAGCCTTGGTGTGATATGTCTCTGATAACATAAAATTATTATTGATGTGAGTTACTCAGAGGTTTTATGGCAAAGCACAGGCAGGATTGTCTCTCAGACTGCAAAAAGCTGGCCATTTGCCAAAGGTAGTTGGGAAAAGAAAAAAAGTAACTGAAATGAAAGAGATAACGATAGATGAAATATTTCAGATTCAAAGTGAACCCATTATAGAGTTCACTTTTAGAATATTATTCTCATGAAACTAAATGAGAAAGTATTTTTAACAGCACATTGTAGATCCTTTGGGGAAAAAAAAGAAACCAGAAAAAAAAAAAAAAAAACATTCAAATTTTGTGCGACTAATCAGCTACAATATTAAGATATAGTTATAAACAGATTTCAACTCTTTACACTATACTTGACAAGAAATTATATTATTCTTTTAATTCTTTATCCAAGTGTAAGCAACTACCTTTGATCAAGACTATTTGAATAACATGGTGATATAGTATTTTTCTAAGTGTATATGGAAAATATGCGATTTCTGTATTGATTTTACCTAAATATCTTCCTGGGCTCTAGCTCCCACTGGTAAGACCTCAATATAGGTCGACGCTGTCTCGTTAGTGACGACCCTTTTCAAAATGCATAACAATATATAGGTCCGAAAGGATCTGTTGTTTTCATGGGATATCGAGGCAACTGTTGTCGTCAATTTCATATATAAGTAGACTAGTCCGTGAAGATACTTCATACGTAAACTGTTCGCTCAAATTTTGGTAAAGGCTTAAAATTAAAATATAATTTTTATTCAGTACTTTGCAACTAAGCAGAAGTTTGGGGAATCCGACTTTCTACAGATTTCATCTATAATTCTTGTCGGTTGATTGGATAATGATAAAATTCTAGGTGGTTGCTCGCAGTTCAAAATAAAAAGATGAGGGAAACATTATTTTAATATAATCATTTGAAAGATAAAGCCTCATTAATACTTTTTCTGAATTGACGGAAAACAGAAATCTGATTGACAGATTCAGGATCCTGATTCATAAAAAAATACTTAATTCTTGAATAAACGAGATGCACCAATTTCTAGTTTTATATTTATATATCGAAACGCATTTAGTTAACTAAATGCGTTTCGATACTTTGCGTCGATAAATTAAATATATTAATGCACATTTCTCATAAGCAATTGTATCAATGGTACAGATGTGCAAAGCATTCATAAAGCCAGCTTTCAAATCATTTTAAAGAATATAAATTCCATTTATCTAAGTTAAATATCTGGGAAGGACTTCACAGGAGAGGTTCCACCATTTGCTGATGATGCAAAGATAGGAAGAGCGTCAGAAATGCTACTGATATACAGTATTTACAAAATGATTTGTATAAACTGTAACAGTGGTCAAATGCTAATAGCTATAATTCGCTGTTAGTGTGTTATGCATTTTCTTGTGATGAGATTTCCAACGGCATATTATACTACGATTAACTGATAAGGCTAGGGACCTTGGAAGGATTTGAAGTTCAAAGATCACATAACAAACTTGCAAACACAACTCAGGGGATACTTTCGATGCTGAAACGAACATTGATATGTAAGGATAAGGAAGCCATTTTGTTTTTTTACTAGGCATCGATACGACAGATTTGGCCTCCTGAGTTCGGAGGGGATAAAGCTGTGGAAAGGATGCAAAGAAGAGTAACAGAGATCATATCAGGATTATAGAATGTAGATTATGATGACAGATTGAGAGTATGTGGGCTGCAGAAACTAGTCAAGTGAAGAAATAGGGGATGATATGATAGCGACCCATAAAATTCTGAAAGATTACCGTAGAACGATGATGATGATGAATTTTTCGTTACATGGAAGGTGGAGAGAGAACACGAAGCTTCCACAGAAGCTAAGTTTGTGCGCGGTTAAGAAAGGGGTGAGATCTAGATTTTTCTCTCACAAAGTGCGTTGAGTAGTTTGCCTGTTGGCAAAGAAACTGTTGGTTCGATGGGTCATTGATTCTGGAGAAATACTCAGATTATAATTTCAGTACTAATACAGAAGACCTCTGTGATTTTAATGAGAATTCTGTTTTTTCAACAGGAAAAAAAGGCCAACCAATAAGCAATTTTTTAAAAAATATTTTAAGTGATTAAACCTCTCATGTTATTCCTCCAAAGTTTGAAAAATGTTCGAAGAAAATGCCTTTCCTTTAAGACTTAATGTCAATTGTGAATATCTTCTATCTCGTGCCACAGCCTTCATTTTTTTCAGAATTTTCCGAAGAGTACTATTATTTAAGAATGATCTTCTACTGAGCGTCATTCCTTCATCATATCAAATTCTTGGCGTACATTCATAATAGCTTTTAATTGTGGTAAATGATTTAGGAGTACAGTAAAAAATGAAAATAGGCCTTAAACCTAGTGAAAGGACTCAAAGACAGAACGATTATGAAAGTAACTATGAGATGTGCGTGCATGTGTCTGTGTGCGCGCGCGTGTGTAGGAGGGGAGGATGCAGTTGCTGTGCATGTAGCGACTAGCTAGAAAGTCATTGTAGTATTTCTTATGCAGATTCGATTCTGGCAATTGAAATTAAAAAAAAAAAAAAATCTTCCCATTATTCCTCTCAAGAGTAGATTAATGATCCACAGAAAATCGTAATCGACATTCTCTGTTGTCCTATATTAGCAAAAATTATCATTTAATTTCGTTACTTAAAACATCGCTGACTAGAGGGGAAACACACACACATGTGTTTCCAGAGGGGAAACACACACACTATATATAAATTAGACGCACACTGCAGTTGATTATGTACACACCTATTCTATGCATAAGCTTTGATATAAAGCTGCAGCATTAAAATCGCAGTTAATCGACGCTAAACCTGAGAGCGATTATATTAATATGTACGATAGCATTTGCAATGATATAACTATTGCAATTTACTTGTAAAATTCATCAAAGGAAAACAGTGAGATTACATTAATTTAAATAGGCACGGGTGTTATAAAACAATTACGGAAATTACGGAAGAATGGTAATGCAAACTTGGTTCTCGTAATGTTCTCCTTGTTAGTTCATGATAACAGGATTTATGCTGATGAGCGAATATATGCTTAAGTGTCCTTTGGCACGCAAGTCTTTAATTTTTCAAAATTCAGACAAAAAAAAACGAAATGTCTTTAATTATCTTTCAGAATTTTACAAGACGTAATAAAAAAAGAAGAAAATGTATGAGATTTTACAACCAACGGAAATGCTGAGGGGGCAGAATTTGTCGAGCGGGGTTGTATTACAGTCTGCTTCATCTTGAATGGTAGTTTTTTTTATTTAAATTGTTATAGATTGATAGGGTGTATAGTTAAGTGAAAGATGATTCTTCATTTTCTTTCAGAACTAACACTTGATATCTGATACACAAGGGAGTCAAGTTTCGAAACTTTCTTCAGATTATCTCTGTCCACACGAACTTTAAATTTTCATTCCTGATCAAATCTTATAAATAATATTGCAGAAACTTTATTTCTCTCTTATCTTTTAATTATTTAACACATTACGAGAAGATTAAGTTTGTAGACGAGGGGTATTCCACAAACGCTCGACAATCCTGACAAACCTCAATATCTTATTTAAAGCAGCAACTCCATTCATTTTCCTTTTTGTTGTTAAGAATGCTATCCATCACGCATGCGCAAAATAAATTTCTGCGACACACCATTTAAGTAGTTGTGTGCATATCAACACGACGAACTGTAGCAAAACTGCTGCACGTTAGTACGAAGTTCTTGCAGCGATAGACATAAAAGTGATCAAAACAGAATGATTGGATATAATTTGACCTTTGCGCTCCTTACATAATATGTATTTGTATACAGAATGCAAGGCTATAATAACTGAAGTTGTCATTCGTTGCATTATATTCATGAAAACACAGAATTTATGTTGTAAAATATTAAGATTCAAAACATTCTTCTTTTCAAGTGAATATTTTAAGTGGTGAGATCTTAAAATACATATTACCATCGTATCATTTGAATACAGAGTGTATTTATAAATCGCTGGCTTACTTAATACTAACATATATAACAGCATATAGATATTATCCTATACTTCAATACGATAATATTTGGGTGTGTACAACAATCTCATTTGGTTTCAGTTTAATAAACTTACCGTTTTTTTGAATAGTATAAAAATGTCGACTTCACAAGTACTTGTTACACATGGACTTCTTTCGAAATATAACTTTTGTCACGTATTTTGATTAAAAATATGAGTTTTTACTGCTGGTCTTGTCATCCCTAAAATGGAACATGTTCTTAGTCAAGACATTGAAAAATAAGGTTTTGTAATTTAAAAATCATTTGATATTACTTTCAGTAATTAACTGCACTGTTATTAATTTCACTAATTTTTATTTAAATCGATTTTGCATGTTTCAATATAAACAATAAACTATTAATTGAATCATTTTATGCTTATTTTCTGGTGATAACACTCACATTATCTTATGCCATATTTAAGACCACTCGCCCAGTTACGGATGTAGCCAATGTTGTTCGATTAAGTATTGAAAAATTGAAACACTATGGCTAAATAGCTTTCATACACAAAATATTAATTAAAGAAACATTCAAAGTTTTACGCCGTTATGGGCAAATTATAAACATTTATCATCGTCTGTTTTTAACTTTGAACTTACGGTAAATCCAAGCTTTTTATATGGCTCGCCTTTTTTACACGTGTTAACAACAAAATCACATATTACAAAAGTTATTTAATTTAAAAATCATTTTTAAATTAAATTATGATAAATAATTTTGGAAAGTTTACTTAACTGATAACTTTATATTTAAATTTTAAATGTGTGGTTTTATATTTTCAACTACTAGAGCGCGAATTGCTATTTTCCGACACTAGATGGTGCCATACTACACAAAATGAAAATCAGTTAAGCATACAATGAATCATTTAATTTTAATGTTTCATTTCATTTATTCATTTTTTCTAATTTTTTCGCAAACCCATCTAGATTTTATAGAACAAACGAGGGTTAAACATTTTTTTATTTATTTATTGAAATGACGTATGAGAATAAATAGTATGGGAATTAAATGCGACTACGATTGGTGTTTCACTTAAAACTATATTTTGTCAGAACTCTGATCCTTTTATGATGAAAGGAATGTTTACGGCTTCAATTAATTTAGAAAGTTGATGTATGTAAGTGTAGGTAGAAATAAATGTAAATGTAAAAAATAAATGGGGTTCATAAATCAAAAATTCGGGGTCATTAACGAAGTCTCACTCATAGTCTTAATCTAGTGTTTCTTATTTCAAGACACGCCCTGAAAGGCCGAGGCATTAGCAATATTCAAATTAAAATTGCGCTCTCTTCGTTGCTCATTTCAAATGTTCTCAAACAGAAACGCAATTAACATGAAAAATTAACATGAAAAATTAAGAGATAAGTAATACTATTTATTTATTGTGTTTCGTGTTAATTGAAGAACCTCTCATCAATCTCTTAAACAGTAGTATACCTCTTATCAAGGGGTAGTCAGTGTTAATCGAATTATGGACATGTCTGAATTGTCTCGATGAAAGTAAATCACGGTTTATTCAATGCGTGCAATTTCATTAACAGGAAGAGTTTTCGATTTTCGAACATAAAATTGTGATAAGATTTATTTAAAAAGGGTTAATTTACACTTGCATATTGAATTGCATGCAAATAGTTTTTACGTGACAATAAATAACTGTCACGTAATAAATAATTCGTCATCTTAAAACTAGCATTGGCAGAATATTTAAACTAAACAGAGGAAACCGAGATAAATGAATTGAGACTGAAGACCAGTATTTCCAGAGATTTTTGTGTAGCATTATAATGAACTGAAGGCGCATAATAAAAATGTGGGACCATTCTTGATATATTATATTTAAGGAAGAGAATGTGTTCGTGATCTCCTCTGTGCTAAGAGGTAATGCTAGTCCTTTGGATAAATCCTCTGTTTGCCATTTTTACAAAACAGAACAAATTTTTGCTGTTTGCCTATTTGTTCTAATAATTCATTCTGCAAAATATCTCTACTGGCTTACATCGCTTATCTTCCTATGAACTAATGTTTAGCTAGAGGAATCCAAAAATTTCCCAATATAGAATGTTTTTGATCCTTTCATGCTGAGCGTGCATCTTTCACCCTCTTTTTGTCCTTCACCTTAAAAAATGTCACATACAACTCTCTGTGTGTGTGTGCCCGCGTAAAGAGATTCTTTGTTGAAAATGAAATTGAAGCGAAGGTTCGTACTTCCGTTTATTTTTTATTTTTTAAATAGAAATTACCGTTGGTCGTGTCGAAAACATGTGAAGAGGCCGTTCACTACAAAAAACCAGTTGAAGAAAATAACTGAACTTATTTTCATGTAGGTAAGAGATCCACATCCTTTTCAAATTATGTCTTATTTCTCGTATTTAATTTGTATTTTCCTTGTGAATTAAACACTATCTTATGCAGAGTGGGACTGTTTATAATCTCTAATTATAAAGATAAAGGAGACAAGAAAAAAATGAGACATTTCATAAAGTAATTAAAGGAGAAAACGTTCATAACCATAAATCAGAGTAAAACATTCATACAGTAAAATTTCGTTATTACAAACGTGGTTTATACAAAATTCTCGTTTATGCGATGTAGGCGTTGCCTAATGGCATGCTTTTCGTTTATTACAAAATTCTGTTAATATGTGTAAAGAAACTTGTTTTTATCTGGTGGGAAATAAATCACACAATTTTGTACGGGGAATACAAAGCTTGGTACAATCCTGTTACTGTTCTTCCACCGGCGAACATCAAGTTCTTCATTTTCTCGAAAGATGGCATTCATTTATGGGAATTTACATTGGCGTCGACATAGGAAGTTAGTAACTTGTATTATAAATTCTATAAGTCAGCGCCATCTTTTGAGACAAAGTAAAACTTTACGCGTAATTTAGCAAAAATCAGGAAAATCGGTATGTTGCTCAAAGAGTGTCTTTTGCAGAATTATATTTATTGTTGTGATAATTATGGTGGGATTGGTTTATGATGACGAAACTAAAAGGAACATAATTAGCCTTTACTACAGCAATTTACATAATTATATATCTTCATTCCGATTATGTTGTTTCGCCTGCTCCTTTTAGAAATATTTAAAGAAAAAATACCACATCAACTGGTTCAAAAGAAAATGGTCATGGTCAAATTTGCACATTTTTGAAAGCCTCATTATTGAAAGTGTTATGAACTGCAATCACATATCATGTATCTACTAAACTCTTGTGGAAGTCAGCAAATTAAGTGGTACATATATACATACTATATATAGATATACACTTACAAAATCGGTCACACTCTGTCTCGGAACATTCTCTTCCGTCATCCCTTATGGCAGATAAAGAAGGGGTAGACTGTAAGGAATATACTAAATCTTCGTTGTCCGATTCTGAACTTGAATTTCTGTGGTATACAAAAAAAAAACACCATAAATACAACATATTTAAAAGGAAATGGTTAGTTCGCTGCTTTATACAGTTATACAGTATGTCAAAGACGAACCAGCATAATAATATACAAGTTACTGCATCTGTACCAGAGAAATAACCAAAATTCTCTACTAACACCAATATGTCGTACGAAAATAAATAAAATATTAATTCTTGGATACCGATATTGTACGACTTAGGGGCAGGGGCGAATTCTCCATGTTTGCTACGCTTGCTGCTCAAGCTCATTACTTGTTTGTTAATAAATGCATGCATTTATAAGCATTCGATTTAGTCTTTTATTTTCGTAGACAGAAGACCTCTTAAACTTGTGTGACAATAATTGAGCTTTGCGTTGTATCGAAGGCCAATGCTTGCTCGTCTAGTCAAAGCTACCTTAGCTTGCTTGGTTGTGTGAGCTTCCAGGTCCTCGCTACAGCACTGTGATTTCATGCGCACGCATAGCCATTTCCACTCCCTTCACGTCGTCTTAAACACAGCCCATACGCAGTCAAAGTAGCTCTAGCCAGTTAGCTTCAGTCAGTCTTTAAAAGTGTGCGTGTTGGTTGGGAAAATTAAGTTACAACCAACTTTTAATGACGATGTTATTGACCAGTTCATAAAGAACTGTAGGGAAGAATTTGTATTCAAGTAGCTAAATTGAAAAAGATAGAATATCATTTGTAAAATAAATGTTGTATTTGTATAATTAAATGTACATAAATTTTTAAATACAGTACATAGTTTTAAATGGTCAGTAATTCATTATTCCGCTAATCAGACTTCAATCACACCTCTCACTCCCTGAATGATAACAAAAGAGCAGGCGTGAATTTTAAGACCATCATTCGCCCCTGCTTAGGGGCATGAGTCTCCCAGACCATTTCTGCCATTACGTTCTTCTAATTTGTATTAATGTCAATGTGTTGTCCAGAAGTGTACGACAGAGATAAAAAAAAATTCATTTTCTTTACATTCTAGAGATTCATCAGGGAAAGACAAGGGATAAAAATAAATGTTTTCTCTATTTGTACTGAATTAACAAATGAATGAAATACTTAAGCAAGTAGTTTGAGTATTGGCCAATTTTAAGGAATTAAGTGAAGTTAAAAGCGCGGTCAATGAGGCATTAAATTTGGGCATTTTATGTCTAGAGCAATGACTTTAATTGGTTTATCGTGTGTAGTTAATTACCAAATGCATAGAGACGTTCACTCAGAGTAGTACTACTCTAGTAACTAAACACAAGCTACAAATCTAGACCAGTTATCTTGTATCTCGAAGTTTAATGTGCAAATGGCATCGAGTGTGCTACGACACGATCTCTGTTATCGAGTTAATGTGTGTTTCGTAGAGTCGCCTTATCATATATTCTAAATGTGGAAGTTCTAAACGTTTTCCCATTTGCTTATAAGTATTATAAATGTAACGCGATTTTCATTTCAATTATAAATGCGAGATATTTTATCTTTAAACTGTATATAGTATCTAAGTAAAGTCCGTCTGCATTTATTCTTATATGTTACTTCAAGGAAAACCACATAACAGTTTTCTTTTTGAAAATAACAATTAATAAATAAATATAATAGACTTCCAAACAATTCAAGTGGCTTCATCTCCAAAAGCTCTCTTAATTTTTGCCCTCCTTCCATTTATAATTTATGAAGAATATCTTTAATATATTTTCAGATGTCAGAATAAATATGGTCATGTTTCATTAGATACATGAAGTTTAAATGTATAAATTAGAAATGAAGTTTAAATTAAATTTATAAAATTACAAATTTTATAAATTAGATCGAGGGTATGTGGCTTGCAAAAGTTGGTTCACAGGCGGAAATGAGGTGTATTATAGAAACATTTCAGTTACTAAAACGTTTTTTTTAGGATTAATGTGCAGAAAATATTTAAATACTTGGATAGAGGTAGCAGAATAAGAGGTCATCCCTGAAAATTGAGTAGCAATGTGGTTAACAAGGGAGTGAGGGCGAGATTTTTTTTTTTTATTGGAAAGTGGCGAATGAGTGGAATAAGTTTCTAGAATCAGCTGTGATTGTTTCTCTATCAGTGAGTTCAAGGAGAGGTACGACAGATAGTGTGTGGATAACTTGTATCACCGGCGATGAATCTTCAGACTCCGTGGAGGTGCCAGTGTAACAGTAAACGCAATGAGCAAAAATTGTAAACGGCTACCTTATCTGAGGAATAAATATACTTTGGTTCTTCAGAATTTTCTTATAAGCTCGTCAGAAACTAAAAAGAAAATTACTTTATTCAAAAATCAGATAAAAAAAGTAAGAAATTCAAATAAAATAACATTGAAAGCTCACTTTATCTTCAAGATGGAGATGAACTCAACTGACTTCTCGATTTGCCTCAGCCAAAAATAACAAAAACGATCGAACGGCAATACACATGACGGTGTTTATGGGAAAGTCCTTCGGCATTAAAAGAAACAACAGGCTTAAGTGTTTGCATGAAAACTGTCGAGAACTGTCGGACAAGTGTATTTTAATAAAATATGCCCTGTTATATACGTGGATATTTGTGGATAACAGGAGAGCCGAATGATATATTAAAAAGTGGAATATGGAGAATGTGGGTCTGCAAGATTTAAAGCAACCAGTGGTACACCACAAGGATCAATCCTTTATCCACTGTTATTCTATCTGTACATTAATGATTGGAAAGGATTTGATGGACGATATACAGCTATTTCCTGCTGATGATGCAAAGACAGGCAGGGTAATCAAGAATGTGGCCGATATACAGTACTTGCAGAATCATTTGAATAGGCTGGAATTAATTCAAATCAGTTCAAATGTAAAGTCATGCACTTTGGAGTGATTATATATCCAATAGCATATTGGATATTTAAAGATTGATAGGATTAT
This sequence comes from Typopeltis vanoorti, assembly GCF_054136105.1. NCBI lineage: Eukaryota > Metazoa > Arthropoda > Arachnida > Uropygi > Thelyphonidae > Typopeltis > Typopeltis vanoorti. The sequence goes on from NC_143569.1 coordinate 4,571,958, forward strand.
GCTAGACGAAAATGATGAGGCTAGGGATCTTGGAGTTTTAGTAGATAGAAAATTGAAGTTCAAGGGCCATATAGCAAAGCTTTCAAATAAAACTCACACGATAATTACAGTGCTGGAACTAACTTTGACATGTAAAGATAAAGACGTCATTTTTGTCTTTTTACAACGCTTTGATAAGACCCTCACTTGGACTATTTGGTCTTGTCTCCTGGTTTCCGCAGTGATTCTATTCCAGTGGAGAGAGAGAGAGAGAGTGCAAAGAAGAATTTTAAAATATCAAAACTGTAGAATACTGATTATGAAAACAAAACTAAGAATTTCTAGATTGCAGACACTACCAAATAGAAGAAAGAGGGGTGATATGATTGAGACTTCAATTTTTGAAAGAGTCAAAAAAGGATATCAGTAGATAGAATTTTTATTTTTGGAGCTCGTCCTTCCAAGGATGCCCTCTCCCCACAGGGTGAGGAAAGGACTAGAGGGATCCTTGGAAGTGGAGAATGAACGTCACTGTAAAGGGAAGAGAGCTAGACTTTTGTATCTTAGAGTAGTACTCTAAGAGTGGATTTCCATTAGGTACTGTATGTGCAAGTAGTGTGAATGAATTCAAGAACAAGAATGACAGCTGGTGCAAGTGGTACGTGGCCTCCCTCGATAAGTCCTCGACTCTCTGGAGCTGTCTCTTGTAATAATATCACCACATGCAGTAATTATCAGTTTATTTTCATGAATATCTCAAATCATTAGCAGATGAAAATCATATAATTAACGTCATAACAAGTAAATATGCTATATGATTATTGTCAACTGAAACGATTTTTTTCCACAAAACATCAGTTGTGTTCCATGGTAGTTCCTAGGTTTCGCAACCTCTGATACAAAAAATTAACTACAGGGTGATCAAAATTAAAGTATCCCTATTTAAGGCCTTGTAGGGCACAACTCGGTGATCCAAATGAGGCGAAATACTGCAGGAATACAATGTGCGTCATGAGGAAGCGATGTGCGACATCTCAGAAAAAAAAAAATATTCCACAAAAAAAGTCACCACCAGGTGCGTTGTAAACACCACAAGCATGAAATTTGCATATCATGGAACTTGGCAAGTTCCTGCATTAAAAAGATGGACACAGGTTTCCCCCTTCATTTTGGTTGTTAATACCGTCCGCAGTGATAGCAGAAAACTTGACCCAATGTGGAGCTGTTCTACCTAAACAATTGCAATGCTGTTGCTGTACACCGCGAATTTAGTCGCCTGAACAAATGTCGATCATGTCCACTATCCCCATGTACTCTGCGACGAATGATTAGTCGTTTTGAAGTTGAGAGTTAGACTTGGCAGAGGACGCAAACCAATCAGTTCACAACAAGTGAATGAAATTTCTACTGCCGTTGTGGAGCAGGCCATGAATAAAAGCGTTGGTTCTTGCAGTGCACGTGCTATATCAAGACACATGGATGTGCCTTACACAAATGTCTGGAAAATTCTATGGAAGATTCTGCATTTCTTCCCATTCAAGATAATTCTGACACAGGAGTAACGCCCGGAGGACTTCGAAAGTCAACTGACATTCGCTTTAACATTCTTTGCACGAGTGGAGTTGGACGCTGCATGGTCGTGGATGATTTTGTAGGGAGATGAGGCTCACTTCGGCATGAAGTGTGAATACCCAGTGATCAGCCGTGCGTTTCCCACTGCATGGCCGCCTCGTTCACCTCATCTGACTTCTGGGGAGACAGAGTTTATCAGGATCATCCTGATAGCTTGCCAGAGCTGAATGACAGCATAACGCAGCATGTGCGCAACATCAGTCCCGACCAGCTGCGTTCTGCTGTTGAACACACTGCGCAAAGGAGGCAGTTTGTAGCATACCGGGAAGGGCAGCAAACTGAACAGTACACCCATAATGGAAGTGAATAAAACTGTTATTTATGCTTGTGTCGCTTTTCTCCTCCTTCCATAAATAAATAATTACTACATCTACATTCGGTACATCATATAACGCCCGAGGTGGTGAATTTTGGAACAGGAATACTTTAATTTTGATCACCCTGTATATGATTGTACAGGCTGATCAAAAAATAATGCAGAAAAAAAAAGATATATACAATGAAACTTTTACAAGAGAGAGAAATAGTCCTTACCCATCTCCGTCTTCTCTCCAAGAATTATTTTTATTTAATTTTGTGGAATTTAATCTCTCGGGTATCTCATATCTGACCTCTTCCTTTCTTGAATATCTCCGGCCGTAACCTGGGTAGAAAGAGAGAGGAATAACAATTTCAGCATTATTAGGTGTAAAATGTAATGATGAATGTTATTAATTCCATTAATAATTAACCAGCTAAACATAATAAACTATTACATATTAGAAAATCCGCTGCGGCAGATGAGCTGACATCTCCGATGATTAGTTACAACACATGCGAAACTATCCCAAGCTGGTTAGTTCTCTGCGAAATACATATTCGCAAATGATTTTCGGTAGTATAACTTTGCTTTCCAGTGTAACTAACTTCGTTTGGAATGGAAAACATTGCATAGCTGCTGAAATATTTGGCGAACATAGTCGAATTATTCTTCGCCGAACTGAAATATTATTATAAAACCCTGAAAGAGTTTACTGCTTCTTCATCCGATTTACAAGATCAGACCTCCCAGACAGGCCTCTAACGGAAGTATTTTCTCCAAAAGGAGAAAATACTTCAGTTAGAGGAAAATTCACGAAATTCACAAAAGTAATTAGTCCAATGTACTAATTACAATAGGGTAATTATTACATTTTATTACAATTATTAAGATGATTATTGTATATAAGGCAATGCGCTGACTTACATATATCCTATTTAAATTATATTTCATATATATACATAAATTTGTTTTCTTCGTTGCATTAATAATTGAATTTAAAAAATACAGTGAATAATATATGCAGGTAAACACAAGAAAGATATTTAATTAACCAAATATTTCGTTATAGATCCCTATAACGGGATCTATGTAAGAGGCGAGTTTTTGACCAAACTCACCTCTTACATCCCGTTATAAATTTGAATGTTTATTCAAAGAAGGTGCAGAGGCCTTACTCCATCGTCCTAACCTGAATCGGAATGACTGTATATCTATATCAAAAAACTGGGAAAGTCTAATCAGGATAACTCATTAATTCATATTAATTTTATGCTATTTAATATTATTAATTAATATCTTTATTTCAATCATGTCTCTGTTTAAAAATATTCCTTTAATACTTAGTGATATAACATCACGCGGCCTGTTTTCTATTTTTAAATGATCTATTGTTAGTATTCCACCTTGTATTTTTTTTTTTTAAACTGTTCTCGTAGTGCCACTGAAGATGGTCTGCTATTTCCAGACCGAAATATTTGGTTAATTAAATATCTTTTTTTGTGTTTACGTATATTATATTACGCATATATTATTCAGTCTTTATGTCACAAGTATCTTTAAAACATCATCTAAAAAATACAGTGCTTAAGACAATGCTACAAAGTGAGTCTTGTATAGTCTATGGCTCTGACTTATCAGTACAAGAGAGAGAGAGAGAGAGAGAGAGAATCCCATCAGTCTTAATTCAGAGTAGAGAAAGAAATAAATGAGGCAGTTCTAGATAGCGCTTCTATTGATTAAAGGTGAAGTAAAAATAAAATTAATGAAGAAAAATTGAAAGGGTTTACAATAGGATTATTCTTAAAATTAATATCAATCAGCAAAATCGTTGCTTAGAGGTTTAGTGAAAAAGTAATCCTTGCAAATGACTAAGGACACTAAGTAAGTATTACTCGTAGTTATCTGTATATGTTGTTTCTACAGATACTTCCAATGTTCTACACTAGTGTACAAAATTTAAGAAGCAACTATGAAACATTTTCATAACTACAACCACATGTGGATATGAATTTATTGCCAGCATACTAATAAATTATATTACACAAAAATGTGTTAGAAACTTCGTACAAATTAAACTGCAGTTACATTTCGCAAAAGTTACAAATTTCCTAAGGACGTAGTTAACGAATTAATGTACACTTCTTTCAGAAAACTATGCGGAGAGACATTTCAGTATGGAATGTCAATCCCGAACTGTGACGAAGTTCTCACAACGTCGTACCATGCTTTGTCCCAAGTGATTCAGGAGTTCATAAGGCAAATTGTCTTACTCCTCCTTCAGAGCATGGATAAGGTCTTTTGGTTTTCTGGAGGGGGGGGGTTGAGCAGCAATAAGCATCCCTATTGCGTCCCAAACGTGTTCTATGAGGGTGAGATCTGAGTAGCATGCTGGTTACGCGATTCGATTAATATCCTCACTCTCTTGAAGTATCTCCATTGCTCGTGTACGATATGGTATGGCATTGTCATCCTGGAAAGTGAATGAATTCTTCGCCTACAATACCAAGGGACAATCGAATATGACATTGAAGAACTTTGTTGCAATTTCGTTCACCAGTCATAGTCCATTTTTCCAGCACTTGTAGCTCAGTGCGTTAAGCGTAATGCATCCCCCACACCAGACCACAGCACCCCCGTATCTACTCCTTTCAAGAACATTCTCGCGATGGTTAGCAGCCGCTTTCACGCCAGAGCAAGTGTTGTCTAGAATAGGAGGAAAAACTAAAACAACCCTCAACCCTCATCCAGAGCGTGCTCTACGATGAGCTGTGGATAAGGCGCAGAACTATATGCCTTCACGCGAATAGGCCTACTTATCGCAGACGTCTTGCCACAGTTTATCGAGATATCCGCGTATCTGTGCTTAAATAGACTTGCAAACTGGCCCGCCGTGGTACGTTGATTACGTTTCTGTTATAACCAAAATCTGTCTTCATGCTCCGTAGTAGAGAGAGGGCAACCTCATAGGAAACGCCGGGAATACATTCTGGAATTGGTTTGAAATGCTGCCCAGAGACTAGATTCAACACTACGTGAGATTTCAACTCTCTGACAATATCAGTAATTCTGCAGCCTTCTTCAAGCTTTCCAATAATTTTTTCCCACGTGAAAACATCTAGATGATGTTTTTGAGACATTGCAAGACATCCAAGTTTGCAACTTTATTCCTTCACGAAAAGAGCTTCTTTTAAGCACAGTTCTTATTGAGAGATACCACGTGACCCCTTTGCAAGTGATTCCAAAATCTGAATGTGTATCCGTTTTCTACATGAAATTGTCAGTCATACAAATTGCCACACGCTGATTCGTCTGAATTTGCGGTTGTAATCTTCAGAAATATGTTCGTCCTTAGGTTTCGGACAACACCAGTTTTCATGAGATAAACAACCAAATAAAATGTTAAATATCAAAAGTTAATGAAATTATTTATGTTTTCCATGTTAGATTCAAACAGCTACATAAAATATATCTTGTAAACTGAAGTGAAAACTTTACAGTGCCCAATAATTAATCAATGTCTGTGAATACGTTTGTGAAATTTCCACTGAAAACTGACAAACCAATTGGAATTATGGTATCAGTTAAGTGAAGATATATCAGTAAGCGTTGATAATGATGATTAGTGACGAAGTCATTAATCATCATTATCATCACTGACGGATACAAGTAGCAGCAAGTCATTCATTTGCATTCTACTAAAAATTCTACTAAGCTAGCTACCCAAAGAATAACCATTCCCTACATTTTCCTCCATATTCCCCCCCCCCCCACCCTCCCTCTTTCTTTCCACCTTATGAAACAATTCCTCGTTAAGGTTTCATAGATGAAATAGTAGGTTTGACTCTTAAAATTCGGTCACTTGAACATGTGAATCAGAGAGAAAGAAGTTTCATTTTTAGTAAAATATTCAATGAAATTCTTTCTTTTTCTATCTTACAAAAGATTTTTCTGTAGATGCACACGACGAGCAATGATGAAGAAGATCAATTCAATTTATTTTATAATGCGGTCACCAACCAACGCAGAGTAACAATTCCTTCTTCAAAAATAAAAGTTAATTTCATAAATGAAATATATTGCAATGAAGGTCAAGTGAAAGCACTGCATTCGTGTAATAACGGGTTGTCAATTTCATGGGAATTCTGTGGTCACTAACGAAACTTCGCTAATTAACACTGAAATTGATTTATTCAAGTAAGTGATCCTATTCTAAACACTAAATTGAATGGCTGGGAACATCAGCTAAACACCAAAGTTTTATTGACGGGTGCCAGTCAAGTATCTGATCAATAATGTAAAAGAGAAAAAATACATGGAAACTGTAAACGTAAGAAATTTGACGTTTCAGAAAATTATCTTACATTTCATATAAGACATCTTTTACTACATATATAGTTTCCTTTGAAATAACTTATCAAAAGGTTGTTAAAGATATATCAAAACAAGTAAGGAAATGATAGAGAAAGTTATATGGTGCACTTTATAGTGAGAACTACCGTTTTCAGAAATGACCTATACAAGTGAATTTTAGTTCAAGGAAAAAAGCCATCCAACTAACGTTTAAATAACAAACTTCTGTTGCAATCCGGGAGTTTGCCAAGGAATTTCTATTTCATTATTCACAATTCTTACATAAGCAAAGATGACATGATTAAGAGTATTTGTTTTAATGCATTTCGCGAAATGCGGTCGTTATATAGACAAGTATCTGTTAGATTTATTTGAACCACAATTCTGAAGTGCATAAGTCAAGTAACTTTCTTGACTTATGCACTTCAGACATTTTTTGTGTCAATTTCTGTCCCTAAAATGATGCTAAATACAATTTTATTAAATTTCATCCAACTAGAGCAGATTTTTATTTTTAAGTGACTCCCACTGACGAAAGGTTTTAAGTAAATTATTGAGTGCGTTAAGGATTTTTTTTTTATTATTAGTTCTATATATTTGCATAGTCCGGAAGCCTTGCTCTAGAAACCAAATATGCAACTTTTGTTTTTTAGTTAGGAGATGGTCCACGCTATTCAGTGAAATTCATCTCCGGCTAATGAGAATCTCAAACATTATGTCCACAGCGGGATTCGAACTTGAAGTTGGAGGGGGAAGGGCAGATGCGCTGACCATTCGGCCAATGAGGCAGGATGGAAGTAAAATTATTACAGTTTTAACCTACTTTCCCAAATTTTGTAATAAAATCAATAGACTGTAACCGAAATTTGAATTAGAGAACCCACTTCAAGGTGCAGTCTAAGTTTTACATTTATTTCAGCCATTTAGAGTGGAGTTATGGATTTGAAAAAAAAAAATATTCCGTTTCAAGTATATTTTGCATGTGGAAATGGTCTACTTGAAATGAAAATTAAGATGACTACAAAATTTCTGTAAGAATTCGGAAAACCACCTTTCAGTTTTATCACAATTCTGTATTATTCAATCCTTAATGCTTATTTTATCAAACCAGTGTTCAGCTATCCAAGAAGCAGGATAATGGTGTTATAGTGGGCGGTGAAAATTATCTGCCACATAAAGCAAACCTTGCCATAATCGGATTTGAATTACGGGCTAGGACTATTAAGTTAAGGAGCGTTTGTGCTGTCCCAGGCCAATCAGAAGGTAGAGTCGAAGAACAGCTTGTGTGCATACATCACAATGTTTACAGTAAATCTACAAATCTACTCATGCAACTTAAGCATTTCTCTAAATGATGCATTAAAACAAATACTCTTACATAAAATCATGTCATCGTTACTTATGTATGAAGATTAAATTATGAATAATAAAATAAAATACCTTGGTAAACTCCCGAATTGCAACAGCAGTTTATTACTTAAACTTAGTTGGATGGCTTTATTTTCTTGAACTAAAATTCGCTTGTATAAGTAATTTTTACGCGTGCACACTTATTACAGCTACAAACATTAGAATAGTAGCGATTTATACCTTGAAATGTTTCTGATATTAATTGTGCATCTATTCAACTCTTCATTGATGTAGACCATAACTATAAAACGTAATGACGAATGTTTTATAAATGAATAATTCTGGGAATTGAATTATAGCCGAAATAATGCTATGAACACAGTATGGGTGTAAACTCAATATGTTCTCCAAATTGGTTACCTGTTTTGAGAAATGAAAATCTTGTCATCTTTGTATGAGACCGACTAACTCCACTTGAACTCTTCTCATTCCAGATTGATTTCGAACCGAGGTCTTTAAAACCAAAGGACGTCATTGATACTACGAAAGCTCTCACGTTCAAAGGAAATACTTGAGATATATTTAAGGCAAGTTGCGGTGCCCTACTGATACTGTCCTACTCAATCTGTCTGGTTATTTGATTGCTGAGTAGGTATTAACAAAAATACAGTATATGAGCATTTTAATTGTTGCAAATCCCTTTGTATCCCCTATCCAATAAATCTACACATTTGGAAAATAAGCCTGTTGAGTTACAATAATCGAAATCTTCATATAACTTAGATTGATGAAATTCAGCAGTTACAGATAGAAAATCAGAAGCTGAAGAAAATGAAGCTAATCTTAATAAGCGTTAATAATAAGAGCAAGAGCATCGGAAGAGTTCATATTGAATTATAAAGAATAAGAAAGAAATTTTGATCCAAAAGAAAGAAAACCAAGATAACTGGGAGGACTGCTACAACATGAAATATTTAAGGAAATGTGCGCAGAATTCATTTAAAACAAAATATATTCAAAGAAAATTATGGAAATGTGAAATGAATAGTGATTAGAGAAATTCAAGTCGAGTTTAAGTTAGGAACAACAAATATCAGAAAGTTGCGGGGATAGATGAATTGATCTTCCTTCTTGGGCTTTAAATACATCATGTTTAGTCGGCAGAGCTGGCTTCACTTCTTAGAAAATCCAAGTTCTTCCGCGCAATGGATTTGCTGCCAATCATTCTTTGGCGAGATTCTTAGAGAAAATAAATAGATAATATATATACGTGCACTTTGAAGATTCGGAATAGAAATTTACACCACTGAAACTAGATATATATGTGTAATTATAAATTCTTTATAATAATAATAATCATTATTAGTTATTTATTACTTTGTGTGTGTTATTAATTTCGAATTGCTAAACTATAGGAAAACTTGCGAGACAACTTAATAGTATCTCACAAGCGTCATGTAGCCAGTTTTTTCTGTGTGTAGTGAGAGAAAATCTTTATTAGAAATAAAAACTGCCAAATGTGAAAGGAATACGACGAAATTAGCTAGTTGATAATCTGTCTCTACATAAAGAAGAGTTATCCAATTCTTTATTAATTTTACTTGGCTAGTAAACCTAGTACTGAAGTATTTGGGAAGATACGAAACTTCTGTCACTCTTCAGGTGTATTTGAAGTAGCAACAATAAAATTATTCTTAAGTTGAAGTTGCATGCCTCCTATACTGGTATTTGCATTCGGATATGGTCCGAGAAATAGTTGCTTTAAAAATGCACTTTATCTTTGCAAGAAATTTTTCGACTCTACAAGAAAGTTCATCACAACCTGATCGATTTGCAAAAGCCAGGCATTTTCTCTATATGTGCTTCTTCACTTCTAAGTATTCTGAGAGATGAGAGTTTAATCTTACAGCTGGTGGTACTTACAAAATGGTTACATATGAAGGACGAGCAAAGGGAATGTCTTGTCACAGTGCGCGATACACTTACCGAAGTTCATTACAATTCAGAATGATCTGACTATACTTTATGCATATACGAATGTTATTTCAGAAGCTCTGTAGGCTACAGTATGCAGTGCTCTTGAAATGACACAAAACTACTGTTGTCAAAACAAACATTTATTTAGCAAAATAAAACAAACCTTCGGTGTGATCTACATTTTGCATTATCACCCAATTCCCAACTTCTGCATCTTATATTACTGTCTGGATTTTTTTTTTTTTTTTTTGACACGATTCAATAAGTCGAATCGTGAGATAGAAACCTCGGAAATGCTAATGAAGTGTTCCCATGATGCTGATTATGGTAAACACCATTTCTATTCTCAACATTAAATTTAGCTATAAAAGGGATATCGCACCACAGCCCTTCTTCTGTTCGTGCAAATTATTTGGAAATTTAGAAGTAAACTGTTTCTCAACCAAGCACTTAAGCTTTAATGAGTGATCAATAACCTTTAAGTAGATACTTTTGATAGCTCAATTTCATTAACCGGAAAACGTCTTACAGAAGAAAGAATACATACAGTTAATTGTATTATTTTTTTTTGTTTCTGCTAAAAGTTTTATTTTTCCCGATATACATTCCGTACAACATGCAATCGTTCAGTTCGAACAGCATTTTTCTGGTGTAAACACTAGTTATACCAAATTCCTCAGCCGTCTACGCGTATTGTGCGTTCGGTGCTGTATGATTCAATGACTACCAGAAAAACATCTTTACTCTTTAGCTCTGATTCACCGGATGCACATAATTATATATTTCTAATAAAAAAGGGTTTATAATCCATTACCTTCAATTTTGCAATTATATCACAAGGAATGGTTGAAGAACTGAATTTGATATTCTTAAGGTTTCCACGGGTAATACTTTTAAATTTAAATGATTAAAAGTGAAAAACACACAACTGGGTATCGTAAAAGAATTCGTAAATTAAATATAACTAAAAGTAACATGAAAGATGTAACGAAAAAGAAAAAAATTAACGACGTGCTAGCCCTTCATCAGAGGTAGAAAGGAAACGCCCTTCGAATCTGAATTCGTACAATACCTCAATTATTCTGGAGCAGTATACATACTTTTTTTTCTTAATTCATACCAAACAGTTATCAGGGAATTATGATTTTCCTTCTCTCTGAATTTCAACCAAAAAAAAATTCCTCAAAAAAAGTCTTTTTGCATCTAAGAAGAAAGTGCGTGCCTCACTGTAGAGCATGCAAAAATGATAATAAAATTTCGCATTTCCCACGTCTTTCCAGTGTATCATTTGTAGCTAGAAAATAATCCGACCCCAGAATGTCGACATGCACACCCTCCCTTGAGAGGAACGAATTTAAATTATAAAACAAAAGAATAATTTCTACTAAACTTTCGATTCTTTTCAACCTTCCTTGATTATTCCGAAAAAGTATATTTTTATATAAAGAAAGATTACAATATGTTTATTAAAGGAATGAACACAGTATTTCATAACACTAAAATATCTTTATACATCTATTGAGTCTGTAGACTCATCGCGGAAGGTTCCCTAACGTTTAGGAAACGAAATAACCATCATTTGCAGAACACACACCTCTGATATTTTTCTTTGCACTCACTGACACAGCACTCAAAGCTGACACTGGCAACCGAATCCATTCATTCATTCACCACTTTCCAATAAAAAAAATAATAAAAAAATCGAGTCCTCACACCCTTACTAAATAAACTATTAATTTACAGCCACTGCTATTCAACTTGTATTAGTCATATAGGAAATGATCTCAGTGGAAATATTCAGTTATTTGAGCCCTGTGGTCCACCGATAGTAGCACGCCTTCTCCTCGACTCCTTCATAAACTACTCTGTCTATTAATTAATAATCCTTCTATTTACCTCAACAACTTCGTATCCAAACTCATTTGCTTCACTTATATAACAGACTTCCATGCGGTATTTCTGTCAAATGCATTTGCACAGTCTGATAGTATTATAGTGTAGTAGCCATTTCCTTTACCTAACTCAGCTGTTACGTTATTATAAAAAATGAGTAAATTACTCAGGCATGACCTACCCATTCACAAAATCATACTGATTTCCCCCATATAATATCCAATTTCTATCCACACATTCCTGAATTAATCAACTTCTCAAATACCTTAACCAACCACCACTTCTGTGATGCGAATGTGTGCTAGCTGTTACCCCATAGTTGTATTCATAACAAGTTTCTGTAATATCGTACATACCTGTTTCAATATCATCCCTCGTCACGTCTGTTACTGCAATATCTGTCTGGATGGCACATCTTCGCCAAGTGACACTGAGTAATTCAACTATTTCATTTGCTTCAAACACCCAGCTGATGGTAACATCAGCTATCAAAATTATTCCACCATAGTCATTCTTCATTTTACCTGCCGCATATACTGAAAGAACTCTTTCGGATTGCCGATGGCTCGCTCAGATAATTTCTCCACGTATTCTGATTTTGACATACCACAATGGTCATCCTTTTGACCTGGAATTTATAAGGCTCATGAGATTGCTGATCGCCTTTCTCTTTAAATTTCTCCCTGAAGTCTTTCTTTTAAGCACCTCCTGCTTAGTGATGCTACTCATCCATTTAGTTACTTCTTTTTATATTTTCTGACCCTCGGCATTCACTCTGCCATTCCCTTCTTAAAGCACCTCTTGCCCATGTGCATCCTTACTCTGTAGTGTGTCATCCCTAGGAATCGCTCCAAGCACTCTCCTGAATTTTCCATAATTACCAGCTCTTTAATTCCACAAGTAACTCTTCTTTAGTGAGAAAACTACAAACAACAGCGATTTGTAGTTTTGACCTGAATCAGTTATCGCGATTGAGTGAAATGATACAATTTCCCACTTTACGGGAGTAATTAATCAGTTAATGCGATTTTTTTACGTTATGCGAAATTTTAAGTTACACGAAATTATTTTTTTTCTCCAATCTGCAGCGAGCAGAAAAGCTGGAAGTCACTAAAAGACATGAAAGTGACGCTAGTAATACAATGACTGTGCTAGACCTGTGATACAGCGAATCTACAGTTTGGAGTCCAAACTGTTTCTGTTTCTTATTTAATATAGTCCAAACTTTGGACTATATTAAATAAGACCAAAGAGTACAAATAACGAGGAAAAGTTGCTCCTACTTCTTTAAGAAATGTAGATCACCCGAAATAGAAGCCATTTAATGATCGAGATGGAGCGTCGTCTATCACTCTGGATTGAGTATTATATCCAAAAAAGAATACCTCTTAGTATAAGGAACATTCAGGAGAAAGCTCTCAATATTTTTACCTCATTGAAAGAAACCAAATTTCAAGAGGAATGTGAAAGCTTTACTGTGAGTTTAGGATGGTCTGGCCGTTTTAAAAATCGAGCTGGACTGCATTGCGTAATAATAACTGGGGAATCTGCTATTGCAGATAAACTTCTGCGCCAAGTTTCCTGAAGCATTGCAAAGGATAATTCATGAGGCTGATTATGACAGTCGTCAAATATTCAACGTGGACGAAACGGTCTCTTTTAGAAGCGTATGCAACAAAAACTTTCCTAGCTGACACTGAAGCATCTCAACCAGGATACAAAGTACCTAAAGATCGTCTTACGCTTTTATTAAGAGACAGTGCAGAAGGCGACTTTAAACTCAAGCCTATGTTAGCTTACCGTGCGCAAAATCCAAGATCTAACATTATTGAAGAAATCAAACACAATTGGAAAAGAACTTGGATTTAATGAACTGGATAATGAAGGTGAGAGAAACGTGCTCGATTCCCATTCAGAAATTTAAGCGAGAATGATCTCCTTCAACTAGAAGAACAGCGTGCATATGAAGAAGATGATAAGGAGTGCGAACAAGAAGAGAATGTTATGATTATGAAGCTAATTGCAAAAGAATTTGAGCTAGTTTTCTATCACATTGAGCATGATAAGGAAATTTTGTTTGATGCTGATCCTGATATGGAACGAAGCTTCGAAGTCCGCCGAAATCTTGATAAAGCGATCGCCAGCTATCGCAAATTGCATGACAAGATGAAAACGTCCAGCACGATTCAAACATCATTACTTAATTTTTTTGTAAAAAAGTAGCTCAATCAAATGTTTAAACATTAAAAAAAAATTAAGCAATTGATTTTTATTAACTGTGATGATTTTATCCTTTAAATATAGCTTATACTGTAATTCTTTTCCAAATTTCGCTAACTGATGGATGAATTATAATTACGGTATTCCTATTTGTTTATTGTATTCGCTTAACGCGATTTCGCTTAGTGCGCATTAATTGATGGGTTAATTAATCGCGTTAAGCGAGGTCACTGTTCCAGTGAATTGGCAAACATCATTTCTTCAACTTGCTGTTAGGCCTGTTAAAATAAGAGCAGCAACTGTCCAACACCCGCAAACTCATCGAACCTGCTTCTCCTCTTCCTCTGTTATTCCATCTACCTATCCTCAGGAACAACCTTCTCCGTGATGTGTTTCCCAACAACTTTAACCTCAAGCTCTTTCATATCGTAAAAAATATCATATATCGTAAAAAAATGTCAATAAATTTTTTCTTTCTCAATCCTTATCTGCACCTCGCACATGGCACTGGTGTGCTATAGGTTCGAGATCCTCTCGTGTGGGATCGTATATATATAACGAACTACATATGTTGTCCTGTTAGCCACTATATCACTCCAGATGGCCTCAAAAGTACTTTTAATTTCACTGACTTCCTCTGTTTCCCTCCTACTATTTTTGGCTGCAATTCATAAGCTATAGTCAGTAATTCCCTGCTCAAATCTTGTTAGTTCTATTCGTCCAGAAAAATCTACAGCCTTCGTGTTCTATCCCAATAACTCTATGTCAGACATGTCTCACTAATACCAATAATATTTGGCCAAGAAGAACTAAGGAATGCTCAAAACTCCTCCCTCTTATTTGAATGCGCCTTGCGTAAGTTAGCGTACTGGACCCGAAACTAACCCTACACTTTTTTACTGACCATCCCATTTCGATTCGCTACCTAATTTATGATATCAATAATAGTCGCAGCATCTCATAGATTTAGTGCGAGTATTATTTATATTATTCAATGTTACTACTGTTATTTATATTATTCCCTCAAGTTTACTTACAAGTTAAAGTTATATATGTTCGTGTCCATTCATATCCTTGATGAACATCTGTAGAGGATATAAGTGAGTGCGGTCGGTCTTCCTCCCTTCCTTCATACAAACCCCGAAGAGAATGTAACTATATAAAAAACGACAGATCTCTTCTGCGCTCAGAAAAGCCATGTCTCCCCATAAACCCTTTACCATCATAATGATTTTATATCAATGAAATTCTATTGCCAATATCGGAAGCTGTAAAACTGCAAATGCTTTGAGATCTCTGCACCTGCCATCTTATTTCCAACCAATCGGATAAGAGCATTGACTGGTCACATGATAACTCTTCTCCACGAGTATGACAATGGATTTAGCAGACCGCTGCTCTGAATTTCGATCTAATTATAAACATGATTAGTACATGCCACTCGACAATCGTCAGTACTGCTGCACAGATTAACTGGCTTCATGCAGAGTAATCTAAGGTGTCACTATCACGTCTGAAAATGTAAAACTGAATTAAATGTAGTTTCTTGAAATATTTTTAAGGCTTAAAACGTATAGCTGAATGCATCTTTTCGCTGATTTCCCAGAAGTGCCTTAGGTTTCAGTCCTTATCCGACTTTATACCAATAATTTCTTTACTAATAGTCTTGCGTTGGATTATGAACATCGGTTGCAAATTCAGCAAACTTTCTTTACACTGCCATACTTGATTCAGCAAATCTCAAGAGAAAAAGTTTCCATTAAAAATGACTGCTACATTCTTAAATTTCACTATTCACAAAATGAAGTGAAGAGATAAATACAGTATCAGTGTAAAGTAACGTTCCATTTTAGTAAAAGAAATGTTTCAGAATAAAATTTAATAAAGAAATATTCGTATGCAAGTTTAATCTTAACAGTTTCTCCAAATAAACATATATGCATTTATTTATTTATTCATTGGAAAACTGTCTCTGGAGCCAACCGAGGTTGGCTCCAGAGATCACAATTACTTTAGAAACGAGTACTAGAAAAATACTCGCTGAAAGAAATAAATGCTGACTTACCTTTATGACTTGTTGGATGGTATATTTCTGCTGGCTGCTCATACGGGATATATCTCTTTTCTGTCTAAAAGATATTTGTATGTATGAATGTTTTTACCAGCATTGAATTGACAGTATTCAAGATCTTTTGATGTCTAAATTATCATCAACTCAGAAAATTGTAGGAAATTACTTTTTTTAAAAAAGTTTGAATAAACCTTATATTATCCTGAATTGT
Source organism: Typopeltis vanoorti (assembly GCF_054136105.1). Taxonomy (NCBI): domain Eukaryota; kingdom Metazoa; phylum Arthropoda; class Arachnida; order Uropygi; family Thelyphonidae; genus Typopeltis; species Typopeltis vanoorti. The sequence continues at coordinate 4,587,942 of NC_143569.1, forward strand.
GATTTCTTAGTAAGCAAAAAAAAAAAAAAAAAAAAAGTTAACTGATCATTACCACTCCCCCTTTGTAATCGGAGTATAAACAGTGCACTCAATTTGTCATGGAGTGCATTGTTTATACTACGATTACAGAGGGAGAAGCTCACCTCATAAACGTCTTGTTTATCCGATGGTTGTTTCAAAATATTTTCTCATATCTTAAAATTAATCTCGATTAAATGACTTATGAACGGAGATGACTGAAAACAGCTTGGATCTAAACATAATACATTTCAAATCATATATGAAAGGTAACAGTGTAATGCAAAGTCAAAGAACTCTGCAATGACTAGCGGGAGGATTTAAATTTACTCAGGAATTCTGGGAAACCGAAAGAACTCAGCAGATGTTAGAAAAGAATAAACAAGTGTTAATAGTTACTGATGTCTGAGACAGCTATAGGAAGTTACAATTTTTCTCTCTCCTTCCTGCATACAGCTTCAGAGAAGGCAATAAAATATATCATTTGCGATTTGGAAATGAAAAATATAACACTGTATTCACAGAAAATGTGCATTAAACATTCATTTTCTTTTAATCTGAAATGTAAACTACTAAATGTGCTCAAGAAAAACTGATTTCTTCCCTTTGGATAATGCTGTGCTTTGGAATATACATACATCAAACTTGTCCATGCGAAACAAATATGCGACCTCTTTAAAATGTCCCCCACGATGAGAATGTTAGCACGCAGAATCGGCTTCTTTAAGAGGAACTAATGATAAGCATCACAGAATGTGCATCTTTGTTAAGCAATTATTAAATGAGAGGAGTTTAAATTTTTCTGAAAAAAAAAAAAAAAAAACTCATCAAGTCTTGTTTACAGATACTGCATTTATTACTAGAAAGGTAGTAACGACAAGAAATAGTTTCATTACCACTACATTATTTCACTGTAGCAGCTTTGGATATTGCGAAAGTTCTGTTCAGATATGTAGTCCAAGGTTTCTCAAAGCAAAAGGTGTGGACGTATTGTCATTAGACAAAGTGAGGTTTGGATTTTCAGCCAAACGAGAAAGGCTACGGATATACAAAAGGAAAGAAAAATTAGGTGAAACAGATAAGTACTGCAGTATGAAAGAATGAGATGGGAAGTTGAAGATAAAGATCAGTCCATCATCATGTATATTAGCATCAGAAAGTAGCTAGCAGTTAACTTCTAAAAATTAAGATTTGAATATAGTTAAGTAAACTAAACTATTAAGGTTTGTCTTTATTGCTATGAAACTCTCGGAAATAATTAACAGCAGCGGTACAGGTTGACTGTTAATGGACTTTTCCAATACCATAGAAAGGATCGGATTAAAAGGAAAAAGTTATAATTTGATGATAAAGATGTGACTAACTTTGTTAATATAAATTACAGGATGACTTCCAATCTGAGAGATACGTTAACATATTGTAAACATATAACGTGCTCGAAAACTCACTGAAAAGTTCGAATGATATTTAGAGTATAGTTAAATATGCGCTAAGACAGATAGCAGATGCCTATGGAACATCTCACGAAGCCCGCTGCTGGACATTTTCATTCTTGGCCCTTTGGTTAATTCCACTTAATTAGAAGCTCTTTCTTCCGATGCGAGTCTTTCAGTGAAAATGAATATTCCTGTAATTTGGACGTTATTAAATGTAATTAGATTCTCATTTAAATATCTTCTAGAAGCGAATTGATGCTCATGCGCAAGCAGTAGCAATCTGTTTATCACATGCTCGCCAAGAAATCACATGCTCACCAAATAATATAAAACAATTGTCTCATTTTTCAAATTTATGTTGTCGATATTTAAAAATAATTTGAAGTCTCGAAGAATTTGAACAGAGAGGGTGTAATCGAAGATAAGGAGCAGTCCATATATATATATATATATATATTTCTGATTTAATGCGTTAGAGAATTCATATAAAAGAAATAGGTTTATATCAATTAGATTCACTTTATACGAAGAATAAAGTGCGAACATTCTGAGCATGACAAGACCTAACTTACTGATAATCAGGGTGAATATAAATATCAAACCTTTTCGTTGATGCACAAGAATGGCTTAAGCAACAAATTGAAGAATATTTCCGAAGATAAATGTGAATATAATTGCCAAAACTTGTTGCGATTTTAAGTACACACAATAGCTGTATGTACTTAAAATACTTTGAGGTACAACTTAAAGTAAAATACGCAATTTCCTATTCAGTATTTTTTTTTCTTTAGAAATTGAGACCCAAATCTCCTTCACTTAGCCGCTACGACAAATAAGACATTTGCAATTAGGTCGAATAGACAGTTACCTATCCTCCCATAAGACAAGAGTAAAAATATTTTTCAACTAAAAGCGAGTTAACTGGTCTCGTGCAAAAGCAGAAAAGCGAGTTTTCCATTCTAAAATAGAAGAAATCCTTGTTTAAGTTGAGTAGTACTACACGTGGCATCTCCCTGAGTGATAGTGAGTTATGCATTGTTCTACCGTGAATAAAAGTTCAAGAGTACCTGAGAATAAGCGGACTTCATTGATAATTTCCTATTCACGATTTTCTAACAATTTATTTACTATATCTTAAGTATTTGATTTTATCAGTTCCTGTCTTTTTGTCTCATCAATCAGTTTATACGTTCCTTTTCTTTTCTGTCTCTTTCCTGGTATTTTTAATTGAAAGATCAATTCTGCACATCATTAGGCCTCATTCTTTTAAGTAGTGCTAGATTAGAATAGTTACAAAATTCTGGAATACTAATGACATAAACATAGTTTTTCAGATTTTCATTCTGATATGGTTCTGCACAAATGCTAACGGTTCAGTCAGTTTATTTTCCACAGTCAAGAGTGGTCCAAACCTCATTTTTATTCAAACCGAAAGCGGATCCATATTTTGAAACTGATTTGAATAGAGTATTTGTATTGCTAGCACATTTTGGATGATTTCTTACATGATAAATTTTTAAAACTGGCTTCCCATCACCGCAGATTTGCTTATTTTGTTTTCTCTTTCCATTTAATTAGTTGTCTTAACATAAACATGAAAAGTTACAGCAGACTTCAACAAATAAATACGTTTTATGTTGATTGACTCTTCAGAATGCTGACATTTTTCAGTTACCATCTTATTCCGATATTATTGCTAATTTTCATATCAAATTTGATTACACTCAATTTAACATCACACCATTTCTCTATACATTTTTATCTCTAACTCTTGATTTACAACTTATAAAGTTTTAGTAGTATAAATCCCCCTCCCCCGAATGCTGTGTTTTCTTACGCCAGCTTTCTCTTACCCTTAAACATTTTTTTTCTCTTCTCTATTATGCTTGCAAAAATATTTCCAGATTTCCAGCAGCATTCAAAACAGAAATTTCCTACGCTTTTCACTTTTTTATTTCTATTAAGGAATAAAAATAATATTTATTATTATTATTATTATTACGTGATAACTCCAAGGAGTCATCGAAGGAGAGTATTATATTTGTATATAATTTTTTATCTTATAGTCCGTATAATGTGCACCAGTACAATATTACGGTTAGTAAAGATTTATGTTTGTCTCAGAGATGTAGAAATAAATGAAGTTTAATGAACGTGCATCATAATATTTGCACTTTTATCATACATCTATTGGAATTCTCAAATAGATACTTTTTGCAATAAGCGCTTTCACTACTGATCTTAAAGCTGAATACGGAAGATTGTCTTCAAATTATAGTTTTATGCATCCAGATGAAAGAAGACTGATGTTTAGCTTGTCTTGACTTCTACCGAAGGGTAAGCTGTCCTTCGGTAGAAGTCAAGACTGTGCGGCTCTTCATGTAGTATGCTTCTGCTAATAATCTGAACCCTGTACTTATTTTATTCATGACTTTCAAACTTAACACATCTTTCCGACATTTTTCTTTGAGGAACAGCGAATATTTGTAAAAAAGGCAATGGTTTTTTAATTTTATTTCCATAAACCTAGACTAAGCAAAACTAACTTAACTGCGAAGAAAGAAGAATCGATTACCCACTCCTAAATAATATTGATCTCGTCGGTGGCAAACGGCACTGTCGTGTTGCATGTTTTCGCAAAAAAGCCTATCACACAATAATGTCTTAGATTTTTTTTTTTTTGTGTGTGGTGGGGATATAGCCCACTACATGTACTCATGTACTATTGCCTAGCTCACTAGCATCGGCCTGTACAATAATCCTCGTCATCTCAAAGGCGTCCTTGTGTTCAGATCAAATTTCTGTACAGATAGTCGATTTCCACATCATTTCCTTCACACGTTACACTAGCAGTTGCAGTATGATGATGATCTGAATTACTTACTTGATTGTGTATCCTCATTATCCATTAGTGCTAACATTATTCTCCAGGAATCCTTTTTCAAGCAGCGAGTGATTGAAAAATTGAAAAAGGATACCGCGTGATTTTCCCCCAGTCATGGTTATTAATGTTCTGTGGATAAACCACGATGCATTATTCACCAGCATAGTCCCCTCTGGTGATTGCCATGATTGATGTTTAGGTTATTTACAGCTGACCTACAGTGGAAATCGAGACTATGCTGCTCTTTATGTAGTGTGCTACTACTAATAATATGAACTGCGTACTCAATGAATTCCTGGTAAATCATTTTTACAACTAAATACAGAGACAGTCGTACGTGGAAGTCCCTGGGTTTGTTTCCATTAGATTATTTTAAATTGTGACCAACGTATTACCTGTAGTCTTTAGCTGGTCTCCTCGTTGCGTGGAGGAGGGAAAAAAAAAATATATATATATATATTTTATCTTTCAACTTATAACTCACTTGGTGTTATCTAGATGGAAACACCGGGGTTCGAACCCGGTCTAAAACGCATAGAAACGTCACAGAGCTTTGCACTTGGTCTCATATGGAGCTAGCAGGGAGTTTCTTCTCGGAAGCTGTTTATATATCTCGTGTGTATATATATATATATATATATTTTTTTTTTCCCCCTCCTCCACGCAACGAAGAGACCAGCTAGAAGACTACAGGTAATACGTTGGTCACAATTTAAAATAATCTAATGGAAACAAACCCAGGGACTTCCACGTAAGTTTCTTAGTAGAGGTAGCACCATTACATTTCCACTAGTTGATAATGTTGTCTACAACTGATTTTCGTTGAGGTAAATAATAAAATAAAAGTAGAATAAAGTTTTTTTCTCACATATATGTAGCCATTAGTGAGAATGAGGCATACAAACTGGTATCGTGTGTAAAAGGTGCAGTACTTTTAAGAAGGGTAGACGGGTTAAGAGAGCAAGGACGCGCTGCTAATGACATCAGATGACCTGAATCTAGTTAGTGTTGAGAGCTATGATTGTAGCACTAGTGACAGTATTTCATGTGGCAGTGAGTTTGACGCCATCTGGTATGAAGTGGAAACTAACAAGATGAATTACATAGTGGGGTGTTGTTGCAGACCTGGTGAATCGGTTGCTAGTGATAAAGAAATGCATGACTAAATAGAGACGATGGGCACGAAAAGAGTAATCATAATGGGAGACTTTATTTATCCAAATATTGATTGGGTAGTAATAAAAATGAAACTGAATGAGAAAAATGAAACTGAATTTATTTAGCTGTTGAGGAACAACTTGGTCAAACAGCATGTGGCAGAAGGAATTCTAGGTTTAAGAACGTTGGATCTGATTATAGTGCCAAAGAGTGTTTCTGTTAAAGATATAACTATTCTGCCTCCAGTTGGTGAGAGTGATCATACGGGGTTCTTACTCACTTGGGAAGTGGTTAAGTTTATGAATATTCCATTCAGAAAAGGCTACATTTGAACTAAAAAGCAACAATTATAACCAACTGAGGGGTATGCTGAGTTCAGCGGTTGCTGGATGGGAAGCATTTAAAAAATACTTATATTATGCAATATCAGAATGTTTCATGAGAGTTCGAAGAATAAATTGGATAGGAATCAAATAGATGCGTAATCTTATTAGGCAAGAAATTCATAAGAAACGAGTGATGTGGAAGGAATACGGTCTGCATAAGGATGATGTCCGTTATGAAAATTATAAGCAGCAGGCTTATAATTTTCCAGAGGCCAGAAGAGTCATAACTATTGTACGGAAAGGTAAGTCTGAGTATGAAAAGAAGCTCTACAAGCTGAAGACAACCCACGAGAATTGTATCGATATGCTGCAAGTAAAAGAAGGAATGAATATGAAAGAATAACTCTTCTGAATGTAGATGATATGAGGGTCACAGATACAGAATACATAATGAGGTTTATTTTCTTGATCATATGAATTAGTAAAATAATATTTGGTTTACAGATCAAGTGTTGATAAAAATTTATTAACTCTACCAACTAGTTTCGCCACACTTTAACTGTTGGCATCTTCAGAGCACTGACATATAGGCTTAAAACAATCTCACAATTATGAGTAACTGTAAAACTGACAAGAATAATTACAAATAAAATAGCATCGAACGTGAGTGAAACACGTACCACGTGTACAAGGTTAGCTAGCTGTTGCTAAGGGCCTTCCTGTAGTTTGTGTTGAAGTTCATTTCTTGTAATTGTAGAGATCTAATTAGGGTTTTCCATATCTCTGGGAGTATTAAACCTTGATTTCTGTTAAGTTTAACAGTAGAACGAGCGACTGTGGCTGCTTCTTTGAAAATTATTGCATGGTAGTTTTCCTCTCTGTAAGGGGAACAGCTTTTGTTCCACTCGATGATATGGTTAGTTGTAGAGAAATGAGACGATAGGCCAGAAATGTCCTGTCTGTTGTTTTTTACGTAGCCAATGTGCTCCTTTTGCCTGATTTCGAGGATTCTTACAGAATACGTTGTTCAACTCATGGGTGCCCATTTTAGAATTGAAATATTGGAATGTATTCAACATTCTAAGATTGAAATGTTAGAATGTTGCATACACTATCAACCTATCAACCTAGTGTATGCAACATTCAGTTCACTGTTACCTCTTCTAAAGAAACTCAGGTCTATGAAGATAAGGTATTAGAGCAGTTGAACAATCTGAATAAGAATTCAGCAATATTTTTTTGATTTTTTTTTATCCCATGGTATTATTACACCAGATCATAGAGGTCAAGTTCATGTATTTTATACAGCGCCTTTTCTGGGTTGTTATAGAGTTCACATTTGGAAATATTCATACAGTTTAGCAAATGCATTGGTGATACTTCCTCAATGTTACAGATTTTGCAGTGGGGAAGACTTTTATGCCATTGCTAAGCTGGATTGGTCTTGTGTGGCCGGTTTTCAGGCGAGAGATCATGGTAGTGACACTGCGATTAAATTTGGAGTTGATGGTAGCTCCTGGATTTTCTGCTAAGTATCAGTGGTGAGTCATGTCCTGAAGAATTGTTTGTTTTATGTTTTCTTTTTGGATGGTTTTAAAAATATCGAAATCTGTGGTATCACTTGATGTTGCGGCCATTTTTGCTACTTTATCTGCAGTTTCTTTTCCCTTTAATCCCACATGGGATGGGATCAATTGTAAGATTATTTCGGAATTTTTATGTACTTTATTTGTGTTTTTGCTATGTCTCTAAGCATTTCTTGATGACTAGTGTAGCAGTTCTTAATAGCTTGAAGGGCTGCTAAGGAATCTGTGAAAAATATAAACTCCTTCGGGTTTTGTTTGTTCAAATATTGCAGTGCTGTGTTAATGGCTATTAATTCTGCCTGGAATGAGTTGCATACAATACTGTTAGTTGTTTTTAGTTCTATATTATGAGAACCATAGATGAGTATGCCACTCCCAGAATTGCCATTTGGATTTTTGGAGCCATCTGTGTAGATCTTTGTTGAGTCAGGTCCATATTCCATTATTTTTGAAAGGGCTAATGATCTCAAGATTTCAGGGTTTTCTAGGCTTTTTTTTCTCATGTTTCCCTATTTCAGAGTTGATAACTATATTTTTCCTGTCTTGATTTGGAGGAAATGCTGAGTATTCGGCTATTTTATTTTGGACAATCCAAGGGAATTTTATTTTCTATGATTTCATGCATTGTTGATTTTTTCTTTATTCTGTTTGTTGGTTTCCAGTTTTTAAAAAGTTCGCTTGTTCTATGATGTGCAAGGTTGGCTCTTTTTTCTACAAATTTGGTAAGATTTTCTTGCCACCTAATTTTTAAACGAACAAGGTTGGATTCGAATTCTGCCATTTTTCCAGGAGTAATTCAGCAATAGTGACTAATGGGATATCAGTACGAGTGCTAAAAGAGTGTTCAGCTGATCTGGCTATTCGTTTGATCACGCTATTTGTAATTTGAGTCGCAGAACAAGGAAGATTCTGCAGGAATGGAAAGAATATATGTAATCCCATTGTACAAGGGTGGTACAAAGACTGATGTATCCAACTATCGATCAATCAGTATGTCAGGAGTGGTGGTAAAGATGTTGGAAAAAATGGTTAGTGCTCGCATTCAGAAATGGGTTGACAGTGAATTTCTTACTTTGTAGTGAACAGTATGGTTTACTAAGGGAAGGTCATATTTTAACAACTCCTCACATTCTATGGTAATGTATCGATTGAATTAGACAAGGGGAATGGATACACCATGATACTTTTGGATTTTTCTAAGGCTTTCGACAGAATACAGCAACTGAAGACTACTGAATAAATTGTATAATATGGGTTTTAGGATATAGAATATTAGCCTGAATAAGATGATGGCTGACAGACAGATATCAAAAGTGGTATATGGGGGGATGTGAGTCTGCAAGATTTAAGGTAATCAGTGGTGTACCACAAGCATCAGTGCTTGGTACACTATTATTCAATCTGTACATTAATGATATTGGGAAGGATTTGACAAGCGATATACAGCTATTTGCTGATGATGCAGAGATATGTAGGTAATCAGGAATGCTGCTGATATGCAGTACTTTCAGAATGATTTGAATGTGCTGGAATTGTAGGCATGGGAAAATGGATATCATTTCAATATTAGTAAATGTAAAATCACGCTCGTTGTCGTAATTCGTTATCCAATGTGTTATTACAGTGGCGGGATTATGCTAGAAGAAACTGATCGGGCTAGGGATCTTGGAGTGTTATTAGATAGGAAGTTGAAGTTCAGGGGCCATGTAGCAAAGATTGCAAATACAACCAAAAAGATAATTGCAATGCTGAAACCAAGTTTAACCTGTGAAGATAAGACTTTCATTTTGCTTCTTTATAAGGTATTGATAAGACCTCATTTGGACTATTGTGTGCAAGCCTGGTCTCCCAGTTTCCGTTGTGATTCTGATAGAGTGGGGAGAGTGTAAAGGTGATGAATGATATCAGGATTGTGGGATACTGATTATGAAGACAGACTGAGAATTTGTGGACTGCAGCCACTAGCAAACAGATGAAAGAGGGATGATCTGATTGAGACTTACAAACTTCTGAAAGGTTCGTACAGGATTTCAGTTGATGTAATTTTTCATTTTATGGAGGATGGGGGAAAGGACAAGAGGACATCCTTGGAAACTGAGGACGAATTCCGCAAAGAAGAGGGTGAGGATTAGGTTTTTCTCTCGTAGGGTGGCGTGATTGGAATGATTATCCAATGGCAATCCATTCCAATCACGATGTAGTATGTGAAATCAGTGCGAATGAATTCAAGAATAAGTATGATAGCTGATGCCTGTAGTATCTTTCTTCCCTCGACGAGTCCGACTGCCTTGTCTCTCTCTTAATGATAATAATATTCTGCCCTTTCATTCAAAAGTCTGGATCATTTCAGAGTCAGCTTAAAAGAAGAATACATCATATTCATAACACTACTGGTATCTTTCATTATTTCTTTCAGAAATATCTTTTTGAGTGAAAAGCAGCTTTTATTAAATATATATATTAGTTCCTGTACCAGAAACGCTACTTCAGAGGTAAAATGTAAATGTAAAAACTAAATGCTGGCGAAACATGTATAACCAGTAGAGCGCAGTTGGAAAAACGATGGTACATTGCACCCTGCAACTTATCGAGAGCTGAGTTCGATTTCTGACATCACGAGGATGATCTTTATATGAGCTGAATGATATAATCACGTAATCACAAGAAAGATATTTATCTAACCAAGTATTTCGGTCTGGAAATAGCAGACCATCTTCAGTGGTATTACAAGAACAGTTTAAAAAAATACAAGCTAGAATACTAACAATAGATCGTTAAAATTAGAACACGCCGCGTGATGTTATATCACTAAGTATGAAACGGAATATTTTGAAGTAGAAACATGATTGAATTTGCTATTAAAAAAAAATTAATGAGTAATCTTGATTAGACTTTCCTAGATTTTTGATATAGATATACAGTCATTACGATTCAGGTTGGGGCGATGGAGCAAGGCTTCCACGCTTTCCTTGAACAAACGTTCGAACCTATAACGGGATCTATGTAAGAGGCGAGTCCTGGACCAAAGGATGCTGTGGTCAGTTTCAATCCCGTGTTGAGCCAATCCAGACTTTTTCAGGTTTGTTGTGAAGAATGGATGATTGATCCATTCTTCACTACTTAAGGCTAAACTTTCTCCTTCCAACATATCTCCTTCTGAAATGAAATCTTAACAGTCCTTGAGAAAAAATAATCACCTCATTATCACTAAAGCTGACAAGGGAAAAGCAACAGTAGTTATGGACTCAGCAAATTACAGAAGAAAACTTTCTCTTTTGCTTCGAGATCGCTCCACATATCAAGAAATTGATTATAATCCAACCAACAGACAACTAAAGAAATTAAATTCTCTCCTTGATGAAGTCATCAGTTTGGATAAAGACACAATTGAAAGATTTAAAACTCATTTTGCAAGACCTCCTAGATTTTATGGCCTTCCAAAAATCCATAAGATTGACTATCCTCTTCGTCCAATAGTAGATTGTATTGATTCTCCTACTTACCGTATAGCCAAATATCTAGCTAAATTATTGAAATCTTACATTGGCAACTCTAAAAAACTCCTCAGATTTCTTAGAAAAATTAAAAAATGTCTCATTACAACCTACAGATCTTATGGTTAGTTTTGATATAGAATCTTTATATACTAATGTACCTCTCAAGGAAACTTTAAAATTACTTGCTGACATCTTTCCTGAAGACATTATAAAACTATTCGATTTCGTAATACATTCTGGATATTTCGTATGTCAAAACAAATTTTATAGCCAAGTAGAAGGAACGGCCATGGGAACTTCTCTTTCTCCGGCTTTAGCCAACTTTTATTTAGAACATTTAGAAAAAGTCCTCTTCGCATCTATTTTCCCTCAATAATCTTTTTGGGTAAGATATATAGATGACATATTTATTATTTGGCCTCACAGCAAAAACGCTTTACCTTCCTTTTTAAACAGTATTAATTCCTTGCATCATCGCATAAAGTTTACTATGGAATTAGAAGAAAACAACCAGTTATCTTTTTTAGACGTTCTCCTCATCCGATCACCTTCAAATATTCTTACAACTACAGTATACAGGAAACCAACATTCACAGGTCGTTATATTCTTAAAGAATCAGCCCATCATCCATGTCAAAAAAACAGGAATTATAAAATGCCTCATCAGAAGAGCCCAAACTAATTGTTCTACTTTTGATTATCTACAGAAAGAACTTTCTACTATCCAACAACACATGAAACTCAATGGCTTTTCTGAAAAAAGTACTCAACGTCTTCTCAATTCTTATAATCCTCCACAAAACAACAAAGTTTCAATACGTCGAGTGCCTATTCCTTATATCTCCGGTATTTCAGAACCTATCGCAAGAATTTTAAATAAATATGATTTAACAACTACGTATTCACCTATTAACAAATTGTCTTCTCATTTTCCTTCTCCTAAAGACAAACGCTCAACTTTATCTCTTCCTGGAGTTTATCAAATTCCGTGCAACTGTGATCTCTCTTATTTTGGACAAACTGGACGTTCTCTTGAAAAAAGAATCCAAGAACATCAATCCCCCATTCTTCACAACAAACCTGAAAAGTCTGGATTGGCTCAACACGGGATTGAAACTGACCACAGCATCCTTTGGTCCAGGACTCGCCTCTTACATAGATCCCGTTATAGGTTCGAACGTTTGTTCAAGGAAAGCGTGGAGGCCTTGCTCCATCGCCCTAACCTGAATTGTAATGACTGTATATCTATATCAAAAATCTGGGAAAGTTTAATCAAGATTACTCATTAATTTTTTTTTTTAATAGCAAATTCAATCATGTTTCTACTTCAAAATATCCCGTTTCATACTTAGTGATATAACATCACGCGGCGTGTTCTAATTTTAACGATCTATTGTTAGTATTCTAGCTTGTATTTTTTAAACTGTTCTTGTAATACCACTGAAGATGGTCTGCTATTTCCAGACAGAAATATTTGGTTAAATAAATATCTTTCTTGTGATTACGTGATTATATCATTCAGTCTTATGTCGCAAGTATCCTTGAAACAACAAATTCTTTATATGAGCTTTTTCAGTTGAAAGTGATTTAAAATATCTCATACAGAACGTAGTAGGGTTTTCTAAAGGACGCTCTGGATATTTCATCCCGAATATAGGCAAATTGGGGTTGTATATTGCGTATGTATCGATAGAGGATTAAGTGTTATAGATTATTGATAATGTGGTGTATAAGTAGTTCTCGCGTTATGAGTTCCTGGGCTTGTTGTAGGTGTCAAGAGTAATAATACAGTCCAATTTAATGAGGTAAATGGATATTAAAAAATGCCTTTTAGTGGCATTGCAATTTCTATTGAAATGAACTTTCTCTTACATACACATAATTCAGTAAGTTCTGAAAAATTGCCATTTGTTTCAAAAAGAAAATGTATTATAATTACACTCCAGTGAATAAATATATTCATACATCGCTTCGCTTCAAAAGACCAACTTTTGTAGTTGTTCATTGTGAAAACTTACGAAATATCGAAAACTTAAAGTACCAATGAGTAACAGTTTTAACAACTTCCAATGTATGAGAGATATTGCCCAGAATACCAGGATATTATCACTACAGAGACTTTTGTTGCCTATCAATATGGCTGCATTCCAAATATTAAAACTATTGCACAACACAGCTGTTTAATGTTCTGTGGTTTGGATAAACCATATTTAAAAAACTTGTTTTGTTTATATAGAAAGTTGCTTTCATTATATTTTAGTATTCACATGGTATACTGGTCATGAAATATCTTTACACATTTTTAGTATAGCATCTAACTTTAGACAAACACAACTCGTTACTTACTTCTCTGGGTGGATATGGAATATCATAGGTATATCCACGACCGATTCCTTCAAATTTCCCAACATTTTCTGTATTATGCAGCCTGTATATAACCTCTTCTGTTCTACTATATATTGGCATCCTACAGCTATTATATGGAGTTGGAAAATAAGCTGGATCCTGACTCTGGTCGGAAGTTACAGAAAGGGGAACGTTTTCTGTCTTTGTGGTGTTATTAGAATCACTGCCTGTTAGAAAATACAAGTTTAAATGCTATAGCGCTATCATATCCAATAGCAAAAATAATGAAATTAAAGAGCTTATACGTATTCTTAATATGTATAACGAAGAACTCAACAGACAATATATCTGATAGCGTTAATTATTAAATTACACAGAGCGGCTACATTCAAATTAGCCCACTTGCGAATTTATGGAACTAGTCCGTCTCCACTTCCGTTTGATGAAAACATCATGATAGGTTTCCTTTGAAATTGCATTCGTTCTGTATGCGATTCGGTTTGGATTCGAAACAACATCAGATCTTCGTCCTATGTGTACAGCTTCATTTCAGAGAAGAAGAGGAAGGCCACAGAGAACTATCCTGGAGAATTCACAGGTTACAAGTTCTTGACCAAATACTGATGCACAGATTGTACAACGTGTCCTGAATATTTATGTGGTGAATCTAAAACAGACATGCTGGAAATGCCCTTTACTTCATGAATCAATTCCGCACTATTTATACATTCTAATAAATTAAGCAATTTTACTAATTTAAATCCAAGCTGGATAGATTATTTGCTCTTTCACATCAGTCATTTCAAAAATCGCACACCACAGTAACCGAGCTGTTAAAAACTGTTTCTAGGAAAACAAAGAAAGCTATTATGCAAGCTAATTAGAGTTTCCGAATCTCGGCAATTTTTCTGTCCCCAGTACTCGAGACTTTTTCCCCAAGTCAGTGCAATTAGGAGTATACAACTGCCCTCATGAAAAAATAAAATAAAATAAAATAAAAAATAATAATAATAAAAAAAAAAAAAAATATATATATACAGGGTGTTCGGGATAAATTTGACATATTTATAATTAATTATATTTTTCCGTAAGTTACATGTATTAACACACACTTCTCTTCATTTAAAAGTTTGGACCCTTCTTCATTCATATACAAGATGTCAGAAAGGATGGATAGCTGGAACCCACCTGAATCATGGAAGAGAATAACTTGTATCATGATGATTCGTGCCCGCCATCAAAATAAGGATATTACGACTGCTGCCCAATGCTCCCTGAATACAGTAAAAACAATCAGGCATGAACTAGAGACTTGCAATGGTGACTACGAGGATGTAGCAAGAAGAAAGATCCCTAGCAGACGATCTGATTGCGTTCGTACAGCAGAATTCCTCGCAAATCTGCAGGAACAGGTGTTGAAGAACCCTGGCATTGGAATTCGGGCTTTGTTCGTGGAGTTGCTAACTGTAGTCAAGCCCTGGATAACAAGGGTAGCCAATGGTAGGCCGTATGTATGGCAGCAGGATTCGGCCCCTTGCCACACCTCTGGGAAAAGTCAAAAATGGTTGTCTGAAAATTTCTACGACTTCACCAGTCCAAATGTTTGGCCTCCAAACTCCCCAGACCTTAACCCCATGGATTATTTTGTATGGGGCGCAGTTGAAAAAGACACCAATCGCACTTCCAGTAATACAAAAGCCCAGTTAATGGATAAAATTAAAACAGTTTTTGCGGCCCTTCCCAGGGAGACTGTAGCATCAGCTTGTTCGAGGTTCCGAAGCAGAATTGAAGCTGTGATCGATGCTAATGGTGGTTATTTTGAGTAAATCTTGTTGATAGTATTGTAATTAACTCTGCCTGTAATGTTTTTTTGTCAATTCATTAAATTTAATAGATACAAAGAAGATTTTCTTTTTCCTTACGAAACTGTCAAATTTATCCCGAACACCCTGTATATATATATATATATATATATATATGGTGATCAGCTTTTACTCGGTTGTTGTACATTTGAAAAAAATATAGATTTAATGACTATAAAACCGAGATAACATATAAAGATTTTAATGATAAATACTACTAGTTTCGGCATATAGCAGCCTTCTTCAGGTATTTATAAAGGAAAAGAAATGAATCACCTCACTCTTATTTTTAAACAAAATGGATACTCTGAAAAAACAATTAAGAAATTTCTTCTGGATCCTCCTAGGCAGTGCACAACAGAGACTATTAATTTTAAAGGTAGCATCTCCATTCCATACATTAGCACAGTCTCCAAAAAAATAGCTAAAGTCCTTAAAAAATATAATATCAGGACCTTCTTCACCACATTTCCTAAAATCCGTTCTCTAATCAGCCATCCAAAACCTACTCATCACAACCTTAAGTACCCTGGAGTATATAAATTGTGGTGTGATTGCAATATCCCATACTTTGGTCAAACTAACAAATCTATTGAACAACGGATAGAAGAGCATAAGAGAGACATCTCTTACAAAAGATCTCATGCAACTGCGTTATCCAGTCATGTTCTTTTTTCAAATAATCCTAATGATTACCAACAAAGCCACTCCGTTTGCTGGAATAGATCAGAAAATATCTTTCGCTGTGATGATGAGTTTGAGAGGAAAATTGTAGAATCAAGGGAAATCCTGCTGAACCCGGTCCACTTAAACAACAATTTAAGTTATAACATCCCAGATAGCCATGCTGCAGTTGTTCAATATTGGCGTTCACGTGAACCTGCACGCACAATTGCAATAAACAATGGCACGCCAGTTGGAACAACTTGAAAAAATACAATGTTTTTATGTATCGATTATGTGAGGCAATTTGTACCTGTAATTTCCAGTTTGTTTAGATAATTCAATGTTTATTAGTATTCTTTTCCTTTATAAATACCTGAAGAAGGCTGCTATATGCCGAAACTAGTAGTATTTATCTTTAAAATCTTTATATGTTATCTCGGTTTTATTGTCATTAAATCTATATTTTTTTCATATATATATATTAAGGTTACCAAGTAATTTTATAAGCTTGGTTATTTAAATTGGTTAGGGAAAAAATTAATTACATATATAATTTGAGCATATTTTTTAATTTAAATATATATTTAAAATATTTACATTTTTAATATGTTAAATAATAAACTGTTTACGTATTTTATTAAATGCAACATCTGTTGTATGATTATGGCGAGAGTAAAATTTCAACTAAGCTTTCATATCAAAATTTCTGAATCCGTCTCTCATTATAGCCACGGTATGTTTTTCAAAAGTATATTTGAATTTTGAATTTCAAAAATATTTCAATTGCAAAAAAACAATATTTGATATCAATCGACGTACATTTTGAGTATATAAGAATTAATCCTAAATTAAAAAAAAAAAAAAATGCGTCATGTGAATGAACACCAAAACTGAAATATATTTTGTTACTAATATTGGTCTATTCATTCGAAAATTTACTTATGATAAATTTAATTTTCTAACATAGAATTGCTAAGGCATTGAAATTTATTTTGCTCCCCCCCCCCCATAGTCTCTGACATGAACAGTTCAAAATAGTGAGGCCAATGAAATTTTAGCACTAATATAAAAGCAAACATACGAGCTCTGGTTAGCGATGCGTATTTTTTAAGTACTGTAAACGAAGACAATTCCTATGCCAAAGTTTTTATTCTCAAACTTCTCTGGTAAATTTCGAAACTTTTTTTTAAAAAAAGTATCTTTCTATATTTGGCTAAATGATGTGTGATATCCATAATATCCTCCATTTTACATGTTAAAATGATAAAATTAAGAAAAATTAAATGCTAAAATAATAACTTTTACCTTACCAACACATTATCAAAGATTTTCCAGATTTAAAAATAAAAAATTCATCATACATTTATACCATAAGTGTGTTGGCTACCGTAGTGATTTTTAGTTGTTAATTTCGTTTAACTAACGACCACCCGATAAGAGGAGTAATTCCGTGAATGAACCGACTCAGAAAAGGCTAGTGTGTATATATATATATATATATATATATATATATATTACATGAGGATGTTTCGTTGCACTCGAGTTATAGTCGTCATGATGATATTTGAAGGAAACGCAACTTGATGTATATAAAAGAACGAGTAACTATATTTATTGTAATCATTGAATAGTTTCACTGATTCGTAATAAAAATTTAATCATCTATGATCTATATGATACAATACTCATTTTGCTAAAATTAAAAATTATAATAAACCAAACACATTTCTCTTTCAGATTTGTAAATTTAAATTTAAGAAAGGTCTCGAATGTCGAAATAAGAAACATTTAAATTATTCCCGAAATTCCCGGTTCAGAAACCCTGATTGATAATGTAAATGATAATGAAGTATCGTGCTATATCGTAATGATGAAGTACTGACAGCCATACGTCTGCGTCAAGTCCGGAACCTTTTCAAGTACCTCACGTAAATTTAGCTTATTTGAACAGCACTTCCATTTTCATTCATTTAGATTCCAAATAACAGGTAGAAAAGTAAGAACTTGGCTAAACTTAAAAGAAGCTAAGCTTATAGTGTGCGCAAAATTCTAGAATGAAAATAATGAAATCGTCGGAGAGAGTAAAAAAAAGAAGGTCAGGGGAGAGAATAATGGGAAAAAAATCATAATCATCATGAATGAATAGTATTGATGCCATCCCAAGCGATTGTTTAAAAGTGCAATATAAAGTTGCTATACAGAATAATAAGCATTTTTTTTTAATTCTCGTGCATTCTTCTGTTATGGAGTTAAGTTTTAAGTAGCAGATCAGGTCTACCGATCAGGTCTCTCATGAATAACAAAGCCAAAAAATAAAAATGTGAAAACTGGTATCAGCGTGCTTTCCTCACGACAAGTGACTGCGATTTTCATTCATGAATTAACTTCAAACATCCTGACAACAGATCGCTAGGGTGAAGGAAGGGAGTTGAGTCGTATTTAATATGATAATGATATCCTTCAGCTGTCTTTATTAAGAAAAAAAAAAAACCAGCATTCATTGACAAGGCATCGAACTAATTTACGCCTGTAGCAATAAGTTCTCAGCTTACATAAGTTTCAGGGATCCAGACTGTGTATTTGTTACTCATTACTAGTGTTAAACATTGCTTGGCTCCTTTCCTTTACTATGCCATGTAAATGAAAGCGCGCATCATAAAAAGACTCGATATTTCATCTGAGGCACTTCTGTCATATATGTCTTTGGCTACCAAGATTTTTACTTCCCGTAATCAAAACTTTAAACTAGCAACAAAAAATATGGTGCTTTATTAAAATTTAAAAAATTGACAAAAATGCTTCAGAAAAACCATTACGCAGAATTTATTTACTTATAATAAATTTATTCACTTATAATGTGTGTGTGTATAACAAGTAGTCCGACCACAGAAGCGAGAGCTGTCGTTGGCAGACTGCCAAGAAGAGTCAATTCATGTTGAAGGGGAGGGAGAAAGAAATAAGGCGATGTACGAATTGGTCACCAACACGCGAAATCACGTGCTTTATACGTAAAATTTTCCCACTGTTACCCAAGCAAAATAGTTACCACTTTAAAAACTACAATGATCATAAAAGATAAGTTAATTTACCGACATGTAATAATAATAAACACTCATCCTACAATACGGACTGATTACCCTATTATCGGAATGGATTCTCCTTCTTTTGACATGCGCAGGTGTCGAAGGGTCTCATATCTGTGGGTATCTGTTCTAAAATAGAAAATTATTTTGAATCAAAATATCTGAGTAAAAATTGAATTTTTGTGTCATTTCAATGCATTTAGTCTTTAATATTAAAGCGAAATAGTATTATAAATATTTTAGTACTATTTATTTTGGCCATAGGGTAAAACTGTAATATGTTATATGGTAAAACTGTAATATTATGTAATTTTGTCGAAAAAAAAAAAAAGATATCTAAATTCCTATAGGGTATAACCAGTTTCTTTTCTCGTCAAAAGCCCGTCAACGATATTAATACACCGAAGCTGAACAATTTTTCATATTTTGAATTAACATAAAAAGTGTAATGTTGAATAAAAAGTTTATTTATGGAGTAAAAAATAGCTCACTTTTATATAAGAACTGGACAGCTTAGCGTCTTTAGATAGTATATTTTTTCACTAGAATTTATTTTTTACATTGTATAAAAACAGCTTTATGAGATTATTCTGACAAGTTGGGGGAGAATGTCGAAGGTCTACAATGTTTTCATAAATCACCGAATTATAGAAACTGAAGGCGTTCTGAAGTCAACAGACTTAATGTGTTTCAATAAGCAAGTTGTCAAAAATTCATTTAACTGATCGAATAAACTGAAAGCAAAATAATTACCAGATACTAACCATACTTACTTACCACGATAAAACTATGATGCCGGATGTTAGATAATACATTTTAATATATATAACATATATTATAAAATCTGTGTTAGATTATAAATATATTTGCTAATCATATTAGTAGTAATATGATTAGCAAAGACACGATGATCAGTATTGAGTCCTCCTGCTCTTATCGGGAAATTGAATATATAAGCATGTATTCCAATAATTTAGCAATCTATGGTCTGTTAAAAATCTGTTCACGATCACAATTAGCGATGCAGTGAAATATATATAACTGCGAAGAGATAAGAGTTCCTATTTGAATTTTAATGGCCTTCCGTCCCGTGATATCACAAAAAAGCCAGCAAGGCTGCTATTTTGCTTTTTTGTTGAAGAACAGTTAGCAGATTTCCTGTTAGCAATGTCATCACCTGTTTGTCGACATTGGAATTTAACTTATAATCAAGATCGTATAAGTTTCAGATATCCATTGGCGATTATTGCAGTCAGCAAATTTTATATGCTGGTGTATTATAATTTTTATATTGTAGTTCTTGTATTGAATATTGTTGAACAAGTTGTTTTATAAACTTTTCATTGTACCAGACAGGTGGATGTGCACTCGTTCCCCCTCCCCCCGCTACCCAAGTAACAGGCTTGCTGCAGACACTGAGATCATTGCGTTCCGCTTCGTCGTGGTGCACACACACAATCGCCTCGACCACTTCTACAGGAATCGATGAATGTCTGCTTGCGGGTTAACGAAAACACTTTCGCTCTCCTCAGAAAACTCGTGCATTCTTTGCCAACACGGGGGGACACAACTTGCCTACAAATATTTTTTTTCTTGCATTTGTGATGCTACCTGAACTTGGGAGAATGATTGCCGCCTGTTTTCTCATCAGTGAATATACCATTAAACGGTTTAAGTGAGAGTGGTCATGTTCTACCTTTTTTTTAAATAAATATATATATATATATATATATATATATATACATATTCGTATATGCTCGTCTACCCAAGAGGGGGCTGGTTAAAATCCCGCCATGAGGATGGATATGTTTGTGATTTCTTTAAATAGTCGATGCAATTTGTCGTCAGGTGCGAGACCACTTCCCCAACTTAATGGAGGTCTGAAGTGAGTTGAACAAATTCCAAGGTTGGTCTCTAGAATAGGATATAAAAATAAATAAAATATAAAATATACAAAAACATTCCTTAGAATCCCAAAGATTTTGACGTTTCGTAGTGGGAGACACAAAGTATGTGGGTGTGTTTATGATTTCATTTATTTTTAAATTAATATAAAATTTATTTTTACTCAAACTTCATGGACAATAAATATTTGCATTATTTCTACACTAACACAGTTTCTAAAACATTACTGAAAAAAAAAAAAAAAATATATATATATATATATATAGATATCAGGATTTTATAATTTAGTCTACCCGTACCTTCAGACGTTCGCTGCCTTGGATGCGACGGTCGTCTTCTCATGATCAGGCACACTGCCAAAACTACAAAAACTAGAACAACCCCAGAACTGGCTGCAGGGACCGTTACTGTCAAATGCTGAAAAATGGAGCCGTTCATATCTGTGATTTCTGATGGATGAGGTGGCGGTTCTTGAAAGAAACAAAAACTGACTTTGAAAACAGCCCGATGAGACAAGCATAGCATAAAGTTGTATGCAAATTTTTTGTCGTGTTTCGTAAGGCACTGTGACCTGATTTTTTAATTATAAATGTTTAGTCACAGTTTGTAAGTTTGAAATTAGCTGACAGAGAATATAGCAGGGTTTCAACTTCATTAACAATCAGATTAGATTTAAAAATCAGTGGCTTTAAAAAAGATATTTACCAAAATAAATCTAAACAAAGATATCTAAAATAAAATAAAAAAAGAAAAAAGAAAAGTGGAGAAATGTCCATTAAAAAATATATAAGTAGAAAGTTTATGATCGAGAAATATTACGTTAAGTGTCTAAGAATACGCGTAGATAATTAACTACAGTTGTTTGTTAGTTAAAAGGGTAAAGTTTTAAAAAATCATCGTTACTATCAGCTGTGACTTTATTTTGTTATTAACTTTTACACGCTAATTTTGTAGCTTTTGGTTACGCAAAACAATTATTAAGTTATTAATTCAAATTATTTTGATTTCATTTTTATACCACCTGTGAAGTAAATGGAATGAGTACTTCCTTTATCAGGCTCGGCATGAAGCAAACATAACATTTGTGAAATCAGTGAGGAAAGTTAAGAATAGTAAAAGAAAATAACACCACAATAAGTCAGTAAAGACATGCATTTAAGAAATATCAAATTAAAGAATGCATCTTTACCAAAGTCTCGAAATGATTTTGATAAAGTTGTTTCAAAACAATCAAAAAGTTTTAGAGAAAGTTCATTAAGTGGAAACCAAATTGGAATTCCTCAAGTTAATCGTCTTAAAATCATGATTTCACATACCTCCGTCTATATTTAGAGTGGCGAACACGTACTCGACGTCAGTTGAGCCAGCTTCATTATGTGCTGTCATTAACAGAGAGTACCACCTTCCGGGAATTAGATCGGAAATTATGACGTCCTGCTGTTCTGGTATGACATTGTTCGACACGAGTGTCCACTCCTGCTGACTCCTAAGTTTGTATTGGACGACAAAGAATGAGATAGGACAGCCTCCGTTGTACCATGTATTCAGGTGAACCACAACAAAAGTGGAATTGTAAGAAAATAGAGTTTTCTTTTCCGGAGCTATCGGAGCTGTCAAATAAATAGTTTGCAAGTAATTGTTCAGTTGTTTTATTACATTTAGCTGGATATAACTTGTAAATTGTAAAAAATGATATTAAATAATAGAAAATACATATGCGCATAGAAAATTTAACATTTGGTGCAAAGTTTATCATGACATTACAGGATAATAATTTTTTTTTAATATAATTAAAGATAAATGAAACATTGTACTAAATTGGATTCTGATGCATATCGATAAGTTTTCCGCCTTGCTTTGAGATATTCTGAAAGTTGAAATTGAAGGTTATAATACTGTCTTGTATGTCTTCAACTATTGTTATTCGGAGTTGAATGTTTTATTTCTCTTTGTACACTCATCGGATATTGGAGAAAACTCAGAATATGTTACGGAAATCGCATTTAACAATTACAATTCAAATCAGTGTCGGGAAATATTTAATTAACGAAAATAAATATTTTTTTATGAATAGAATACATTTAGCATTTTTATAATTAAATCTTTTCAGATTTTAAGTTATATTTGCAGCAATTATACATACTTCATCGGAATTACTGTACTCTTGGATATCAGCCTCTTATTTTATCTGTTAACAAATCAGCAGACATTTGAAAAGATGGTCAAGGATTTATATTTGTAGAAGTTTTGAACGCTTACAATAATTGTCTGTGATTCGTTTCGCCTACCGTAAATCGTACCCTAAATCCGAAATTACCACAATAATGAGGACGCATGTAGGAAATTTGTAAATTACCTATTTAACTCTTATCAACATAGAACTCTTAGCATATATAAGCTGTGCATTCTATTATTCTCTTCTGTGAAATAAAATAAAGGGTACTGTACGCTTTACAATTGATTCCAACTCTGAAAGATCTTTGACTTCTAATAATCATTATGTTATCCAGGTTTACAAACTTTGTCGTCTTTCTTTACCAGTTATACAGGATCTTACTTCTCCGTACAAAAAGTATATTATTGCTGTTACTTACTCTGCGTGCAATATTCTGAAAGAATTGAATTCCTATTCGGTGCTGCATGTTATCCTTGTAATAAACTATCTTGCTTCAGAGAAATCGAAAACACATTTATTTAAGTTAAGGGATATTACATCCCATATTATTTCATTGCCGAATAAGAAACTCAAAGAGTTTCGAGCCGAATATAGTAAATATATAAAGTTCGGCGAGTCCAAGTGTAAGCAAATACCTGGATAGTGTTACAAACTGACCCTTTAGGGAGTGCAACACTGAGGCAACTCCTGGTAAGGGAGGAGCAAGCTCCGATCACTATTCTTCATATTTCCCCATAATGTGAAACCCAGCTCCTAGGAGCTGTATTACTGTTCTACATTATGAGTGAGAGAAGGTCACTACCCAGACCGGTTTCAACCTTATGTATAGATGAAGCGGGCTCTAAAAATAAGACGATCCCGAAAGATCGCCCAACTCAGCGTTGTTCCACTCGATGACAGGCTCACCCCGTCAGCGAGAAAAACATCTCAGCATTGGCTCTACCCAGTGGCAGGCTCACCCCACCACCAAGCAGAGCCATAATCTCAGCGGTGGCCCCACTCAGAGACAGGCAAAAACCTACCTCCAAGTGGAGCCTCTCAAAGCCAGATCCGCCCCGCACCAGTTTCAACCGTTATTGAGGCTCATCGGTGAGTAGGTAGACCTAGAAATCCCAAGTTTGTAGCAAACAGAACTTACATATACCCTACTATGAGAATTGCCAAGAAGGTGTTCCTAATAAATTATTAATTATATGAAGAGCCAAAGGCTTCAATTCGGCGACATGAACTTATTTAAGTTAAGGGATATTATTTTTATTATTATTATTACATCCCATATTGTTTCATAGCCGAATAAGAAACTCAAAGAGTTTCGAGCCGAATATAGTAAATATATAAAGTTCGGCGAGTCCAAGCGCAAGCAAATACCTGGATAGTGTTACAACTGACCCTTTAGGGAGTGCAACACTGAGGCGACTCATGGTAAGGGTGGAGACTTTGGCTCTTCATGTAATTAATAATCGAAAACACATTTATGAAGAGGGTAATCACTAGCAATCGGTTACATGAATGAAAAATGATTAGCAATCACTTAGCCTTAAACCTTAGATCACTTAAATGCTTAGCTCGATCATTTTATGATCGAGATATAATTTTTGTTATAGAGCAAAACAGCAAGTAATCACTACGGCTATTTCACGAAGACACGTCTATATCATATAGTAATAATCTTTCGCTTTATTAATTGCAATATAGCTCATTAACAGATGTGCTCAATATTTTTGTGAATAAAATGTCTTAAAAATACTTTAATTATTAAAATTTGTGCCAGTTTAGCTGAAGAGGTATATTTTTTGCTTCTTCCGCGCAGTAAGTTCATATAAAAGTTTGAGCTAAGCATTAAATCTTACTTTTTACTCGTTAGATGAAAACAGTTTTAATTTTGTAGGATTTTTCTCCTTTCCATTTCTTGAAAAAGTAACAAAAATAAACAACAGCTATTGAGTGTTGAATTCGTTGGCGATAAACTTCACTTGTTTAAATTCAAAGGGAATGTCACAATTTTTGAAGATAAATAACTCAGTTTCGGTTGATGGCCTATGGATGATGTAATCTGGTCTCTGTTCTCCGCATGCAGAGTACGTAGAGAATAACTTTTTAAGATTAAGTTGTGATGTGCAATTAATTTGAAAAGGTTAAAAGAAACTTTAAAATAAAAACGATTGCTAATTTGGTACATCATGTTTAAAAATATGCATTCACTCTATCTCTCTATCTAGTGTCCTTCGTTTTATTTTCCTCACGAACTTTCACATATATTCCATAGTTTAACATTGAGCCCAGTGAAGTAGTTTCAGTTCTCTTCTACTCCAGTCTTCCTTTGTCAGAGCATTTAAAGACTTTGTTAAACACAAAAAGATAAACACAAATATATACATCCATTTCACCTATTTCATTAAATAAGAGATCTTGAAGCTGTTAATTACTGGCCTATTCTGGTTTTATTTTCAACTGCATATCACTCATCCTCCTCCTTTGAAGAAAATCTTTCAAATATTTCAGTCTAGCTTTTGAAATAAGCAGTTATTATAATCCTCTTTCTCTCTCTCTCTCTCTTTCACTCACCCACCCACGCACCCAGCTACCCACACAAATACAGTTCAGTTTGAAGTAAAAATAAATAAATAAGATAACACTTTCCTGACTGCAGTCGATGGAGCCGTTTTTTTTTTCATAACTTCTTTAACATTTTTATTAATTCTACAAAAACATGTTGTTTTTAACCATTTTGTCGCTTCAAGATTTACTATTTTTTGACCCAAATTGATGATGCTTTATTTTTATAAAGCAGAGAAAGCGCGCACGTGGTGAAGCATAGTTTATACTAAACATATAACGGATTGGTATCGATCTGGATACTGGGCTGGCTCTGACCGACAATCCTTAATAGTAGGCACAAGCCATTTGGGGATCTCTCGCTCTTTCTCTTCATCTATGGTTATCGTTTCGGTACCTGGTGGAACATTTTTCTCACTTCGCGTAATATAGACATAGCCTGATACATTTTCCGATGCGCCATGCTAGGAATGGGATTGGGTAGAATGATCCTGGCGACGAAAAAAAAAATATCTTATAAAGATTACTATATGATACTCGCTGAACAGCTACTTGCTATCAAATATTAAAATTTCAAATAATTTTCTATGAAACTGGTTAGTGATATTTTGTACGATTATTTTATTGGGGATCTATGATCTATGGGGATATATGATATTGCATTATGAATGGAAAACCTTGTTATCACAAAACAATTATTTGACATTCATTCCGTTTACAAACGTACATATTTGTACAGTATTTGTAAATAAAGGAAATAACTTCGGACTGCATATAAACATTAAGGGAGAAAAAGTGAATTTCATGCATGTATTTAAACATTCACACTCCTCCTTGGAATTCTCTAAATTTTTTTCGTTGTGATTTTCATTATTACGTTAATTTGTTTTCACCAGTTTGTACTGTGCGACCACTATAATAGGACTAGTTCTTAATCCAATATTTTGCTGTAATTAATATATATATATATGTGTGTGTGTGTGTGTGTGTGTGTGTGATGAACGGCTGGCTATAGTTAGCTTAATATATATTTCATATTACTTAGATGCTGTATGTTTTGTTTCTGACAAAGCAAAATTTTTACTGCTTTGTATACACACACACATACTGTGTTCTAAGCACAATAAGAAACTCTTTATTTGGTAATTCGCACATATTTGGCTCTTCTGTGGTTGGTACACCTGCCGCAAAGACTCGATTATTACAGATTCTTCGGGACAGCTGAATATCATAATCACGTTAAAAGCTTGTTTCTACATCGTCACATTTTTAATTATCTCAACATGTCGGTATGCGCCACCTAGTTCGAAACTCCTGCCTCATGTCCTAATTTGTGGATAATGTTAAAGTGTTCGTAGTAGCGTTTCTGGAGGTTTAAGTCTATAAAATAATAATAATAATAACAACTAATCGTAGAATATCAGTCATTTGTTATCCGGAACCAAGTTATTATAAGTGTTCCTTGCATCAAACAGACACATATCAGTTGGCCGACTAAGCTGTAGAAGCTCGCTTCGCCAGTGAATTACGTAGAACTATATCCAGGCTTGAACTTTGCAATATGCACTTTAAAATAAGCAGTGTAGCTAATATTATTTTAGTTTGTTTTATTAATATTTTATAAGCTAGGAAAAAATGCGATATTTCGTATATTTTTGAAATGACATATTTCAGTACATGAACAAATATGTCATTCGTAGGATATAGAAACGCAGACTTAATAGATTAACACCAGCAACGGCATTACTTATATACTCTTTACTTAACAGAGCATTTTTACATATTTCTCTTCTTATAACGAAACTTCGATTTCCGATGTGTGTGTACGGAGCTGTCTTCTCTCCATCCATCTCTCTCACTTTTTTTTTTTTTCATATGGTGTGCAATTTATAGCATGCTAACCTAGATCAATAAATTGAGGCCCATTCTTATTATCTCTTAGAGTAAGCAATAGATATCATCATGGATATTACAAAGCGACGCAGTTAAATGAGATCGATTAATTGATCATTATTTACTGATAGCCCTTTGCAATAAACTACTTTTATTTATGTACTTTTTCATGCTTTCTTTCTACGTGTTCTTTATGTGGTAATTAAGAACATTTCTCAAAATGTTTAAAATTCCTAAAATTCATATTATTCTACCTTGCACTTATAGCAACTCCCTGCTCTACTGGTTGAACTAGTTTGCAATTTAAGATTACTAAAATCTACACAGTGTCATTTTAAATTTTGGTTTCATCAGAGTCATTTTGGTAGCAAAAAACTGACCAAACTGCAAATTAAGAAATATAGTGAAAGCTGTACCTGCAGTATTGCATTCAAGATGCGAACACCTCATACTGTATATTTTGTGCCAATAACTGTCGGATTTGTGTTTTAACTAATGCAGTACACAAACTACACAAGCCAGCCCTGATTGGCAGTATGGAGAGCGTGCCTACTTTTTGACCAACAGGCTGTGGATTCGTTCCACGGGCATATGATGTTTATAGCGGTGTACGATTTTTTAAATTTCTATACAAAGACCTCTATCCTGATTATAGACGCTGAATAAGTGAATTGTTTGGTGCTATTTCAAGTATAAAAACTGCTCTAGAGCTGTTGAAAATCAATAACCTTTCTCTCTCCATGATACCAAGGTACTAAAGATTTCAAGTGAACTTCATAAATTACCAACTACAAGACACGAGCTACTACTTGAGTTTACACTTTGGCATTAAGCCTTGATAAATTCTCTTATTATACTTTATTTTGAAAAATAATTACACACATCGCAGTTTTAAATTCGTATACAGAAATCTAATTTAGAAGTTCTAATTTCTAACAACATTGTTACATTTTTAGAATTAGCATGCATTTTCATTAAATAATATACATGTGTCCGAAATTTTATCTGTATTAAGATTAACAGAAATTAGCTCAGACATTGTTAATTAGCATGAAAAAAGAAGTTCTGAAATTTCTGTAATAATATATGACATTAGTAAGTTTCTTACCACTTCCATCAGTGCGGGCTGTTATTTCTTCACTGGGATCTCCTCTGCCGACGTTATTGAATGCCAGAAGATAAAAATAGTACGACGATCCGCAGCTGAGTTCATGCATCACGTAATTCGTCTTATCACCAGGTAGATGTGTCTCGTGCCAGTGCTCTCCTTCTTTCTTGTGATAAAGGACATAACCTACAAAGTCGTAATTTTCTGAATCGTTAACGTCATTGGATAGCTAATTTTAAATACTCAAATACTATTACGGCTGAATTTCATAAATATGATTTATTGAAACATGTTGTCTCATTAAAGAACTCCCGGTTTTTAAGGGATTATGTTTTATTAGCCGATAAAGATGCATGACCGAGTTTAAAAAAATATATATCAAAGGGTTTTTTTAATGAATTTTCAAATGCGTTTCCTTATGGTTTCCATATGCTGCACCCCCCCGCCATCTTTCAACAGTTACCGTTATTAACGGAGGATGCTAATCAAAAGCAAAAAACTGTGCTACAAATGACACTATTTGTATAACAAAATAGTGTTAACAAATACTCACTGAGATACACCTCACTTCTGTTGATTAATGAAAGGGAATCTGTTAAAACTACCCTGAACATACAATAATCGCTTGAGTAATACTTTCAGATATTATAAGAATTCTATCGACCTACCACACTAAAGAGACTGAGACTTAAGCAGCTTTCAAAATTGCTCAATAAATAAATTCAGTAGTTCAACATGACGATGTGTTTAATTCACGGATTATTAGATCCATTTAAAGAGTACCTGTGAATCCAAAACTTGTAAATATGATTCCTACTTATGTAATAATTTGCAGTCAGTCACGTTTCAAGAACATCAACAGGTTTTCTTTTCTTATAATTAATAAAATCTAGAGGTGGTAATCATGCTATTTTCCACAACTTTTCTTTTGAGTGATTAATAATAAGGATAAAGTATTCCTTTAATATACTAGTATATCATTGTCATTGCATGTTCTCTTCAATACTGATGCAGTTAATAGACGGTATAACTATGATAAAAACGAACAGTTTTCACACATAATTGAAAATAACGTTATCAGAATAACAGGCAAATTTTCAGTTAACTGCGTGTTCGCTGGCCGGTTGTTCGCTTGTTTTATGGGGTGACATGCCTAAGATTCTGGAAGGAAATCTCGATAGCCCTTTCTGTTCCTTGCATCCTCAACGGGATTCGAACCGCATCTTTACTATTAAAACTAAGATTGAGTATGATTTTTTTTGCTATGTTACTCCCACCGACGAAAGATTTTTGTAAACCTATAGTGCATTCGTAGTGTAGGAGAGTTAAGGATTTTTTCAGTGGCGCCTCGTTTCGGTTGGGTGTGCTGTCATGTGGGTTACGTAACCCGCAAGCCAAATTTCACGTCAATTTGACCGTATGCATGGGCGTGCGTCCACAGAAAATTTTTCGGGG
Source organism: Typopeltis vanoorti (assembly GCF_054136105.1). Lineage (NCBI taxonomy): Eukaryota > Metazoa > Arthropoda > Arachnida > Uropygi > Thelyphonidae > Typopeltis > Typopeltis vanoorti. Next base: position 4,617,897 of record NC_143569.1, read on the forward strand.
GGGGGGGGGGGACAAAGCTTGGAGACAAATAATTACATCAATAAATTTTTATAATTATGGATTTAATTAAATAATTACATCAATAAACGTTTTCTAGCTTTTTTTTATTTGATGTAATTATTTGTCGATGTAAACTATACCGCGCTGTTAGCCTAGTGGCTTTGCGCTTCGCAACCATATGCTTGGGGAGGGAGTGTCCCAGGTTCGATTCCCGTTGTAGACGTGAGGAATTTGAGGATCTTCCTCAGGCATAGCAAAGTTAGCCGGTCTTGGGCGCGGTCAGTAGGGTTTTTTTCCGCAAGTTTATCTGGCGTTTTTCATCCTGCAAGCAGGCAAACCGGCCCCGTGAACATACACCTCTACAGTCAAAAATATATTCCCCCAGCGGCAGACCAGGCGACCGGTCTGTTGGGAGTAGTACTAAGGGGAGGTCGCATCTAAGTAACACGCGGATTCTGCGTAGGAAGCGGAAATAACGCGTAGAAGAGAAGATTTGTCGATGTAAACTATAAATACGTTTTTGATTCATTTTGCATCAATTTTAATGATCTTTAATTCTCAGAAAAAAAGATATTCAGAATTAATAGTTTTTAGCACAATTTCATATATCAAAAATTGACCGGCATATTTTATTAAAAATCCACTAAATAATTAATCCCTGAATTAAATTATTTCAGTTTAAAAGCAAAAAAATCATAAAACTAACATACACTTACCTTTTTAAAATATAGTTTTCTGTTTAAATTTGTTTCAGTATAAATTTACAATTCACACTTCACTTAGTGATTCACTAGACACAGAGGACAAAGTAACTGATCGCTGTTCACAAATCAGAAAAAGATGAACCATAAGCAGGAACATGTTTTATTGCTGCAATAAAACACATGTTCTATGGCTACCCTGCCGTGGGTCGAAACAGGGCAAACCCATAATAAAATTTTAAGACAGACAAAGCGTCCTAGGGTCACTGGTGTAAGATTACATATCTCAATCAATTTTACGATTATAATTTGTAGAATATTTTAATCGATCCCGGGGGAAGTTCCCCATTTACCTCCCCCCCCGCAGATGCCCATGACCGTATGATTGCATTTTTATCAATGTATCAAAGTTTTGAGAGAGCATAGTGCATTAGCGCTCATCTTAATTGGTCCAATGCAATTATTTGCAGGATAACTTTGAATACTTCTGCATAGAGTGGGGGAACAATCTGTTTAAGGATTTATTAGACAACAACAATGAAGGGAATGCTATATTTGGTTGGTATATTTGAAATACTCAAAGATGAAAATATGTGAACCATCATTTATAAGACATGTAAGAATAGGAAGGAATAAGTGTAAGCAGAAACACTTTCATTAATGGTAAACGAATTATTAATAATTATCATTTGTGATATGTGTGTGTCCTGTAAATTGCTGGGTAGAGCGAATAGCCTGATCCTATAAAATTTAAACATGAATAAGTAAATTTATGATGCCATAATTTAAAAAAAATTATGAAGAGAGAGAGTATTGCAGGAATAAATATGGTTTCATGGAGCAACAAATCATCTCGTAAACTTTGTTACACATGTTATGTGTATTTCTCTGGTTTGTGTATATTTCGCTCCGTTTTCCAAGAATTTTATTTTGTTTACTGAGACTCAGTGTATATAACATCCGATCATTATCGAAATTATCCACACTTTCGGGAATCCTACATTAATTAGTTTTGTTTTGTTTTTTAGCATCATCGGTTCTTCTCTCTTATCAATCTTACATATGCTGGTATTTTGTTGTAGATCAACAACGTTTTATAATACACAGAATATTCATTTTTATTCAGGAATAGATATTTTTTACTGTCTGTTGTTTCCGAAGACTAGAATAAAAATGTCTCTATATACCGTTAAAAAACTTTGCAACCTCAACAGATGCTATACCGCACAAGCAAAAGAAAAAAACAATTAGCTTTTTTCTCCTAACATCCACTTTCAAATTTTCAGTTCCAGAAAACGTGTGTAACAGTTGTTTGTAATACGGCCTTCAGATACAGGAAGTGCTCAATTCATGACAAGTGACAACGTTCAATTGGATTGGTTGACACAATAACCAATTACAGACGCTAGGTGCTGAGTGAGCTCAAAATGTTAGCTCACCCAGCCACGCCTTCTCAGCGGTTTAAAAATACTAGAAAGCTAAGAATTTGAACCGCTGTGTCCTCTTTACATCTTTTTGAAGGGCTACAAGGTGTATGTATTTTGAAAGCACACCCGGGCTATTAACGCGAATGTGATGCAATGTTTACTAGTCGATAAAGTGCCCTCTTCATGAATCACTAATGCTTTATTATCTATTGCTTTATTATACACACACACACACACACACACACACACACACACACACACACACACACACACACACACACACACACACACACACAAATGCCCATGGCAAATTCTAACCCAAAACTTGTGCTTATTGAATATTACAATATTCCTTTTGGCATTTTTGTGAAAATCAAATTCAAAGGTTTCGTGTTCATAAATTATACATGTGTGTAATATACAGGGTGTTCGGGATAAATTTGACAGTTTCGTAAGGAAAAAGAAAATCTTCTTTGTATCTATTAAATTTAATGAATTGACAAAAAAACATTACAGGCAGAGTTAATTACAATACTATCAACAAGATTTACTCAAAATAACCACCATTAGCATCGATCACAGCTTCAATTCTGCTTCGGAACCTCGAACAAGCTGATGCTACAGTCTCCCTGGGAAGGGCCGCAAAAACTGTTTTAATTTTATCCATTAACTGGGCTTTTGTATTACTGGAAGTGCGATTGGTGTCTTTTTCAACTGCGCCCCATACAAAATAATCCATGGGGTTAAGGTCTGGGGAGTTTGGAGGCCAAACATTTGGACTGGTGAAGTCGTAGAAATTTTCAGACAACCATTTTTGACTTTTCCCAGAGGTGTGGCAAGGGGCCGAATCCTGCTGCCATACATACGGCCTACCATTGGCTACCCTTGTTATCCAGGGCTTGACTACAGTTAGCAACTCCACGAACAAAGCCCGAATTCCAATGCCAGGGTTCTTCAACACCTGTTCCTGCAGATTTGCGAGGAATTCTGCTGTACGAACGCAATCAGATCGTCTGCTAGGGATCTTTCTTCTTGCTACATCCTCGTAGTCACCATTGCAAGTCTCTAGTTCATGCCTGATTGTTTTTACTGTATTTAGGGAGCATTGGGCAGCAGTCGTAATATCCTTATTTGATGGCGTGCACGAATCATCATGATACAAGTTATTCTCTTCCATGATTCAGGTGGGTTCCAGCTATCCATCCTTTCTGACATCTTGTATATGAATGAAGAAGGGTCCAAACTTTTAAATGAAGAGAAGTGTGTGTTAATACATGTAACTTACGGAAAAATATAATTAATTATAAATATGTCAAATTTATCCCGAACACCCTGTATATCAACAGGCTGCTCTTTTCCTGTCATAATAATAAAGTAATAATGATGCAAGCATTAGCTCAGCGTCTGTTGATTTGCAGCACTGATTTTTTTCTTTCTTTGAGAACAAGTTTATTGAAAAGAGACAGACCTTGATACTGCTTTCAATCTGTTAGTAATAATTCAAGTAAAGATAGTTTTATGCATTGATAACTAATAAAGGTTTAAAAGAATGAAGGCTTAATTCGATTAAAATAATATTGGAATCGTTGTTCACGGCTGAATAAACTTCCAAAGTGCGCTTAATTTTCGAGCGAAAATAAACATTGCCTCTTACACAATATAGGAATGACTTGGCAAACACATGACAAAAGAACTGGATCTGCATCACTGAAAACACATTACGATTCACAACTCGAATCTTACCGAGACAGAAATAAAACGTTTTCACTTTATTCACTGCCTCAAAAGCCTTAGAGGAACTCATTCGCTTAGTAAGTACTTGATTACAAAAGTTTCCATTAAAAATATTTTATAGGATATGACCATACACAGAGGAATTGCGGATAATTTCATACAGTTCTGATAGCAATATCAAGAAATTCATGTTCGGCAACAAAACAACAATTCCTTAAATATCACATAATATTTTTAAGGTACGCTTCGCAAAATGCACTGCCCTATGGATGCTTTTTGTTGTCTGTACGTATGTTTATAGATGGTGTTTTCCATAGTTTGGAATGGTTGGATTTTATTTAAATTCCGTAGTTAAGATACAAAAATTTGTTGATTAACCTCAGATTTTACTTCTTTTGAGGGAAATTTTTTTTGCTTCAAAATCGACCCATTCTGGAGAAACAACTTTGGTTTCAATCGAACGATTTGGTGACAAAATCAGTGAAGCGAATAAAATAAAAAGATAATGTCTACAGTGCATCAATCAAAAACAGCTGTTGGTTCAATTATTATGACAATTAATGAATAAATTAATCGGAAAGAATATATTTCTATTGAAGAGGGCCTTTAAGAATCAACTTTTTATAAAAGTCTCCGATAATACCCATATATATTGGCTTGCGAAATATGTATTATGGTTTTGCCTAATTGCTTGTTGCCAGAAGTAGTCTGAGAGGAATTATAAATTCCCCTATGAATTTCAGAGCCTTCGAATATAGTTTGATTCATTTTGTCCAGAAAAGGACAGATGGGTAAAATAAATCTAATGAGTATTTAGAAATTTTGCAAAAAAAGGCTTAAAAATCTTGTGGATAAAAAGGTATTATGCAGTTTGCAACTGCTATTGATTGGCAAGGTATAAGCTTCTAGCAAGTTCCATCCCAAATTCTATTATATCAAGATACATTGGATAATTATATTTTTTTTTTTTACTGATTCCTTTTTGCCTGCTCGAATATTAAGATCTGTGTATCCTATATTTATAAATTAAAAGCAATGGTCATTTTATAGCATGTAGAGATGCAAAACAACTGAAGGACTACATAATTTCCCTCAATGCTCGAATTTTTAGAGAAACTCGGCTAGAGTACTAGCTTTTGTATACTTTTATATGATTTAAGAGATGGATATTAAAAAACAAAACAACTGTGTTCATTAAACAATGCCCATGTTATTGGATAACGATACTTCTTTTGCAAGCGACCACTTTGCAATTATCGAAGAAGACATTGATAAAAGTCGGAATAAATGTATTTTGTGGCGTGCAGCATTCACTTACTCCTGTGTTAGTGTTTCCTTAGAGAGAAGTCAAAACAGATAAACATTTCAAAATCAATATATCAGCAGCACAGGAGCAGAAACAGCTTGTGGTAAGTGCATACTGAATGTAGAACATCATATTTCGTTTTGGAAATCAATTCACCGTTGCCATTTTTCTAAGGCTACGGATACACATGAAGATATTCCTCACTCCCCATTTCTCAAAGCTGGTACATTGTGAAGTATAATTTAAGTCGAGAGGACAAGAGAACAACTGACCATTTCCCGCCTACAGAGTGACCCGTAATGTATTATTACGTGTCATTTTGGTTGGGAATTGATAACAAAAATGGAGTAGGTGGAGACGTATACTAAACCAGAAGGTGTAACACATTACATAACTGGCACTACAACAGGTATGTGTGAAATCGAAATTTAGGTGGTTCGACAGAATTTGGCAAAAATTAAAAATACTGAACTTCAATAGTATCTGTTGGGTCAGAGCCTGTAATATATAAAATTCATGGACGAAATTATTAGGCTCCGTGAGAAGTTTTTACAACAAAATTCTGAGAATTTCTTCCATCTTACTCCCAGAAGGAGTGTAATTCGATATGTTTTTAAACGGCAGATGAGTTTTTGATCAAAACTAATGTCCTTAGCCTCGATTCCATTATAATCATAGGAAATTGTTGCAATTTTGGAAGAAATGCAACAATATCACTATTAATTTTTTCATACTCATTACTAATTTCAAATTAATTTTGCATTGTTAATTTTACATGTTATTCTTAATTTTTATTAGGTATATTACGAAGCATTACTTCAGACTTTTAATTGTATATTCAACCATTTGTACTATTTGCTATAATTGTAATTATAGCAAATAATGCTACTACGACCCAAAAGACACTTCTGTTCGGTAAATAACATGGTGACTCCAAAAATATTTTATCTGTACTTGGTTTTTTCTATCAATGATTTTGCAATTACCAATCTTAAAAAATACCAAACCCCCTTTTAACTGTAATGAATACACACTGATGTCCCTGTTATTTTTGTAGTCATTCGTGATATTTATGCGAGTTTTTTTTTTTTTTTTTTAGGTTTTTCTACATAACAGATCCTCGAGAATAAAAGGGCATTCATATAGACTTATATACAATCTTTGCATTTCTATGACAACCCACTTACGGAACTGTAGCTAGAGTCTAATAATATTGATTTTCGAGTCAAAAAATGTTCATGGCACTTCTGGTCTCCAATGAATACACATGCCCCTCACATTAGGTTATCGATTCAATAAACCAAAAAATAAACGAAATTAATGGAGGGTACATTTGAAGCAAAATGTTGCAGAGAGAGAGAGAGATAGAGAGAGAGATACAAAAATGGCGTGAAATAGTACGGGAAAGTACCAAAAGGGTATTGCTGTTTATTTTTGTGAATTTTTGTCACGAATTATACGTTTGAACTATCTATAAACGTATAGCACATTACTACTGTGCATGGCCTTTTTTTCATCAAATCACTAAGAACTCAAAAAAACAAGGGAGTTGACTATGATTTCGCTGTGTGCAAGACGAAAGACACCATTTCATTCCATTCATGAAACTAATTATTCAAACTGGCATCCTATTGCGCACACAGCGAAATCATAGTTACTGTGGTGGTAAACAGTGGCGCTCAGGATTTAATTGTTGTTTTTTTTTTTGGGGGGGGGGAGGAGTTGAGTGGACGATTTGAGAATACACACTACGCATTGCATATGGCCTATGACCATTTGCAGTGATCGCCAATACATGAAACCCGCCATCTCCTCTGGCCCAGCTCGGGCAAACGAAGTAGCGCTCGGTCCGCCAGAGCACTACTTCGTTCGCCTTGCGTTCACAGTGGCCGTGATTCCAGAGAGCTATAGGGTACTCCCACATTATGTGACCACTAAGTAGTATAGAAATAGAAGATACGACACAACATAAATAAAAAAAAAAGACTTTTAATTAGGAAAAGGATTTTGGAAAATTTTCTAGTTTGTTTTTTTTTTTTTTTGCTTTTTCTTTTGGGGGAGCCTGGGCCCTCCTTGGCCCCCTGGTGGTAAAGTATGGAATAATTCCTAGGATCCCTTCGACTGATCGTTGTGTTTTTGTCCGTATAGGACAAGATTGAATGCCCCAGGCAAAATGGGCTGGTGGGCTATCTTGCTAGAAATAAAGTCGAGTGCGTTAAAAGCATTCTGTGTAAGTACGGGTAAGATCACAACGTCTTCTCCAGCTAACAAATTATTCAAGACAACAGAGCCCCAATACATATGGTAAAATACGATATGCATTTTAACAGTAGAATTTGGAGTGCTTGAATATCTGGGGGCACAGAACTACTCCGTATAACGCATATTTGCACAGATTTTCATTATAGAGCTCTGAAACTAAAAGTTATTTTTGCAATGGCCTCAGCACCTCGCAGGTTTTCCGTCGTCCTGTACATCTTGTATCCCCTTCAGGCAGTGAAACAGCAGTTGTGCGAAGGGTTGATGTACTGGCTGTTAGCCAGTTCCCCACATAGTATTGGATTAGACTATACTCAGCTATAGCACCCGCAAGCTACTACAAGCATAACATTGAAACGAGTACTTGTCCGCTAACCTCTCCCTTTCTACACGCTCGCTCGCTCGACACTGATGTGCTATGAGTTATCCTCGTTATATCGTCCTGTGTGGCACTAAGATAAGTTAACTACAGCTTATGAGCTTCACAGCAATCTGCCGTTAGTGTGCTTCTTACGCTGTCTTTCAGTGAGTATTTTGATGCATTTCGCACCCTATTTAGGAATGAATAAATATAAACAAAATTATGTTTGTTCCTTATTCATGTTGCTTGTCATATTTGACTCTCCTTTACATGTTCTGGAAAGACAACTTCCTTTAGCAGTCATGTTAGTATCGTTGACACGACGGTTCATAATATGTTTTAAAAAAATGGAACAAAGGAGAAAAAAAGTCCTTCCACTTTTTCCCCTTATAGCCAAATAACCGAGTAATCCGATGAAAAGTGGATTCCCATAATCGCTTAAAGGGTACTTGGGCACTGCTCTTTATCATTCCAAATAAAGATGTGAGGAATCAGAATTCCGAGACCAAACAGTATGCTTGATTGTTCCAAGTTTTCTTGGTTCTTGGATCTGTATTGTACACGTACCGGATATATCGCTGAACCATAAAAGAGCATCCGTTTCCGGATGAATTTTCAAACGAGAGTGCGTATATGTAAAGCAAAACCGACAAATGCGTGCTTTGCATAAGTTAATTTGAAACGTGTGCTTATAGAAAGATCGTTCGGTTGGTGATCACGTTCGTGCTAATGAGAAAAGTTGTGCAGGCGTACGAAACAAAAATCACCTTTTATTCATTAGGCCTTTTTTTGAAATGAAAATTGTACTGTTTATATTACTTCTCATTACTTTACTAATTCTGACTATATCCGTCACTTCAGTGGATTTCAAAAACCTTCGAAATAAGAAAAAGTATTTCAATATACACCTGCAATAATACATAAACTAGATATTAATATTAAAGCACCCCTTGAGTGGCGTACGTGTCATCAACATGCATCAATTTCTTTTTGAAATAATTAAGTTGCCAATAGAGACTCGTTTTGATATGTTTTTGATAAGAATTTTTATTTTATTTAATGTTGCTAATATGTTGCTTTGCTTCATGTTATTATGTAAAGAACATATTACTTTACTAGTAAAATAGCGTGTTACTAATAATGTGCATATGTACATTATTAATAATATTTTCTTAAGTGCATCAATTATAAGAGTAACAGAAGATATATTATATACTTGTGCCGAGATATTATATACTGAAATATAATATACTACCAATGGATATGCGTGTTTTTATGATAATAACAAGAAAGCCTATACATACCGGAAATGGGAGTATTTACAGAAGATTCCACTTCCCAGACTAGTTTAATTGTACTTGATGTGGTAAAAAATGTTTTGATCACGGGCACCTCCGGTCGATCTAAAAAAACATCGAATAAAGAGCATATTAATTTTCATAATGTATTGCTAAGCAAATGTATAACAAGCATTTTTAAGAACTGTAATATATTACCTACTTGATTATCGTAACTATTATAATTTTTTATACTAGAGAACGGTTTTCATATGTTTAAGTGGCATCCCTCTTTTCCTTCCTTTTGACACGAGAAGACAAAATAATGTTTTGTCTTTCAGAGCGTTATTGGATTTGCACCGCTGTTGGACAGATTTGGTGAATACGGCTCATTTATCAATCCTCCCAGACTACAGTTAATGCATTTCTTTTACTAACCTCAGTTTTTCTTCACTCTGTACTTCTATAGTGAAAAATCATCGCCATTAAAGAACCAGACAGATTGGACACGCTCGCAAACATACCAATAGAAGTAACTTTTCTTGTGCAGTTTTCATATTGTGTTTCTTTTATTTCATGTAAGCATAGCATTTCATCTAGTTGTAAACTTGATAATAAAATATTAATCTACAAAATAGAATATTACACCGATAAAAAAATAATAAATTATTATTCAATTGATCAAATTATTAAACGAATCAAATTGATTAATAAAAATAGATAAAATATTAAACTGTCAATAAAAGATCAAAATTCTGTTTCATGATAGCTCACTACTATTAACTTGTTCATAATAATGAAATTATCAAAGGATAACTGTAGTGTTATGGACAGGGAATTTAAATAGCCCAATACAAACTTAAAAAACAATACCTCTCTGGTTTTCTTGTTTCCAAATAAATAAGTAAAATAAGGGAAAAATAGTAAATCTTGCAAGAGAGAGAGAGAGTTACTGAAAAAAATCAATAATTTTCTTTAAAGAATAATATTTATAACAATCAATTTGAAACTAAAAGACAAAATTCTTATAATGGAATATATCCAGAATCCAGGGGGGGGGGGGGTAATAAAAACAAAGCTTTGAAGAATAACAAGGGAATTAAGTTTAGTTGTACTACTGTTATATGTTAAGCAATGACAATAACAGCATAGATTAGTCTAAAAGATCGAGAACAGTTATGTGGATTTGAAATTGCTAAACAGATATATCCGAAGATCGTCTGTACTATATAACAAATTTCATAGAAACAAAGAGCAAATACCATTATAATAAATCTAATAGTTAATTCAAATTGCTCTATCATAAAAACAAGAGGAGAAAAATCCCAATGGAAATCTGAAGTTGTTACCATATAATTTATGACAAAATAAAGCAAATAGTTTTAAATGCACAGTATTTGATGTCTACATATTATCCAGTTTGTACTGCTCACGACCAGTTTACTTAAATGGCACTCAGGTATTTTGGATAAACAGCAATAATAAACTGATTATTTCCCATTAGACTGCAACTTCACTGATCCCGTGAAAGCATAAAGCACATTACTGAGAGGGAGTTCTTGATTTTATTGGTTTCGCTATGAATTATTGAGAGTGTAATAGAAACCAGTTTTAATTACATTATTATGTGCTCATTTGGATAGGGTGATTAGGCTTCGTCGATTTACTTGTAATCTAAAAGTATGGTTACCAATACATTTTGATAGAAATTATTAAGTTAAGTTAAAACTGATTTTAATCCTTGACGGTGATCGATCACATTTTATTTAAATAGATAATCTACTCTACTGGGCTAGGCTGCAAAAGGTTTTTTTTTTTCCCAATTAGCTGGCATAGATATTTAATCTGTACTGCGATAAGATTTATATGGAAATTCCAAGTTATTTCTTAAGAGTTTGTTCAACACGTGAACTTTTTTTTTTACATTTTTTAACTTACCGTACTCTCTCCAAGTTTAAAAAAAAATGAAAGAACAGTTAAGATTAAAAATAGAGCTCTTTTTTCATATCACAGAAACTCCATGGTTTCATAATTAAGTCTTAGTTTAATGTTCTGAGTGATGAAAAAAAAAAAAAAAGAACCTTTCTCAACAATACAAGTTTTCATTACAAGTCGAGGAATGGAAATTTCGTTATCTCATTAAGAATTTTTATTGGAATTCATATTGATTAGATAGATCTAAGCAGAGGAAAATAAAATACGAAATGGAAAAAAAAAAAAAAACGAAAGAAACATAAAGAGCGTTTTTTGTATATCGAATCTTCAAACAGTATAAATTGCAGTCCTTAAAATAAATACGCGCACAGTGCGAGTGGAAGTAATCGCCATCACACCACTCTTCTCTGAAGACAGATAATTTTATATTAACAAAGCATTTATAAGTTCGAAGATTCCTTAGGAACGTTTTGGGTTTAATGGTTGCACCTTAGAATATGATGTTTAATATCTTGTATTAATTTTTGTTATTAAATAATTTAATTATTAAATGAATTATGAGTACTGAATGTTCCATATAATTAGAATCATGTATGCTTTATAAATAAAATATATTCCAAATATGACACTTTATTAAAATATTTTAAAATTATATTAAAATCATGTTATAGTTGTTTTCTGAAAGTTATTAGTCCACATTTAAAAGAAAGAAAGAACACATTTGTTGTAACGTAGATTTGTACTGTGAGTGGACTGACGATTTTTTCCCCATTTTTATCAATTATATATATCCATGGTTCCCAATCTGAGGGTATCGACCCCAAGGGGGGTTGGGTTAACAATGCGTTTTCTGGGGGGTTGCCGGCTATTTTTATATGAAATTATTTTTATAGGAAATCCGTACCCATGAAGAAAAAAAAACGTAAATATTCAGAAGAACAGTTTTTGGCTTTACCACCTTGATCAGGAATGGCATAGAGAAGCAACAATGCGTGCTGTGCTATGCTGTTCTCAGTGCTGAATATATAAAACCTTCAAAACTCAAACGTGACTTAGAGACAAATCATTCAAAATATACTAAAAAGGATTTAGAGTTCTTTCCAAATCCTTTTTAATATGTTCTGAATTCTTTGAACGCCATGAAACTGGTCTCAGACGTCAGATACCTAATCCTACAGGAAGTTTTCAGCAACAGAGCACAGCAGCAGCAGCAGTGCAAACATCATATAAAGTCGCATTGGAAATTGCCAAACAAAATTTTATTTTGTAAACATAATTATTGGGGAAGCCAGCGAGATAAAGATACGACAAATATCTCTGTCCTATAGCACTATTCAGAGGCGCATTTCAGATATGTCCGTAGATGTGAAAGAGCAGGATTTGAATGAAATCAAAGCTATTCCGTGTGTTGAGGCTTAAGTGCTGTGAAGAATTCATGTTGGAGGTTTAATGGAATATTAAATGGAACTAAATTAAATATTTAATGTAACAGATAGAGGAAACTGCCATGGGTTCCCCCTCTCATCCCTTCTTGCAATTTTTACATGGAAACTTTTGAAAAACGAGCCATAGACTCTTCCCCTCTAAAACCGTATATCAGGCTAACATATGTAGATGATGTGTTCTCTATTTGGCCTCATGGCCCAGACACATTAGATTCCTTCCTCAGTCACCTCAATAGTCTACATCCAAGAATCCAGTTTACGATGAAAAAGGAAAATAGCAATAGTTTACCCTTCCTAGACACCTTAGTAACACGCCTTCCTAATGGTAACCTTTCTTTCTCTGCATATAGAAAACTTACTCATACAGGCAGATACATTCACAAACTCTCCCACCACTACCACCCCTCTCAGCAACATGGCATTATTAAAATTCTTACCAATAGAGCCCACAATCTTTGTTCCAGTGAAACTGCCCTTTCAACCGAACTCAAACATATACACAACACATTCCTTTCCAATGGCTACAGTGACTACAGAATTAAAAAAAATAATCAAGTCCTTCCCCATTCCCCGACCATCTCTTCAAAAGGAGTTCAGAAATGCTATCACCATACCTTACATCTGTGGTACATCAGAAAAAATAGCCAGATCATTAAAAAAGTACAAGCTCTATACAGCTTTTAAGCCCTACTGTAAACTTGTTACCCTCATCCGTTCCACCAAAGACCAGCTCCCTCCTCTCTCAGTGCCTGGAGTATATAGAGCACCTTGTGCCTGTAAACTGGCTTACTTCGGACAGACAAGCAGATCAGCAGCCATTCGGTTAGAAGAACACAAGTCATATTGCTGATGTATCACCCTTCAGCAATCACGATTATGATCAATCTGGTCTTGCAGACCATGCTTTGGATACAACCCACATGATCTACTGGAAAAAGACCACCATGCTCCGCCATGGTAAATTAAAAAAAGAAAGACTATTCTTTGAATCTGCATATGCACTCAGGAATCAACCGAATTTAAACAATTAAAACTTTCAAAAATTTGGGAAACATTAATTATCAGAGATCCCTCTTTACATCCTAGGCCACCTGCAAATGCCTATAGAGGGCGCATCACCTAGATAGGACTCTAGTTTCACTCATTATTGTATTATATTTGTGTATGTTGTTACAAAAAGTTTTTTTGTAATCCCTGAAGATGTCTCTGTAACGGACACGAAATATTAGAAGTATTAAAATTGGTTTTAATCCTTTCTCAGTGCTTGATCAAAGCTATTCCATTGTTTTCTTTTCAAGTTGATGAATCAACGGACGTTAGTTCATGTTCTTAGTTGGTTTCTTCGTGAATATATTCATTCAGATGACATCAAAGAAGAGTTCCTGTTTTGTAGTGCACTTGAAACTACTACAAAAGGATAAATACATTTTTTGAAACTGGAAGACTACAGTAGAAAAACGTCTGTAGGTTTTTTACAGATGGAGCATCAGCTATGCTAGGGTCAAAGTCGAGCTTTCAGACAAAAGTGAAAGAACTTGCTCCTCAAGCAAAGGGCATTCGCTACATTATTCATCTATATTCTCTTGTTAATAAGACTCTTCTCTGCAAGACGTACTTGATTCTCTGATCAAAATTGTGAATTGCATCAAATCTGGAGCGCTCAATACCCAACTGTTTAAAGAACTCTGTAAAGATATGAATTCTGATCACGAGGTTATTTTCTACACCTCTGCACACTGGTTGTTGGAAAGGAAATGTTGTCAATCTTTGAGTTGAAAGATGAAATCAAGTTGTTCCTGGAAGTGCAAGCGAAACATAACCTTGGAGGCTTGCTTTAATGATGAAGCTGGGAAGAAAAGAGTTGCTTACTTAGCAGACATTTTAGAGCTAATAATGCTGAACCTGAAACTTCTAGGAAATGAAACACACATTATCCAATTTCCAGACAATTTTCAGGCATTTGTATCCAAGCTGGAAAACTGTTGTCGGAAAACAAAGATTGGAAACATTGCCATGCTTTAAAAACTCTACAGTGTGGTAGAGGAGTCTGAAGGAGAACTGGATAAGAATCTGGAGGAGATTCTCATTACTGGACACCTTGAATCCCTTGAAAAGGAATTTCAGCGGTACTTCCCTGAGAGAAGATGAAGTTGCACCAAATCCATTCTCTGCTTCCCCGAATGTATTCCGCACTCCCGATGAAGTACAGGATGAATTCGTGGATCTACGGAACGATTCCTGTGCACGTAATTTGTTTTATGATACATTTCTGACAGTTCTAGTGTGCTATGTATCAGTCATCTCGAAATATCACTATGCTTGCCTTTCGAGTTTTACTTTCATTACTTCTACATATCATCGCGAGGGTGAATTTTCCACGCGTGTTCATATGAAAACAAAGGGCAAGAAACCGACTGAATGTTGAGGATGACATGAGGTTGGCTTTAACAAATACTCAGCCGCGAAGTTTGGAGCTAGTTGCCGAGATTCAAGTACAACCATCGCATTAAATGTTAGTTTAGAATTATATTCTGAAAAATCTATTTTTAATGCGTCTTCATT
The DNA here is from genome assembly GCF_054136105.1 of Typopeltis vanoorti. Taxonomy (NCBI): domain Eukaryota; kingdom Metazoa; phylum Arthropoda; class Arachnida; order Uropygi; family Thelyphonidae; genus Typopeltis; species Typopeltis vanoorti. The sequence goes on from NC_143569.1 coordinate 4,632,904, forward strand.
ACCCCTATTAAAAATGCCTTTTTATGCAAATGTGACGGATATTGTAGGTTACTTGGCCATTATAAAAGGGGTAGCGACTCGAAAACGATCAGGAAACACTGATATATATATATATATATATATATATATATATATATATATATATATATATATATATATATATATATATATATATATATATATATATATATATATATATATATATATAGTATTTTTTATTTAGTTTTACATGCATCGTCCAAAACTCTGCTCTAGAGAGACCAATGATGGAACTTTATCAGCCACTTCACGCCTCCAATAAGCGTCTCACACAAACCGATGAAATTCATCTCTCATCTAACGACAATCACAAATATCCATGCCCGCAAAGGGATTCGAACCCGCGACCTTTTGGTTGGAGAGCGGGTAGCCGATTACATTGTGAAAGTAAAATCTGGTTTACTTTATCGTTTAATGTTATGGTTTTAACAATGTTGTTATAAGGAAAAAGAGTTATCACTTCATGGTAACTCCTTAAGAATTTTTCCGGAAAACACAAAACATTGTATACACCCCATTTATATAAAAGTTGGCAAATTCCTGAAATGAAATCTTCAAATCTTCAATGAAATACAGATATTTTAAATCTAGAATTGGCAAATGATTGCTGAAAAAAACAACAACAACTATAAACGTAAAAATGACATTACTGATAACTTGGTACGAGAATAGCATTAAGTGGTTCTGCTTTCGTGTTGTAGTAATTCAGTAAGGGAAATAAATGAACTGCTTACTGATCGTGTTTTCTTTAAATTTTGCTAATCATGATTTTCTATAACGTTTTCACAGTATTATATTCATAAAAACGAAATATGTGAGAAAACAAGTTATATTCTCTGAATAGTATTCAATTCTTAAAGCGAACTTTTACAAGCATAAGAATAATTATTACAGTATTAACCTTATTACCATAAAATTCCATTCATTGTTTTATAATTCTGACTAACAACGCAAAAAAGGAAGGAAACAAACTACAAATAGAGACAGACAGATAGATAGATAGAGGATGCGAGTTTTGGGGTATTTATAAATTGCGTATAAAGTAGTAACTGCGTGTGTTCTACAGCCAGTTGACCTCTTTTGTCGATGAAAAATCCTGCTCCCTCCTATGAGGATGGCTAATCTACAGTTTAAAGTCATTTTAAAGATTTACTGGCATAATAAATAGATTCAAACTCGAGTCTTTTCAAGTGAAAGGCAAATGCCCCACCGGTGGTCTGTGCGATTGCACTACGAAGGCACAGAGGGGGGGGGGGGGGGGGGGAAACAAACGCATGTCTGGTTTGAGATAATGAATTAATGAAGACACACTTGACTGATTTATAAAAATAAAAAAATGTTGTCATTAAAATTAAAGTAAAAATTAGAAACTATATCAAATTATCAAACATCTGGCATTTGAAATCAACATATTTACTACTGCGCATTTGCTCTTATAAATACGTTGTACTTCTGTTTTTAATTAAAACTACGCTTAACATTGAAGTCAAATGCTTTGCGATCTTTTTTTAGTGAAGCAAATAATGATGGTTATCTCTGCTTTTCTTAAAGCGTTGTAGTATAATTTCATACATTGTAACCTTTTGGAAGGTTTACACGACATCTCTTTTTACCACAACAAACGCTAACTTCATAGTTTATGAAATACCTAAAAAAATACAAAACACAAGGACTCTTATGAAAATACCAGATGTATTTCGTTGATTTACAGAATATTCATCCCACACCAAAGTGTACCTTATCAATATTCGATACAAACTCATATTTATAAAGCTTACCGTACTGAAGTGTTTGACATAATATCTCATCTGAAGGTGGACCAGCTCCTCTGCTATTGAATGCTTGTACAACAATACTGTACTGAGTGAAACGGTGCAGATTAGACAGCTGAACTTCATGCCGAGAATCTTTAGATATTTCAACAGTCTTAAATACATAAGCTTCTTCCGATTGATGAACTTTATAGCCTACGTAATAGCCCTCAATATGACCAGCAGTAGCACTCACATCCTCAACGGCTCTCTAAATAAAATAAAATCTTCAAATTATTTCTGTTTTTACATCAAGTATTATTCAATAGAAGCAAAACAAAATAAACTTTTCTGATAAAAATTGATATACAAACTCATTAATCAAGGGAATACCCTCATGAAGAAATGTGGGAAAATTATAGATTGGGGAAACTTAAAAAAAATAAATGTAGATTTAAATTTTATAAATTTTGTTTAAAAAATATCTGAAAAAATCTGGATGGGAAATCTATAATGCATTTGGTGAAGCTAAGTGAATAATTAGAACTAATCACGAAACCTTGGAAAATGCTGAAGCACGATTTTGTCAAAGGAAATATATATAGTAATTATTTAAATGAAAAATAAAAAAAAAAAGCTTACCTCCCATGAAACATTAATGGAATTGGTACTAATAGCAATTGCCTTTACAGTTTTCGGAGATTCACGAGGTGCTAAGTTAAAAGAAATAAAATTGTAAGTAATTATTATTTTAAAACTGGAAGCGAAGGTATTAAAGAAAGTTATATACATGAATAAGATAGAAAGTGATAAAAACCCTTCATCTCAATTACTCTTGCATGTTTTTCATGTCTATTCATTTATTCGAATTATACAATATATATAGTGTGTAATTACACACTATAAACAACACCTATAAAAGACTCATGAATTACCTTACCACGAACATAATATTGATGGATTAATTATATTTTTTATGTAATTCGCTCGAAAGATTACAAACCTATAGTAAATTTAAGACTGAGAATGGTTTACAATTTTATATTTTATATATTTTACATATTATTTAGAAGTAAATGTATAGTAATAATATTTATTAGGGGTTATAACAGAAGTGTTCACGTCGCGACCCCTGTCGGCCGCGAATTCTGTTACCAGCGATATACAGTATAGCATAGTGCAATACTCTTCTAGAGTTTTATAGTGCGACTAGCATCTTCTTTATGAGAGACACAATAACTAAAATTCAACGGCCCTTATGGGGTCCAACCCTGACAATCATCTCACACAATACAGAGGGCCTCTCCTCTGTAAAAGAAGATCTTATTGCAAAAATGTGTAAAGAACAAAAATGTGATATTTTATGTCTACAGAAGACACACAAAGGACCTCAACAAGTCCGACCTAAAACTGCTGGAATGAAGCTCATAAAAGAAATATCACATAAAAAGTATGAAAGTGCTATCTTCACTCGGCAGGAGCTCCAGGTTACTGGATGCCTAATCACAAACCGAAATAACATAGAAATCCTTGGAATAGATCTGGATAACATCGGTATTTTCTCAGTGTTTTCTCAGTATATAAACCAGTATAACCTTTGCTTTCGAAATGTCCCAGTACTTGACAGAAAGGAAATCTGCTATTATTATAGGCAACTTTAACAGTCATAGCACAGCACACAGTGGGGTGATAGTGAAACAAATGAGGATGGAGAGTTGAACAGTGGGCTGAAAGTAATCAAACGAATCTTATACACGATCCTAAACAGCCATCATCATTTAACAGTGGAAAATGGAAAAGAGGTTATAACCCAGCCCTTGGATTTGTTAGTAATAGAATAGCTAATCTGTGCACTAAACAGGTACTTGCACCAATCCCAAGTTCACAAAATAAAACCAATAATGGTGCAAGTTTTCCCACCAGTCCAACTTAAGGAGATCCCACTTAGAAGACGCTTTAATTTTAAAAAAGCTAACTGAGAACAGTTCTCAAGAGAATTAGACATAAACTTGACCAACATTTCACTCAGACTAGAAAATTATGGAAAGTTCATCAAAGTAATTAGACGGTCCACTACAAGGCATATCCAAAGAGGTTCTAGAATATGTTACATTCCAGGTTTTAAAGAGCACAACGTGGAAATATATGAAAGATATTGTGACCTATATGATAAAGATCCATTTTCATCAGAAACAATTGATGCAGGAGAGGAACTTATAGCAGCACTGTCTGAAAAAAGAAGTCAACAATGGGCAGAGAAAATTAAAGCTTAGAAACGAAACACAGTAGCAGGAAAGCCTGGGTCTTGGGCAGAGAAAATTAAAAGCTTAGATATGAAACACAGCAGCAGGAAAGCCTGGCTCTTACTCAAAAAGTTATCTGGTGACGCCACAACAGCAGCAACCGAAGTTAATATAAATGAAAACCAAATTGCAACTCAGCTATCTCTGAAACAGTAAACCAAGTACAGAAGGAAAAATACCTAAAGATTATATTTAAAAAGTTAGGGATTAAGAAACTAATCTCTTCAAAGCACCATTTACTAAAGAGGAACTAGAAAATGCCCTAAAAGCCTTAAAAAGCTACCAGTATAGATGATATCAGAAACGAGAAAAGGCAACAGAGTGGTTGTTAGAATTTTTCAACTTTTGTTAAAAATTTGCTAAAATATCCAGCATATGGAGTTAAACGAAAGAAATACCTATCCTGAAACCGGGTAAACCTGCTGAGGACCCAAAGAGCTAGCAGCATAGTTCTACCTATACCTAAAGAGCAACCTATAGCTCTCCTATGCATAACATTGAAGACGTATGAGAGGTTAATCTTGAACAGACTAGGCCCAGAAATAGAGAAAGTGTTGATAAAAGAACATGAAGGATTTAGTCCAGAAAGATCATGCACTAGACAAGTAATAAACTTAACACAGTTAATTGAGGACGGCTTTGAAAGAGGGTTAGCAACAGGAGCTGTATCTATAGATTTGACAGCAGCATATAACACACTAAATCTTAGAAAGTTTATAATCAAAATTTACAGCATGACAAACAGCTATTGGTTAGTGGAGATATTTAGGTCAACAAAAAATTCTTTGTTGATTTTCAATGAGATTCTTTGTTTTATTTTTTAAGGAAAAAAAAGAGCAGATGGCGTATCCAGAAAAATGGTCTACCTCAGGGAAGTATGCTATCTCCCCTCCTCTTCAATATATATATACTAATAATCAACTTATAAACCCACGAACATTCTTATATGCAGATAACCGGGCAATAACTTATTGAGCAAAATCCTTTGATGACATTGAGAGGCAGCTCACACAAGAGCTTACTATAAGGAAAACCAACTGAAACCAAATCCCAGTAAAACCCAAATGTGTATTTTCCATCTCAATAATAGGGAGGCGAGGAGAGAGTAGAATATAGAACGGAATGGTGTGAAACTGGTCAATTATCCAAATCCAACTTACCTAGGTGTTACACTAGTTAGGACCCTAAATTATAACCCACACACACACACAGAGAAGACAGCAGCTAAAATTCAAACACGTAATAATATTCTGCGCCGATTAACATAATCTCGGTGGGGTGCAAATCCATAAGTACTGTACACCTCTGCACTGACACTCAGCTTTTCGACAGCCGAGTGTGCTAGCCTTGTTTGGGATTGATCATCACATGTTAAAATTATTGACAAGGTTCTTAATGAAACATGTCAGCACATTACCGGCTGTCTTAAGCCTACAAAAATTGACCATCTATACTCATGTCTGGTGTTGCACCTACTCGCATCAGAAGGACTACACAAGGGTAGATATGAGTGGAAACAACTAAATGATGAACGGCATCCTTTGTACGTACATAAGAGGCTAAGATCAAGAAAAAGTTTTATTCGCTCAGTGGAACCGTTCGTTGATTCCATAAAAGCTACAAGGTTAACAATATGGCAAGAACAATCTCCAGAGGCTCTGAACTTAAACGAATCTCTTCCTTCCGGCTTACATCTTGACTGGAAAAGATGGAAGACACTGAATAGACTTCGTTCCGGAATGCGCAGATCAAAGCAGAATGGCCTGATGGTGGTACACAGTTAATGAATAACAGCTGATCATGTGGTGAAACACAAACCATGGATCATCTTCTGCAATGCTGCTTAATAGAGAATAATAATAATAATAATAATAATATATATATATATATATATATATATATATATATATATATATATATATATATATATATATATATACAGGGTGTTCGGGATAAATTTGACATATTTATAATTAATTATATTTTTCCGTAAGTTACATGTATTAACACACACTTCTCTTCATTTAAAAGTTTGGACCCTTCTTCATTCATACCTGAGAAGATTTAATGCAATGTAATGAAACAGTTTAAAGTTCGAGTATATTAGTCACTGGATGAGTGAAATTTGACATTTTATGTTTTTACTCGATATTTCATGCAAGTGCATTTTTGATTTTTAATGTATGCTTTTAATATCTATTTTTTTAAATGTACGCTCATTTATATGTATGCTCTTACATTTTCTGTAGTTTTTTTCTGTAGTCACGAAATAAATAAAATAAATAATATTTATTCATTTATTGAGCTGAAATGTATTAATAATTCATAATAAATATTTTAAAATAAGCAATACAAAGAGCAATTATGACATTCCGTATAGTTCAAAAATCTCAAATAATTCAAATTAACAATTTTTTTTCTCAAAAAACCTATTGTGTCATAAGAAAAGAAAGATAAAATATATATGGCTTATCACCGTAATAACGAAACCTGATTTGCTCAGCGATTAATCATCATGCGAATAGCGCTCTTAATTAATTTTTTTTTGGAATAGTTAACTTTAGAAAATATTTATTAATACTGATATGTACCTTGTGAAGCCCTCTGCAGATGACGCAACAGAACTGTGTGAATGTCAACCTTAGAGCAGTGTGTTTGTGTGTGAGAAGCAGCATTACTAAACTTTGTTCCATGAGCTGTCGTCACATTGATCGGCAGCGTAGCTAGGTTTTTAATGCCGTTGGCAAATTCTTAGCTAGGTGCTTTTTATAAGTGCCATAATTTCGATAATTGGTACAATATCTTGCCATTGGCGCGCTTCTGATATCGGCGTCCTTGGCAACTGCCCCAATGCCAAAGTATTCCTATGCTACTGATATTGATTAGTATATAAGTGGGTACTTAAGGTCCCCATGGGTATTGATATTACATCTGTTATAAAGTACGCGAGTAAATGCAAAAGAAGCTATCATTTTTAATGTGCAGGTCTCAGTGAAAGCGAGTTAAAAAAATAAAAAGGCATCTCAAGAAAAATAGCAAAAACTGGAAACCCACCCCATGTAAAGTTGGCGACTAACCATGATGTCCTACTTAGTTGCTCTTTCTTTGTCTGAAAATGGACTCCATGTGAGTGTTCATCTATCCTGTGAGACCTCACGGGTTAGATGACTCATGCATTCTTGAGATCAGTAATGCAAACAATATTTGTATCAGAAGTTTACATGCAAAAAGGTTAATGAATTAAGAGGTTCGCCAGAATATATAATTAAAACAAAATAGATGACTGTTTATTAGTGCAAGAGCGCGCGCGCGCATGCACACACACACACACACACACACACACACACACACACACACACACACACAAAAAAAAAAAAGAAATTCCAGTTATATTAAAAATTGCTGAAACAGCAAGCCCAAATTTGGAACTGCAATTTCAAAATAAATTTAAAGTTAACTTTAACAATTTTGAAGATGTTCCTAGTGGGTAAAGAAACAGAACAAAGCCTGTAATAAAATTTAAGACGATTAGAGACAACTGTGCGAATGATACAAAACATCAGTTATAAACTAAGCACCGTTGATATATTGTGACCATTTCAAAAAAAAAAAAAAAAAAAAAAAAAAACCGGCATTGAAAGCATATACTGTTCACATCCAAAAATGTAGTCAAGAACTACACTCCAAATATCTCTGGGTGAAATAGGACAAACTTTTCCTGAGAAGAGATACTTTTTAAGATATTATGGATCAGGTGGCAGAAGGGCTCTGTAAGCTTCGAGAAAATAGTGAGGGATAAAACTGGCTTACAGTCCATAACGGTTGATGAGAATAACAATAACTGTGATGAGACTTTTCAAAAATGTACTGTGCGCAACGAGGAATTTCTTATTTTCAGGCAGTGTAAGTACTCTAAAAATATTGCACATAAATATATGAAGTATTCGAGATAAAATAGAACGCACTGAATTATAGTTCGCCCACCATTTCTAGATCCCTTCTTGGCTTTGTGCCAAGAATAGTCGATTCATGCTGAAGGGGAGAAAGAAATGAAGGATGTACGAATTGGTCGCCAACATGCGAAATCACGTGCTTTCTTGTCTGTCGCTGTACTAGTACTAGCTTGATTTTTGTTGTTCTCTTTTTGCATTATTTTTTTTTATTATTAATTTGTATGATGGATCCAGTACAGTCAACAAATTCTATTGTTACACGTTTCAGTAGCTCTTGCAAAAGAATATTGAATAATGTGTTGACATTCTGCGAAAAAGAATCGTCAGAAGGCCGTCTTCTTGTTCCCCTTTCTCAAGTCATAAAACGTGCAAGTGCAATTACGGGCGTATCGGGGTCGACTGTTAAAAGAATTCTTAAGGAATCAAAAGGTGAAGGTAAGCCAAAATTTAAATCTCCTAAAAAGAAGCGCCAGAGAAAGAAAACCATCGAAACCGTAGCTTTGAATGATTTTGATGTAGATTTTATAAGAGCTATTCACGAATTTTACGTGGTCGAGAAAAGAGTGCCAACTGTTCCGAAATTGATTCCTGTGCTTAAAGAAAAAAATAATTTTCCTTGGAAAAGAGAAACTTTAAGGAAAATACTTCATGAAATCGGATTTTGTTTTAAAAAGTCCCAGAATAAAAGGAAACTTATAATGGAGCGAAGTGACATTGTTTTATGTAGAACGCAGTATTTGCACGTATTAACACTCTACGTACATTTTTCCAACTGTTATACAAGCAAAATAGTTACACTTTAAAAACAGCAATGTTCGTAAAAGAAAAGCTAAATTTTCCGACCTGTAATAATAAACAAACTCAGTTTGTTTATTATTACATCCCAGAAGCCAGACTGATTACCCTATTATCGGAATGGATTCTCCTTTTTCTGACATGCGCAGAAGTGTCGAGGGACCTCAAATCGGTGGGCGAACTATACTTCCAGACAATATCTATTATCAAATGGATATTTTATGATATAGGATGACATATGGATTGAAGATGCGTTGATTTCTATCACACAAACGGATTAAAAAAATATGATTATAGAGATTATACTAGAATGGAAGCGTAATTAATTGTCTTTATTCGAAGTTCTATATCTTCTACTGATATTAATAACAACAACAAAAAAAAAAAACAGTTAAAATGCCAACTCATATTTCAGTTATCATAATGTATATAATGGCTATCTATAGGTCACACAGAGTCCAACTTTTTAGATGATATTCGCATTTTCAATTTTTCCAATGTAAAAATTGACGATGTCTCTTAATTGGTAATATGAATACAGATTGCTGATGTATTATGATATGTAGATTTACTTGCAATGGATGGCCTCGACTATGGAATTTCTTAGTGGGGTAAATATCATTGCCTAGGTCATGCATTTACTAGAACTTTAAGTAGAAATAAAACTCAAACAACAGTTCTGTATCTATAGGGGATTATTTTCCAGTCGGTATTAAATTATAACTGCAAGTTGCTCAAAAAAGATACAAGAGAAAACATCGTTTACATTGACTACAGAGTGTTGAAACAAAATTATTTTCTTTAGAGTACACATTGGCTCTTTCAAAGGGAAACATATCTTATGTTTCCTTTGTAAAAGTAGTAAAGGTAGTGGTCAAAGTTGTAAAAGTAGGCGAAATGAAAGAAACTAAGCAGAGAATACATCACAGATATGACTATTGGTTTCATGGTTTTATTGTGTGTGTATATACTGTATATATATATATATATATGTTTTTAAATATACATACAATCGACATTATGAACACAGCTTCAAAAGCAATATAGAAATATAATATGCTATAAACTAAGGGGAATTAAAATGGATACTACAGAAATGAATTCCTAAATGCCATGGTATTTAGGAATTCAGAAAGCAATGAAAGTTTGTGAATAAATTGATTAGCGTGAACAAACCCTTCCGGAACTTCAAGGTATTAATGAGAATGTAGTCAACAAAGACAAAATTAGCTGACGAATTCAATAATCGCTTTATCACAGCCAGCGAAAACCTAATGACACTGCTGAAATAATTTCACAAGTAGCGTAAAGTTTTATGTTACATATAGCTGTACTCCACTTGTGAAAATTAAATGAGAATTTTAGCAGCTGGCCCAGAAAGAACTAAAACTTGAGAATACAATGGTGTTAAGATCAACATTGTCAAAGAATGTCAAATTTACTTAACAGAACTCTCATTTTACATTTAAAACTTAGCTTTAGAAGGGTGGCGGTTTATAAAAGAAAAAAATATGAACTATTTAATTAATTGTAGACTAATTTCTCTCTCTATTGGTGTTTTTGAAAATAGAGAAATTAGTAAAAAGTAAAAAATAGCTAATGATAATTTTGGTTCAAAATAACTTCTGTTCAAAGAAGAATCAGTTGGACATGTAACGTGCTGCTGAACTTTATATGGTTCGTGGATAATCATAAACTAAACATTCACCTTTTTTAATCTATATTATGGAAATTATGGTAAATGTTCATTTTTTAAAGTTAACAAATGAGTTACATTCGAAAAAACGTGGTCTAAATTTTCAAGAACAAATTATCTAATTGTTAACTTGTGTAATACAAAATGCAAAACGAACTTCTCAATACAACTGTTCTTATACTATTGGTCTGTAGAGCAAATTCAAAATGCAGTTTTATGGAAACAAAAAATAAAATAAAATAAATAATAACTTATTAGGGATTAAAAATCAATTGTAATTTACGTTGAAAACAGCAGCTGATGTACTCAAATGCGGGCTACATTCAGCGTATTTCACTATTTGAATAGATTCTTAAAGTTAAAAGTGCGATATTCTGCATGGATTCAATGCTATTTGTAATAGCTTTGAATCCATGCAGATCCAATCTATTCTAATGCACTGAAACCTGTAGTTTCGACTGAAAGTAATTTAGATCGTAATCAGAAACAAATATAAGGATATTTATACCTTTATATCTTGCTGCTACTCCTAGATGTGAAATATTAGATATTTATATTAAACAAGATGTTTTCATGAGCAGAGAATAAGGAATAAAATGTACAGTTATCAGATCACATAAAGGAGCAATTCATTAACACTACACTAATTCTAATTCAGCGCAAAAAATATTCAACAAGAAATGAACCATATTACAATCGAATAAAATATTTATTTTTCAATAGAAATTAAAATAATCACTCGAAAATGTTATATAAATTGCAACTACAGTAATGGTTTTGAGCAGATTGGTTTAGTTCGTTAAGATTTTATATTAAAAATAAATAAATAATGCTATTTAACTTATTTTGTTCCAAACCAAATTAATTCTGTATGCTGCGACTTTTTTTCCTATATAATAGTATACTGCACCTCTCTGTATATAATAATGAGTTTATGCGTTTTGTAACTTGGACGAGTTTTGCTGTTAGGTGACACATAAGATTGTGTAAATGTTATTCCATATTATGATATTTAGTATAAAATTATTGTGATTTAAAAAAATCCAAAAGATTTGTAATTGAGGCTCTTCATTGTTATCAAGCGCTTAACTAATTTATCATTTCTGCACTCAGCATACTGAAGTGATGTATTCCGATTCACCATTCCACCGCTCTTCAAACAAAACATTACAATTATTCGACACGCACAATCATATACATTTTTTAGGGATGGCTTTTGGCTCTGTCCCTCTTTTCGCTGCTATCAACCAGGCGTACAGATGTTAGTCACTCATGCCCGACACGCCTCAGATTTGGCATTGTATAAGTATTTTTGAAGTTTCCAAAATCATCATTAAAAAAAAAAAAAGAAAACTAGGATTAAACTTGAGCACAGTAATCTAATTACAGCTTGATCAAGACCTCATACAGTCGACAGTGAAAATAAAATTGTGTTATTTCTGTTTGTCAAATTACTCGTAATAATGATTCATAGTGTGTCCATTTAAATTTCAGGTTGTTGTTCGCAATTATTCCCAGGTCTCGTATCCTCCACTTATTTATGTATTCTTACCAGTTGAATATACTGTGAATTCATTGCCTTCTAAATTTCAGTACCTTGCACAGTGAGACGTTTATATGCAGATGTACTCATACCCACGCAAAAAGTTTGCGTTCAGGATAGCTACAGCATTAGTTGCACTCCTTACAGTTTTCCCAAATTTTGCATAAATCACAAACATAATGAATATCCCCGTTTAAGTCTTTTCCAATTTCATAATTACATAAATGAAATATCATCATCCAATTTTATCAGGAAATGATTCGAGAACAAAAATTACAGCGCCATAACGTATGCATATGATAATACAGCAATCCTTCGATTCATGCGCCCCCGATTAGTGTGTTATTTTTTCTCGATACCCAAATTCGATTATATACATCTTAAAAATAAATGTTACAGATTAAAAAAAATTCCATCCATACATTTTTATGACTAACTATTTAAAAAAAAAATCACTCACCAGGATGAAGTAATTTAGTTACCGATTTGAAACATTTTACAAAGTTATTTTTTAATGGCATATTACACTATTTCCATGTACACTATGTTGCAAATTTACCGCCAAAATGTATGTCGTCTGCTTTACATAGAATTTTGCTGTTCATATCTCGTGCAATTGTTTTCCCTACTTTTTTATTTTAAATTATTTTCCTAACCTTTAATCATCAGTAAAAGAATTAGTGAGCAAAAAATAAAAGTATGAAAATGATTCGAAAAGTAATCTAATTGGAAGAAAAACTTGAAATAATAAAGAAAAATGGCAAAGATAGGACAAGAACACAAAAATGGCTGAATCAACTGCTGAGTAGAAAGAGAAGGGTAAGACTGCTGCAAGTTCATGATGCATGCATTTTTGGTTACTATGGGAAATACATTTTCCCATAGTAACCAAAAACGGATCGCGCTAAACACTGGCCTTATTAAATCAAAAGCATTGTCTCTTTGTAACCTGGAAAGAAAGGGCTATTAATGATAGAAAAGAAGAAGAATTCCACGTTAGTGCTGGGTGATTTGAGCGTTTCAAAAAGAGAAATAGCCTACATAATGTTCTAATCACAGGCGAAGCTGCAAGTACAGAAAAGGAGATATCCCGAGATTTTGAAGAAAATTGTGTAAGAAGGGGACTTTGTGATCAACAAATATTTAATGTCGAAGAAACCGTCCTTTTTTTCGGAAGCGAATGTCTTCCAAGTCTTTTCTAGCCAAATCAGAGAAATCTCAGCCTGGTTATAAAGTCGCAAAGTCGAATGAAATTACTGCTAGCTATATGCGAGCTGTTTGGAAGAACATTCTTCCACTTTGTGCAAATGATTTTAGAAGTTTTTCAAATGAATATAAGTTACTTAAATCTCATTCTGAGAAGTTGAATGATTCCGACATGCTAAATTTAGATGCCCAACGGGAAGATCCTCAAGAATAAGAAGAAAATTTAATCACTGACAAGCCCAAAGTGGTTTCACAGAAACAATTTGAAAATAGTTTTCGTACGATCGAAGTTTTTAAGCAGGAATGCTTAGAGACTGACTCTGGTGGAGAAAGAGAGAGAGAGAACCAGTAAAATTTGCAGAAGAGGCAATAGGGCCATACCGTCAGTTGCATGAAAAAAAGAAATAGAATGCCCGCCAAAGTACGTTAGCTATTAAGAAGTAGAATAATAAATTTATATTCTGAATATGTTCTATTGTCTTGCAGCTTCATGATTTTCCTTAAACTAGGCTCTGAGACATGCCCTAATTCTTTTATAAAGAAATTAAAGGTCAAAAAAAAGAAATCTGAGTAACGAATTATACATTTTCCCATAGGTTATTATATTTGATTAGTGCGTTTTCGATTAACGCGCCTGTTTTAAAAAACTCATTAGGCGCACTAATCGAGGGATTTCTCTATGTTTTTATATAATTATTAATTTCCATGATCAGTGCTCAAGTAAGAATGATGATGATGTCACATAATCAGCTTGACTACGAAAAGATCAGTCCAGCTCTTTAGAATTTTGTTGTTGTTGTTTTCCCCGAGGAAATAACAAATATTCCTTTCATATTTGCTATTTCTTCGAAGAACAAATTATAAACTGTCAGAGTCTCTTAGTGCAATAAATAACAGGAGGGAACAAAGTTAAACCAGTTCTATTTAAAAACCATTATTTTGATTTATATCAGTTTTATCTGGCATAAATTTTTTCTTAGTAAAATCATAAGTACAGTATTTCACTAATTTAATAAATTGCTTTGTAATTTTCTTGATTATTGTTGTTCAGAATTCGCAGTAATAACTAATCAGGGGAAAAGTATTTACTCATCTTATAATTTTCCTAGTATATTCAGATTTCTTTATGCCAAAACTTCAGTGCATACATGAGTAGCCGGTACTTATTACTAACCTTCTAGCCATTTTAGTTGTTAAAGCTTTGCTCTCGGTAATTATCTGCTCTGTGAATTCCATAAATCAGCTGGAAATCCTTCCGACTATCGTCAGTACGGATCGCAAGTTCTAATACATTTTGAAGCCGATGGCGATGAAGAGCTGTCAGCAAAAGTTCAAAGGTACACCTCGAATACCATACAAAAACCGACCAATCAAGCGTATAAATTCTTTTTAAGATAAAAATATCATTTTAAGATTATCTCTTTATCGTGAATTTGTTAGAAATTTGTAAGAAATGCAAATAAGCATTCAACATCCTAAAGAAACTGCAAAGTTCTTAATAAGATTTTCCTTGGAAAGCAGTTTTCTCTGGTTCGGAAAATTGCAGCTAATGCAAATACAAGAAACTTTTAAACTCGGCAAAGCTATTCATTGAATCTCCATGACAACACATCTCGGATGTACCTTAAGGAACTATTCTTGCATACAGTCATTTAGCATATGCAATTCAGGCGAAATAGCAGAGGAGAAAGAGAGCGAGCTCCGTCGGTCTTCTTCTTCGCTCTAACTTAAACATACATCTACACACACATCTGTCACGTTTCAGTAGTTTTCAAAGAAATAAAGTACGGTGATGTTTGCCACGTACTTCCCTTTCGAATTACATCAACGAGGGAAAAAAGACAAATTGCCTTCCTCATAGCAAACGGATTTATATAACAGTCAGAACGAATTATCATTTTTTAAAAAATTTTCTGTCCTTTGTTGTAAAAGTTAACTGATTACTTTTTTCTTTATCAAGTTGCAGCTAATTAATTATTTGATAACCAAACATTCAGATTTCAATTTCAAACTTTTACTAATACAATATAGTATTAGTAATATACTATATTGTATTAGTAAAAGTTAATTAAATGTGTAACTGAGTTTCTATTGAAATAAAATAATAGAAACGCTTTCTTTGAAACTATTTAATAACGCAGTGATGAATTTTACCTTATAATAGGATTAAACGTATCTATATAGGATAAGAAATGCCTTAAAAAATAATAATCTACATAACGTTGAAAACCAATGTTTAAATTAAAATTAATAGGAGATGTATTTATAAATTCATTTTTAGAAGGTCGGAATAAACAGTCAACTTGATTATTTTTACTGTATTCTAAAAATATATAATGTAAAACTGCAACGGTATTAACGTAAAACAGATAAAAAAGGCTGTTAATCATACATGTAATGTCATGTTACATATTACCGTAGAACGGGATGATTAATTATTCTATTGCAGTATATTCAGCATTAGCCAGTGGCGTAGCTAGGGGGAGGCGGTCCGCCCCGAGCGACACTTTGAACCTTTTTGAACTTTTGAAGTTAATTATAAAATAGTCTCGAGAACTCAGTTTCAAATATTGTAATACTACTGCGAATTTTCTTCGCAATTGCTGTAAGTGTTGCTTGTTGTGAGAGGAGTTTTTCTAAATAAAGTTGGATTAAGAATTACCTACATTACTATGAAATAGATTTCGCCAATGTCATCGACGATTTTGCTAACAGAAAAGCAAGAAAAATGTTATTTTTCTCTTTTCTGTTAAAGTTTTACTTCAAAAATAAACATAGTGTTTTAACGTATTTCTCTATACGTCGTTTTGACTTTTTGCAGTATTTTTGGTGTGTATTGAGAGGGGAGGCAAACTCAGGGGCCGCCTCTGAGTGCTACATCTCTAGCTACGCCACTGGTATTAGCCCAATAAACAAATCAGCCTTTAAGAGCATGCATATACAGTACTGTATATAACAACATACTAAAATAATAAGAATAACACAATCTCCTCGATAATCTAATCCTTTGAAAATCAACATTTGCTAAATTTTCCATTACGCTATTTTGATATAATAATAAAATATTAATTATGTCACTTTTATATTTTCACTTCGAGACGAATAATTATCTATAGAATCGAAATAATCTCAATCTCTCTCATAATGTAGATCTAGTTAATAAATGAAATGCACCTTAATTATTATTAATATGATATAAGAACTTATTTTTCATTAATAATTAAGATCACTGATTCTGTGTACCCACTCCCACTTGAGGATACGTATGATGATGTCAATTTTAGAATTATACAAAAACACTCTAAAATGCAATTCAGGCGCTAAGCATTGGTTTTTATAAGTACTTCAAGTACCCTACTTCCAATCTATCAAGCAGGCTGTAGCTCTCAAAACGTAATTAAAAGGCTAGGTTTCTGTTGAAAAGTACTTTAAGTGCTTTTTCTTGTTTTCTCTTTGATCAATCAAATCATAGTAAATCACACGAAGTGTCATATTGGCTTCATAACTGCTGAAATTTTGTAGTTTTAGCACTTTCTCTATGACTGCTCACAGAGATGAAATATAAAAATGCTCTCGCCACCCAGATTGTTTTAGTCCTTATAATTAATTAACGCATATTAATTAGAATCTGCATATTTCGGTAGATTGTCGGGAAGAATAAAAAATTTTAAGTGAATCCATAGTTATTCGAAGAGTACAAAAATATGCTCTTACAACTAGATCTAGTAACTATCGCTGTTATATGTAGAAATGCAAACTTATCTATCCTTAAAATATGAAAAAGTCTTGAAAAATTAAAGTTTATTTATAGTTGATTAGTGACGCTCTTTATTCAATTCTAGCAAGAAGTAGGCATTTCGCTATTATCAACACGCGAAACAAAAGAATGAAATTCAGGTAGTGCATGGGTTTCCTATGAGGCACCTAGTATCGTTCTGTTTATCTGTCGCCTCAGAAGGGTAGGGCTTTCGGATTGCGTAAGCCCAATCATGCTTACATAGTACAATACTATGCACAAAAGGTTAGACCTTTCGTGGATGGTATTGCCAATAATAATAATAAAAGCCGTTAAGGATGCTAACCGGAGTTTTGGTGTCAAAACTGGTTAGAATAAACTTGTTATTTATTTTTGTTGTGGGAATAATTAAACCTCTTATTTCTGAAATAAATAAGAACTGAAGTATATATATATATTTCGAAAGATTTATGATTACTATTATTTTTTTTTTTATCAGCGAAGTAATGAATGCTGTATATTTTATGCATTCTTCAAGCAAAATTTAATGTACTGTAGTTCCGTTTTAAGCAAGTACATCATTCGGAGGTAGCTGTTACTGAAACACACGATCACTGTTTATAATTAATGATTAAACTCGGCTCTCTCTCTCTCTCTCTCTCTACACACACACACATTTCATTGTTAGTCATCACTTCTACTTTCTTTGCATCTACCGCGCGTTCATCTACCATATTCATTTCCTCTGGGAGCAATGTTTGGTATTAGAAACATTCGAGGAAATGTAGGTGAGCGATCGATGCGTTACGAGTGGACACTATCATCACGCACTTTCGTGTCATTAAATGTCTTCCGGCAGTCGAATATGTGCTAGCACCGACACTATATGACCGTATAGAAAAATTACGGATATGTAAACGGTAATGGCTGTGATACGCCTGCGTGTTATGTGAGAGTTTTAGTGCATTCATAACTTCTTCAAAACAGTTCTTTATCATCATGAATAGAAGATGCATGTGATGACTGAGGAATAATGGAACAAAGAACCTGTTCTATAGTAAGCAAACTGTTAGTGCAAAATTACATTTAAATGTTTGACTACTAAAAGTTGAGTCATTACCAGTTTAAACAAGGAGAATTTAGTAAATCTACCTTTAGTATACCACATCAGCAGCAGGTGTGTTAAGTAACAGCTACATTTTTTGATTGAGATGATTCTGAAGCTTTAAAAAACCATTATTAATTAGTTGTTTCGTATTCACCAGGTTGCAACAAGTATTATGGTGGTGCAGTATGAACTGAAATTCGCTTCATAATCTGTTATTATTTCCCTTTATATTTTCACCCGGAAACTCGGGTTTTTTGTCCCTCAGAACAGGCAAACCGGCCCCGTGAACATAGATGGATCTAAGGTCATAAAAAGTATATACTTAATCCCTTCTCAGGAGGGCTCAACACGTCCGCACCATAAAGGGACTGGGAAGAATGGGTGGGAAACCCCCATACGAATATTTTTATTATTATTTCCTTCTAGAAAATCGAATTAATTAAACGTTTAACATCAAATCACTAATACATTACCAAAGTACAATTAAACATCAATTTACTAATTTAATGTGCTAATTTCATGTATTTTGACATCGAATACTATACTCGTAATCGAAAAAAATTAATGCAAAAAATACAGCAGCAAATTATATAAATAAAGCTGCTTCTTGCCCTTATGAATCCAGCGCCATCCATTACAACAAATGAAAGAAAGAAAGCTTAATTATAAAGAACGATCGATATCCTTTCCTGCAGCTTACAATTAAATGGCTCGGCAGAGGACAACATGTAAACAAATATCAAACTGAATCTCTCTGTATAATTATTTCAGTTTTTTTTTTAATCGCACGGTTTGACACAATAATAGATTGTGCTACATTTTGATTTGGTTTTCACTGTGATTAATTGATAAAAAAATACACGAACGAATTAAATATGAAATAAAAATATGCTGTTTTCGCTCATTTTAGTATGATAAAGGCGATTATTTTCTTGTTACAAGTTTCAATATGTAGGTGGTTTTCATTTATAGCTGAAGAAGAATAATCCCTTGATATTAATACATAGTTATTTTATGTAAAATCTGCTTACGATTGCAATAAACTGTGAGCAACTGTCGAACGTTAATAATATCAGCAGGTAAATGATAAATGAAATGCTCCTCTGGAAATCAAACCTGATCTATTTTAGATCTTATACAAATGATAATAGTCTTATACGAATACACACACGCTAAGGATGAACTACATTTTTACCTGTATATGAAAAACATTTATGCTTGCAGCCAAATGTGGACATAAATTTATTGCCAGCATACATAGTAATAAGCTATATTACACAAAAATGTGTTATCAATTTCGTATAAATTAACTTGCAATATAAGTTTTTGGCAAAAGTTAAAAATTTTCTAAGGACGTACAGTGTTTATAGCAAACCATGCGGAGAGACATTTAACTATGGAATATGTCCATCCTGAACTGCGATGCCGTTCTCACAACGTGTACTATGTTTACCACCAAGTGATTCAGGAGTACTTGGGGTAAACTGGCCCACAATTCCTTCAGAGCAAGGATAAGGCGTATTTGTTTTCTGGAGGAGAATTTCGGGGGGTAATACTTTTCCCTATTTTGCTTGACAAATGTGTTCTATTGTGGGGGGGGGGTGAGATCTGTGGAGCGTGCTGGCCACTCAATTCGATTAATATCCTCGGTCTCCAGAAGTATCTTCACTGCTCGTGTGCGATCAGGTGTGGCATTGTCATCCATAATACATGACCACAGCACCCCAGTATCTATCCTTTCCAAAACATTCCTGCGATTGTAAGCAGTACCACTTTCACGATACAAGGCATCTAAGTTTGCAACTCTATTCCTTCACGAAAAATGCTTCCTGCAAACGCATTTCGCTTAGTGTAGCCTTTTGTCTTTTATCCCGTTGAGTCTACCACGTGACACCTTGGCGCACGATTTGAAAATTTGAATGCGTACACGTTTACTACACGAAATCGTCAATTATACAAATTATCACAAGCTGATTCGTTCGAATTTGCAATTGAAATATTCAGAAACAGTGTTCGTCTTTAGGTTTTGGACACCGGTGTGTGTGTGTGTGTGTGTGTGTGTGTGTGTATTCCTTTTTCCCCTTTCAAAATAAATATATCTCTAGAGCTTGAAATAAATACTAAGTAAAATAGTTTATTTATTTAGATGTTTCCACATATAAATGAATATAAAATGAAGGTTTTGCTGCTTGATCAATAAATCGAACTTAAATATTTGTCTGTTTTGGAAGACGCCTTTTTCGTTGATATAAAGAAATAGAAAATCGGATGTTTCAGGGATTAAAATCCATGACATGCAAGAAAAAAAGAAGCATAATTAGACATTTATTCTGGCTACATGCAAATACACTTGTTTAAAAGGTTTCCATATTCATCTTAACCAAAGAATATGTGAAATAAGTAAATTAGCAATAAGTATTAATGTGCATAATTGCACATGAATTTCCCCCCGTTCTGCAATATACTGAAGTTGAGGGAAGTTGTGTGATCTTTGTGGAACTTTTGAATACACTGATACACTTCTTTACACACTTAAGTGGAATCTCTAGCAGACAAAGTTTCAAACATAATTTATTGGAAAAATCGACCAAGCAAAAATGCGATAAGAAAGTCATTCAAGAAATTCAGAAAACAATATCAAGTAGCAGCTTGCAAAGTACTTCTTGAAGTAGAGACAAAAACAAAAGTGCTGAAGAAAAATTCAAGAAAAAAAAAATCTTTTCCTTTTATCGGTGTAATAATAAGGATGAGAGAATATAGTTACAATGAAAGTATTTTCAATTGCCAGTCTTTGAATCTTCCGATGAGAGAACTTCCTCTTCTCTCTCAACAATAACTAATAATAAATGAGACTTGAATAGAAAATAATCAGTGAACCATGCTATAGTTTATATTTGGAAAAGACTACCATTATCAATGATTTTATGCCTTCTAAAACGTGTTATGTTGCTAGCACAATTTTGATACAGAACGTAGCTATTTTACGTGGGTTCATAGTAGAACCGTGCCACTTTAAAATGTTTTGTTATACTGGGAAGAGTGCCATCTCCTTTATTATTGCGTGATTATGTTGCAAACAGGAAGAAAAGTAAAATGAAACAGTCAGCAGTATAACCCGACCACTAGAGAGAGAGAGAGAGAGAGATCACCATTGTTTAGTTATCCCCAAAACGGATGCACTGCATAGATATAAATTCCACTTTCTCATAACTAAGGGAGGTTACTAAAGTAGAATTATTTCATAGCTTATGAAACTGGTGTTGCTGTTACTTATGATGTTTCTATCATAGACTGTTATTTAAAATTTTTTGTTTTGTTTCTTGATTTCGCTGATTGTCAATTTTTCTTTTTTCGATCATGAATGAACAAGCCATTCCAAACGCAATTACTAGCTTTTAGAGAATCATAATAATGGCGATATAAAATAAAGCACATAATTACTTATTATATATGGATTATATCATCTGTTATAAGAAAATTAAATATTAACTATATTACTTTATAACAGCCATGAACGAGAAACGTTCACATCTATCGTATAGTAATAAAAATTTCATTAATAACATTCAATAATTCTCAGTTTATTTGAAAGCAGAATTATACTTATATAAGAATTTCCCTGTCAGAAGGAGAAGGATAGTACCGTATCTGGCAGTTATAAGAAGTAAAAGCAGTACCGTCGACAGGGTGTAGCATAGAGGCAGCCTGCCTTACGGCGCAGCTTAACAAGGGCGCTAGTTCAGCTATATTGCGGTAGGCGCCGTCGCTATGCTAACAATTCCTGTTAGCGTAGCAAGTGCGGAAAGAATTATTTCCAAGCTTAAACTGATTAAAAACTATTTGCGAACAGCAATGACCCAAGAAAAATTGTCTTGGTCTAGCAACTATATCGACAATGGCAGACATAGCTTATAATTTAAATTTAGAAGAACTTGTAAACAGTTTTATTGTGCGATATTCCCGTAGAGTAAACATTTAATTAATAATATTATGTAATCGTTTTGCATTAATGTTTCTCTTGTAATAAAAACAAAATAGCAATTGGAGATTTTCTTATATTTTTGTCTTATAATCCATCAGGGGCGCTATTTAATTGTTTGCCTGAGGGCGCGAACTAATCTGGCGACGTCCCTGAGTAAAGGTATGGTATAATTGCAGCCACTTAACAATACGGATTATTTATTATTATCTATAATGCATGTGAATTAGCAATGTTTATTTAGTTTTTAGTTATTGTTATTTTATTTAGTTACTTTATTTATTTATTTTTAGACACGATTCTGAGTAGAAAAAGTAGCCTAACGTTTGCTTTCAATTATTATCAAAATTCGAGTGAATGATGTGCGTTTTATGGTCGGTTTACAAAGAACTTCTAATCAAAATTGCCATGAAGGGTATTTAAATATTATTTGTGAATACGCAGAGTTTTCTCAGCTATTTATATTATGTTAATATAAATAGCTGCTTATTTTTCACCAGAGCGATTGGTAGAGGTAGTTAAACAGTAACGAATTTGCAGTATTAGAGAAATGGTTGCAAAAGAAATCGAATGATCTTTATTTGTTTATTTTTATTTTTGTATCGCATACAGTATTATTAACAAAAATAACCAACATAAATACAGTTGATTTTGTATTGTATGGAAAGTAACTATGTAGTAGGTTAATTCCATGAACTCATATATATAGTACTTTTGTTATAGTTTCTTTTTTTTTTTTTTTTTCTTTCTGGTATCCCTTTCCGTTTAAAATATGCAAGATACGACGTAATCCGATGAATAATTTGGACATCTAGGAAACTGGAATGGGACCGTTCACACAGTTACAGGAGATTCCCATATTAAATAAGAAACGCAATTTAAAAGTTTTATAGCATCGAGAGTGCTCTTTACTAGATTGCCTGACATAACCCCATCGGATGAAATAATAAATTCATCAGTTATGCCTCTAGGAGTAATATGATCTCTTCGGTGGTTTATGTCCCTTATACGATTAATGGTATTATCAATTAGAGAATCACGTTGACTGAATAGAAATAACAGGGTTCAATAAAAATTGTTCCCATGTTCTTGGTCTTCCAGTAAAATTATTATATCATCCATCAATAACTTTTCTTCCTCTGATGTTCACTTTGTTCAACTTTTGAGCATTAAAAGTTAATGCATATGCTTTATGCATCGTATTGCTTTATTCATATGCATCGTGAACTGCAACCGAAATACAAAGAAAATTATTCTGGAGAAATAAATGATGGAAGAATAAAACGTAATCTTGGGGAGTTCGAAATTAACTAATAAGAGAATTCATTCCAGTGGCTTCTGCATGATAAATATAGTGGATATTTTAGCGCGCGCGAGAGAGAGAGAGTTATGATTAATCTGAATGCTCTAATTATATAGATTTTCGTTGAAGAAAAGGGTTTATTAAAATTTTAAATAAGTAATCCGGAGGCAAAAACATTCTATGCTTTAGTTGGAAGAATTTTCAAACAATTAATATTAATTAACAGAATAATAATACCATTCAACATAAATACAGCTAATTTTCTAATAGTCAAAGTTAATATCGCATTAAAAGGATGCATTAAACACAGTAAAGCAATAACATATTAAAGACTAATCTCGAGGTTCCGATTTAAGCATTTAATCCATATATATTCGAGATTTGGTTGTTTTCTTGGGAGAAAACTTAAGAGTCAATAAGGGAAAACAGAACAGAATACTTTCATAAAGAAAACTGCGAATAGACTTTGCAGTGAATGGAATAGATCGATCATTTATCTGCATAAGCAGTGAGGGACTAAAAGTGAAAACTGCCACCCAAGTTCAAAAAATAAAGATAAATCATAAGATTCAGCTTACTGCAAATCCGCTAACGGGAAACTGGAAGAAAAATATCCGGGGCAGTGAATGCACCTCTGTTTTTCTGAGAATTTCTTGAAGCAATTTTCCACAATGATTCCAGATCTCTTGTAGAAAAACAACAGGAATTTATACCTGACATCATTAAGCATATTTTGAACTACTTTTAGTGAGAAACTTAAGGGAATTTCATATTAAAAGCACAGCAGGGATAACAATACTTTATATTTATGGAAGAATTTATTTTATCTTATTTATTTTGAGAAAAGTTGCACACGTGACCAAGTTTCTATGCATTACAAAAATGCACAGGAGTATAATGCCATAGATATGGAATTAAAATCGAAGCAGAGACACTTGCATTTCATTGATATGCATTTTTAAAGAATGTAAATATGCATATTTCATTAAATGCGCCCAAAAAAGGAACTTCGTTAAACGAATAAATTAACTTAAAAACGTTGAAAAAGTTTCGAGAAAGATTTACGCTTGCAAATTAATGGAAGCAGCCATAGCTGAGTCGTAAAATATGCGACTGCAAAAATGCGCTTTTAAAATATACGAACTGCCTGTGAAAACACAGATAAGTGAAATACAGCAGATAAAACTAATCCCCAGAAGGGCGTCTACAATATTTATCCCTAGAAAATTCCACGTCTAGTCTATAATCTTGCTAATAAAATATGCAGATCTGATACCTATAGTTAAAAAAAAAAAAAAAAAAATGACTGACTGATTATGTAGACGCCTTATTTCTAACCAGGATACGTTGCAAAACGAAAAAGAGAAAATAAAACAACCTTGTTATTCTATATTGGTGTGTCCAATTAGTTGGAAAGTTATTTCTTTTATTTTTGAAAATTCATGACATCGAAATAGATGTAATCCAATTCTTCAGAGCTGCATTAATAATACATCAGGAATATTAGAAAAGTTTCATTAGAAAAGTTGTTTTAATATATCTGAGAGAAATAATATCTGAAATTATCTTAAAATCACGGTATTGGTAAAAATTAAATCCAACCAAAATAAATATATTTTGCTGAAAGAAAATAAACCATATTTTGATCCGTTAGTATATATTCTATGTCCAATAAACATTCAAAACCAATGTATCTGATGAAATAGTCTATACCTACGTTCTTCTAAAGTGGTCACCAGTACCTCAGGACTAAACCCACTCTCTCCAAGAAAATTTACGGCCTTTATTTTAAAATAATAAGTAGTGCGTGGATGAAGTCCTCTTATCATGGCGCTGGTTTTCCCTCCTGGGATGGAAACACTATTCGAACTACTACTGGTTCCTAAAATAGTATGAAGAGTATAAATTAGAAAGCGCAGTTGAAGAAAAGTCAATTAACGCTACCATAATACAAGGGAATCATCTATTCCTTTTTTTTTTTTTTCTTAACTTACAGGATACCAACTCTTTAAACAGAATTTAGAATGGAGGACTCAGTTATCGTCACACATACTTCGACTAATCAAAATGAACATATCAGTTAATTTACAAAGGAGCATTATTTACGATCATTAATAATAAGCATCGAAACATAATAAAACAGATGCTTTTCGGGAAAAAATATAACTAATACCTAAGAATAATTTAATCTACTGAAAAATTACACGTATAATATGATTTCGCAAATCACTTAAACAGCGTCACCCATATGTAATGATTTAAATTTAGTATTATATGAAATTATTTTTTGTTGGCGTATAACATTCTACATATTCTTCATATTTCTACATGCAAATAAAAAATATTAACCGATTAAAAAAGGCACTCACCATCTGCCTCCTTCCAATGAACATTATATTCCATAACAGCTGAATTTCCATTGAATGGAGGTGACCAGGATATTCTAGCTGACCGACTACTAATATCACCGATTTCTATATTTTCAGGTCTATCTGGAACATCTAGGTTAAAAGCAATACTGATTCATTCGAGTGTACACATATTTTTAGGATGACTTCAAAAGGCAATAAAATATACACATAAAAATGAGTCTAATATCAAAGTATTTTAATACATTCTGCCGAAAAGGAAAAAAAAATAATAGACATTAACTAGTCTACCACCATCGTTCTTAACCAAATGAAAAATACAATGGGGGGAAAGTGCAAATAAAAGTTTACTAAATTACCTTAGAACACGAAGTTATCAGTCTCCTTTTATATGCATTAGTTCACTGCTTCATTAGGGAAAAGTGACTGTCACTTTAGGGTTATGTGATCGCTTAGGTTTACATTACGCTGAGAAACGCCACATTTTACCACAAACTGAATTAATGATCATTACTGACTAGAAATAATGCGATCTATAATGAGGTGAAACAAAATCTTTGGAGGTTGGGGGCAGAGTAAATGAATCGTGAACAACACAGATATAATTCTCCTCCTCTGATACACCAATTCATCGAGAACCAATTCTGCACACATGAAAACATGTCGTTGTACGGATAATATTCTCTTGTTTATTACCAATTCAGCTCAACATTTTGACCAGTATAATGTATAACTGTAGGAATATCAGTATGAATAAATCAAATACGCGAAATGTAATTTACGCAAGCAGTATCACATTTTTCAATTTTATGATAATTATCTCTCCAGCTATTATTTTTCAAGGGACAATCTCAGGAATCGCCAACATCCTCAAATAAAAATCAGGATGAAGAATTATCTCTTTATAGTGCTCAATATAGTGTTCAATACAGTGGTTAGAAATGGTTAAAAATAAAGTGGTTAAAACCCATAGTGGTCAGAAAGCGAAGACTTTCCACACGAAAACCAGATTGAAGCAGAAGTAGACGTTTTGATTAAAACCGATTTCAAAATTTCCAGGACTTATACCAAAAACGACGTTTTCTGCAGTTAACAGTTATAAACATCGTATTTTAGTATAGGAGACGCTTTTGTCAAATGGACTAGCTTAACATTCTTTAGCACTGTATTTTAAAGCTGATACTTTTTTTTTTTTTTAAATCTACAGCATATCTTGTCCCGCACAATGGGCTGAATATCAGTACTTAGACTGAATATTCAGTCTAATTCAGATATCAAATAGGTTGAGATAGGTCCCCCTATGAGATAGGTTGCTACACATCGGAATCTAAATAGCATGATAAACTGATTAATCACTCTGCCAGCCAAAAGTACAAAGAGTGCGTATCTCACATGTACATATTCCTGATGATGTGCTGAACTACTTGTTTGCACTTTACTCAAAAAATCCTTCTCCTTATCGCATGGGGAATATATTTACTTTATGCACGATGAACATATAAAACAAAAGTCTTTAATACTCTTACAAAGGAGGACTATTGAGATTAACCCAAACGCTATATGGGATGCTGTGTACTTATTTGCTCAGCTGTATATTTGTTCGTTTATTTTTTATTTTATTTACTATCATCAACATAAAAAAACACAAGCTAAACAATATAAACGTAAATGCAACGTATTTCTTCAGTTGATATGTTTTGTCTATTTCTGCTTTTCGGGACACATATATTTAAACTATGATAGCAGCGATGAACAGAACACTAACGTAGCAACAATGCAGTAATTTATTTCTTAAGTTTGCTAAAAAATTGTCAATGCCGACGAGTCATTATAAAAGATTTCCATGACAAACCATGTTTTCGTATGTAATAGCACTGTTTCTGAATATCTCGTCCAAATAAAACCGTTGTATTGCGCTTTCACTCTGTGAGGATTGCTCAAAACTGGTAACAGCTACAATAAAATGGCAACTAGCTGCTGTAGAAATAAAGAAAAGAATAAAACCCAGGCAGAGATTTATATTCTGCATTCATGTGCAAATATAAATTATAATTTCATACAAGAAGAAGAAGAAGAAGAAAAGATAGTTCTCAGTTTGATCCACAGATGTTACCTTTGATGATGACATCATCTATTGATCAGATTGTCAAATTGTTTATTCTTTATTTATAACAATTCCATCCACGAAAAGTTATAAATGTTTATTTAAATAATTATAAATATATCTAAACATATAATATATATATAAGAAATAATATAGAAGGAAATTATTCCTCCCGCTGAGAAATTAAAACTTCACTCAGTAAATAAGAATCAGAAACATTCGAGATATGAATTTTTCTTTTCATCATTCTGGAACTGATTTTGTTATGTTTTCATATTCAATGTTGAAATCTTTCTAAACACAGAGACTAATAGTTAAATACTTTCAATATACTCATTTATACGTTAAAATAATTTAAATCAGTTTATGCATCTTCTGCTTGTCAATTAACAGCAGCACGGCCAATTTTATTATTATTTTTTAAAGCAAAAATGAGACTTCGAGACCTCATTAAAACATTTATAAACACTACATTTTCAATTTTGCTACGGAAAATATTCGGTAACGATAAGCACCCATATAAAATTCAACAGAGTGCGCCGAAATCAATGCTACGTATACACCTCGCATGCAAATCTTAAAGCTTTTCTTATTTTACATCTGCTCGATTTATTTTTCTCTTTCTGGTCTAAAGAGGAACATAAATAAAATAAAACTACAAAAGCTATATACTAACCTTTTCTTATATATATCTTGCCTTTTTGTTCTATTAAATTACACGAAATTCTATTCTTTGAAATTATATATTTCTAATTGAAATATTTAGTAGGCACTTATTCTACAGAGAATTTTGTCCTTCGTTTCTCTGTCCCTTTTGAACATAAAATTACTTTTCGCAAGTGCTTCCTCTGTTGTTATGGCTGCCAAATCTACCTTCGCCTGTCACGAGAATTTTGTTCTGGTTTCTTTACAGGAGATAAAATATTTAGCAGTCAATATCATGTTCCAAGGCGGTTTCCTTTATTGATATTTATGAGCTCACTAAATCTTTCAAGAAGCGGAGATTACTTTGAGCCTGGAATGCACATAGGACAATAGCTAATACTGGGAAAGGAATACGCTGTAAAATTAAAATGAAAATACCAAAGAATGTTTGGTCGTTTTTGCCGGTTATAAGTGAAATTGTTAAGCCAATTCTAATTACAAAGAATAAGATTCACGCATATTATTGGAAATATTATTAGCGCGCATGAAAATTTTTCTCATGTCATTATCGATATAATTATCAAAAATGTGCGTGCTGTAATATGAAAATATAGACATTATCAAAGAAACGGATGCTTATTCATAAAAAATAATTAGAAAAGCTATATACAAAAGTTTATATACAAAGTAAGATATGATTTGCTCATTTTAATCCGTTTTTAAAATAAATCTTCTAGCATGCAAACAGATTTTATTATTTAGAAATAATTCCAGGTGAATTCAAAGTTTTGATGTGTTTACCACCTAAGAAAGCCTGCAAACCTATAAGAAATTAGGACCGTAAGTGGGGTAAGCTTTTTTATTGTTATTAATTTTTACATGATCGGAGAAACCTGTACAGACCCAACATGGAACATTTTCAAGCCATTCATTCGTACTCAAATAGCTTAAACGGTGGAATCACACTGGGCAAATGAAAATCATCTCCCAACTAAAATATCTGAAATCACGAGAAACGCAAAGTGTGTGTTGTCCCTTCAAGCTATCGCTTAACAAGCAATAATTAACAGCAAAATCACAGAAAAACTGTTGACAGCAAGTAGCATGGATCCAGCTGATAGATGAAAAATCTGGTTGGTTTATTCACTTGAAGTGCTCAAAAGTGCATCATGTTCAGTCAAAACCTTTGGAATTCCAGTTTGCTTCATCGCTTATCTTTTCTGCGTGCGCATCAGTAGTCAACAACTTCTTTATAGTTAACTGGTTTCGCACCTCCTCACCTACCTTGGAAAGATAGGTTCAAATTCGATTAACCAGAGGAGTTAATAAGGCATTTTTCAGGCAGAGTTAGCCTAGTTGCATTGATGTCAGACAGAGATCCGGGTCTTCTCCGTAATTTTTTTCTTCATCACTCAGATATAACAACTGCAATTAGAAGAATGGAAGGTGCATTATCATGGGGATTCCAGGATGGAATGCTCCTAGGAATTAAATGATGGAGGACTATACAAACAAATCATATACAAGTTGAACTACATAAATGGGAAATTTGTGTAGTTCAACATAAATTTCCGCTTTGGAGATTTCCCCATAAATTTTAGTGAATATCTTTCGATATCCACTAAAATTCCTCTACTTGTTTCGTGCATTCCAGGCTGATTTTTCTTTTTGGAAGCGCAAATACTCTGTAACTACAGTATGTGAATAGCTAACTAATCTTAATTTGAAAATTCCTTATAGGTGTTCCTCGCGTTTAGATGGCATTCACTCCTGTCTTTCCTACCGAAGGATACAAAACACATAATCCTTCCGACTGCGCTATGGAAACTGGCAGAAAGACAAAGAGCGGATATCGTGATTTTTTTTTTCTTTTGGAATTATGATGGGAAGCACTCATGCTTTTTTCAGACATGAAGGTGCCTCATTATTTGCACCTGACACATTAGTATGTGGATGAACCCAGTTCACTAGATCGCCTCTTATCTTTTATCTTAAGTGGTTATTATTTTAACGTTCTCCTGATGTTCTCCAAAATTAGAATATAAAAATAGAACAATGTGCTACCTGAATCAATATCTAGAAAAATAAATTTACAGCATGTAAGCCTGTTGCTAAACAGAATTGGTACTCTGTGCTCTCAAGGATGCGCATTTCACATGAAGTTTCAGGAAGAAAATTGCTGTGGAGCTATTGATCAATCGATGGTGAGTTACATTATCAAGGTCACCTCGACCATGTAAAGGAGACGATGCATAATAATCTCACTACTTCATCTGACATAGTTTCCACTTTCTACTACTTCTAGTTCTGGAGAGAAGTATAACTGCAAAAAAAAAAAAAAAAACTATATGTCTATTAATATCTATGGCTATTTTGCCGATTTTCTTAAGGAGTACCCCTTGTATTACGCCATCATTGTTTTTTTTTTTTTTTTACTTCAATTTATTTAAGACAATGATATTTTAAAGATGTAGATAAACGAAAAAAAATGAAAGGAATAATTTTTGAAATACCTTTGTAGAATGCTCGAGGTTTCGAGCACCATCAGGAGTATAAAGATAAATATTACATAACTATTATATTATAATATTTATCATTGTACTCCTGATGTTGCTCCAAAAGAAGACAACCTCGATTATTCTATAAAGGTATGTCAAAAATTATACCTTCCCTATTTTTCGTTTATCTGTCATTAAATAAATCGGAGTAAAAAAAAAAAAGCCAATGACGTAATACAAGGGGTACTCCTTAAAATGATAAGCAAAATAACCATAGATATTGATATCAATTATAGAGGAGTAACATGGAAAATTTCCAGAAATAATATTTACATACCGTATAATTGTACTTAGATAATAGCAATAAAAAAACCATTATACAGGTTTGCAAATTTAACAACTTAAAGAATGTTTCACTTATTTGAATCACTTTAAATTCAGAAACGATGACGTGCTAATTAACACAAAATTGAGACTGCATTTAACATAAGAATTCTCTGATAAAAGTATTCTTATGTTAAATGCATAAGAATGTACACGCAAAAGTTGCATGCATGATATCCTGAACCATATCAATCACTTTTCTTCTTACTCAGGAAGTAATGTTTGTACCTAAAAAATGCACAAGAATAGTTAGTGATCAGCTTAAAGTTGGGTGGGAAGGAAGAAGTTAGTTGGCATACTCAACAGAGATCGTGTAAGCAATGATATTGTGAATGATCCAGTCGATGTAGCAACATAGAATGACAACGGAAGGTCGATAATCGTTGTAGTAAAAGTAAACACAAATAATCGAACCAAAATAGAAAACTCAAACTGTATGAAGCAGATTGTGTTTGCTTCAATTAAATACTTCCATTCAATAATAGTATTCAACTTTCGTTGAGAAGCACCAGAGCCTTTTACATGGGGCTCTAATAAGTATTTCTAAGTTAGGTGAAGGATACAATTAGCTTTAACTCGAATTAATGGCCACATTTTCCTGAAATGAAGAGTAATACGAAATGTTGCCAATATGCTACACATTAAGAAATTCGTTCTGCTGTTGCAGCAGAGCCAATCAAGCGAGGAATCACATGCTCACAGAGATAATTTGTTGAAAATATTCCTATTCTCTCTTGTCTAGAATTAATCCACAGAACATGTAATGCTTGCTTCCCATTTTTGAAGACAGCTAAAATATGACTTCAACCAAGCATAAAAAAAGTCTCAGATTTTTTTTTGAATTGAAGAATATTTACCCCTTACTCAGTGATATCCACTAGCAATGTGCTGCTTCACACACACATGCATATATATATATGTGTGTGTGTGTGTGTGTGTGTGTGTGTGTGCATCTTCAAAATTCGAGTCATCAGAATTCAAGGAGAATAGGCCTACCAGCCCGGAACTCACGGGGTTGGGCGCTGTATGCGCTAGAGGGGAACCCCCCATTCGAATCTTCAAAATTCAAAGAGAACCGTCCTACCAATCCGGAACTCGGGAGGGTTGGACGCCGTATGCACCAGAAACCTCCTTTTGAG